>NC_052068.1:3730352-4066602 GCF_015852505.1 Tachyglossus aculeatus
TGGGGCTCACAGTCTTAATCCTCATTTGACAGATGAGGTAACTGAGGCCCAGAGGAGTTAAATGACTTGCCCAAGGTCACACAGCAGACAAGTGGTGAAGGCAGGATTAGAACCCATGGCCTCTGACTCCCAAGCCCGTGCTCTTTCCACTGAGCCACGCTGCTTCTCAGATGTTGTTCAGCTCCTTCATTCCCTCACCTGGACTGGAATCGACTTCAAATGGAAAAATGAAAATGAAATAAATGATGGCATTTGTTAAGCGCTTACTATGTGCAAAGCACTGTTCTAAGTGCTGGGAAGGACACAAGGTGATCAGGTTGTCCCACGTGGGGCTCACAGTCTTAATCCCCATTTTACAGATGATGAGGTAACTGAGGCACAAAGAAATTAAGTGACTTGCCCAAAGTCACACAGCTGACAATTGGTGGCGCTGGGATTTGAACCCATGACCTCTGACTCCCAAGCCCGGGCTCTTTCCACTGAGCCATGCTGCTTCTCTGGAAAGTCCTCTCAATGACATTGATATGATCTACTTTAATCTGGTCTGGGTGTAAGAGGTCAGTTTAGTACAGTGCTTCACATGCAGTGAGCGCTCAATAAATAGGACTGAATGAATGGGGCTTCTTTCTATTAATAGTGATAATAATAATAATAATAATGATGGCATTTATTAAGCACTTACTATGTGCAAAGCACTGTTCTAAGAGCTGGGGAGGTTACAAGGTGATCAGGTGGTCCCAAGGGGGGCTCACAGTCTTCATCCCCATTATACAGATGAGGTAACTGAGGCACAGAGAAGTGAAATGACTTGCCCAGTCACACAGCTGATAATTGGCGGAGCCGGAATTTGAACCCATGACCTCTGACTCCAAAGCCCGGGCTCTTTTCCACTGAGCCACGCTGCTTCTCTGACTTGGACTATTAGACTTCCTTTATAGGCCACACCAACTGCATTGCTCCTTTTCATGGGAAGCTAACCTTGCTTCATATTATTATTATTATTATTATTATTATTATTAATAATAATAATAATAATACTGGTGGCATTTGCTAAATGCTTACAATGTGCCAGGCACTGTATTAAGCTCTGGGATGGATAGAAGCAAATCGGGTTGGACACGGTCTCTGTTCTACATAGGCCTTACAGTCTCGAACCTCACTTTATAGGTGAGGTTACTGAGGCCCAGAGAAGTGAAGTGATTTGCCCAAGGCCACACAGCAGACAAGTGGTGGAGACGGGATTAGAACCCATGACCTTATAACTTCCAGGCTCGGGCTCTATCCACTATGCCACGCTCCTACTATCTGCCTGGCCACTTATGTTATTTGTTAAGCACTTACTATTTAAGCACTTACCCAGTAAGCGCTCAAATAAATATGATTGAATGAATGAATGAATATGTGCCAAGCACTGTCCTAAGCACTAGGATAGATACAAGCTAAAGAGGTTGGACACAGTCCCTTGTCCCACGTGGGGCTCACAGTCTCAATCCCCATTTTACAGATGAGGTAACTGAGGCACAGAGAAGTGAAGTGACTTGCCCAAAGTCACACAGCAGACAAGTGGCGGAGTCAGGATTGGAACCCATGACCCCTGACTCCTAATCCTGGGCTCTTTCTACTGAGCCAGGCTGCTTCTCTAAAGGACAAGGACTGGATCCTACCTGATTGTCCTATGTAGTACATAACGCAGTGTAGTATAATGTCAGTCAGTTAATAATATGTATTGAGGACTGACCCTCAAAGCCCTACTGAGAGCTCACCTCCTCCAGGAGGCCTTCCCAGACTGAGCCCCCTCCTTCCACTCCCCCTTCTCAACTCCCCATCTGCCCCTCCTTACCTCCTTCCCCTCCCCACAGCACCTGTATATATGTATATATGTTTGTACGTATTTATTACTCTATTTATTTATTTTATTTGTACATATTTATTCTATTTATTTTATTTTGTTAATATGTTTTGTTTTGTTGTCTGTCTCCCCCTTCTAGACTGTGAGCCCGCTGTTGGGTAGGGACCGCCTCTATATGTTGCCAACTGGTACTTCCCAAGTGCTTAGTACAGTGCTCTGCACACAGTAAACACTCAATAAATGATGATGATGATGACAATGATGGCATTTATTAGCACTGTTCTATGCGCTGAATTGCTGAAATGCAATTGAATGAATGAATGAATGAATGACCATGTACAGAGCCCTGTACTAAGCACTTGGGAGAGTACAATATAACAATAAACAGACATATTTCCTACCACAACGAGCTTACGGTATCGGAAGTGGCGGGAGAGATAGACATTAATATACATAAATAAATTACAGGTATGTGATTTACAGATAATTACAGGTTAAGACTGTGAGCCCCACGTGGGACAACCTGATCACCTTGTATCTACCCCAGCGCTTAGAACAGTGCTTGGCACATAGGAAGCGATTAACAAATGCCATCATCATTATTATTATAAGTGCATTCATTCCTTCATTCAATCGTATTTTTTGAGTGCTTATTGTGGGCAAAACACTGCACTAAGCGCTGGGGATAGGACAATATAACAGCAAACAGACACATTCTCTGCCCACTATGATCTCACAGTCTAGAGGAAGAGACAGACATTAATATCTATAAATAAATAAATGAATAAACTACAGATCTTTAGAGATATATAGCACACAGTAAGCACTCAATAAATACGATTGATTGATATACAAAAGTGGTGTGGGGCTGGAAGGGAGGATGAATGAAGACAGCAAGTCAAGGCGACGCAGAAGGGGGTGGGAGGAGAGGAGGGCGCAGTCAGGGAGGGCCTCTTGGAGAAGGTGGGCCTTCAAGACTACACTATGCACTAGTGTATAGCATTTCATTCATTCCATCGTATTTATTGAGCGCTTACTCTGTGCAGAGCACTGTGCTAAGCGCTTGGAAAGTACAATTCAACGATAGACACACTCCCTGCCCACCCCGGGCTTACAGTCTAGAAGGGGAGAGGCAGACATCAAAACAAGCAAAACAGGCCTCAGTAGAAATAAATAGAATTATAGATATATACACATAAAGTGCTTCACAAATAACATTATTATTATTATTAATATGATCATTTATTCAATCATACTTCTTCATTCGACCATATTGGTTGAGGGCTTACTTCATCATCATCATCAATCATATTTATTGAGTGCTTACTGTGTGCCGAGCACTGTACTAAGTGCTCGGGAAAGTCCAACACAGTAACAAAGTGACAATCGGCTTTATTATCATTACTATTATTATTATCATTATTACGTCTCAGTGGTGCCAACTCTCCGCTTCCCTGCTCTCATTCTTCACCCCTCCCATGCTTATCTCCTGACAGCAACCGCAATTCTCTTGTCTCCCAAGGCTCCTGGAATTAATAGTTGGATCTTACAGTGCTCTGCACATAGTAAGCGCTCAATAAATGCAATTGATGATGATCTGTTGTTCCTCCTGTTCCAGTGTTTCTAAATGATTTTCACCAGCCTGTTTTCCCTGGTAAATGTTAACCTCCTTGAATATAGAGACTGGTGTTTCTCCTTCAAATGCTCTTAGGTCCTTAGAACAGAAAATACAGTTAACTTACATCTAATCGTGTGAAAACAGCAAGCATTGTGTACTCCGTGCCCATTTAGTACCCAGTACAACGCTCTGCTCATAGTAAGTGCTCAGTATAGTCCTTCTATCAGTGGTAGGTGGCCAATACAGTGCACAGTCAGTAGTTTAGCAGTCTTGCAAGCCAAAGTTACACACAGAGAAGCAGCGTTGCTTAGTGGTTAGAGCCCGGGCCTGGGGGTCAGAGGATCTGGGTTCTAATCCTGGCTCTGCCACTTGTCTGCTGTGTGACCTTGGGTAAGTCACTTCACTTCTCTGGGCCTCAGTTGCCTCATCCAGGAAAATGGGGATGAAGACTGTGAGCCCAAAGTGGGACAGGGATGGTGTCTAGCCCAATTAGCTTGGATCTACCCCAGATCTTAGAACAGAGCCTGGTACATAGAAAGCGATTAATAAATACCATAATTATTGTTATTATCAGTAGTAAGGGCCTCCAGGCAGAGTAATACCCCACTACAGCTCTTCAGATAGAACAGTTGCCCAATAAAGTGCTCGAGACACGGTAAACAACCAATACAATGTTGATTGGGGGGGGGGGGGGGGCATCTAGAAAGTACAATGCCTGACTTAACGAGAATCATTTCTTTCTTCTAGACTGTGAGCCCACTGTTGGGTAGGGACCGTCTCTATATGTTGCCAACTTGTACTTCCCAAGCGCTTAGAACAGTGCTCTGCACACAGTAAGCGCTCAATAAATACGATTGATTGATTGATTGATTGTGCCCAGGTGTTGTGGCCAGCCTACTTGCGGTGACTTTTCCCTAACTATTTAATCCCCCCTTTCTTATACCAGGAATCAGATGACCTGTCTTCTCACCCCAGCTCTGTCACTTGCCTGCTCTGTGCCACAGTTTTCTTATCTGTGAAAATTAGATTTAATAGCTCTTCATCCTCTCCCTTAGACTTTGAGCCTCACATGAGGTATGGGCTGAATCCAAGCAGATTATCTTCTACCTAACACAACACTTAACATAGTGCTTGGCACATATTAATTGTAATATAACTGTGGTATTTGTTAAGTATTTACTATGTGCCAAACACTGTACTAAGAGCTGGGATCGATATGATAATCAGGTCCCACATGGGGCTCACAGCCTCAATTGGAGGGAAAACAGGATTGAATCCCCATTTAGCAGATGAGGTGACTGAGGCACAGAGAAGTTGAGTGAATCACCCAAGGTCACACAGCAGGCAAGTGGCAGAGCAGGGATGAGAACCCAAGTCCTCTGATGCCTAGGCCCAGGCTCTTTCCACTAGGCCATGCTGATTCTCACATGTGAATGCTTACCAAATAATAATAATAATAACAACAATAACAATAACAACAACAATAATAATAATAATAATAATAATAGCATTTATTGAGCACTTACTATGTGCAAAGCACTGTTCTAAGCGCTGCATAGGCTACAAGGTGATCATGTTGTCCCATGGAGGGCTCACAGTCTTCATCCCCATTTTACAGATGAGGGAACTGAGGCCCAGAGAAGTTAAGTGACTTGCCCAAAGTCACGCAGGTGACAATTAGCAGAGCTGGGATTTGAACCCATGACCTCTGACTCCAAAGCCTGGGCTCTTTCCACGGAGCCATGCTGCTTCTCTGTACTAAGCACTGTACTAAGTACTTGGGAGAGATTAGTTGACCACATGATGATATTCTCAAGTGCTCTACCACTCCGGGTCTCCAGATTCTTTCCCTTCCCTGACTAAGCCTCATTTTAAATAATAATAATAATGATGGCATTTATTAAGCGCTTACTATGTGCAAAGCACTGTTCCAAGTGCTGGGGAGGTTACACGGTGATCATGTTGTCCCACGGGGGGCTCACGGTCTTCATCCCCATTTTCCAGATGAGGGAACTGAGGCCCAGAGAAGTGAAGTGATTTGCCCAAAGTCACACAGGTGACAAGTGGCAGAGCTGGGATTTGAACCCCTGACCTCTGACTCCAAAGCCCGGGCTCTTTCCACTGAGCCGCGCTTCTCTTTCTTCTTCTCCCACTCCCTTCTGCGTCACCCTGACTTGCTCCCTTCATTCATTCCCCCTCCCAGCCTCACACCACTTATGTCCCTATCTGGCATTTACTTATTTCTGTCCATGTCTGCCTCCCCACCTCTAGACTGTAAACTCACTGTGGGGATTGATTTGGTCAGCCTGTTTGGAAGAGATTAAGGTTCCAACTGAATTTCCTTCCAACACCAAGGCAGCTTGGTGAAAGCTGTCCATCCCCTCGCCCCCCTTCTTACCTCACCTCCCTTCTCTCCTTCTCCAGCCCAGCCCTCAACCTCCGCTCCTCTGCCGCCGCTAACCTCCTCACTGGGCCTAGTTCTCACCTGTCCCATTGTCAATCAATCAATCAATCGATCGTATTTATTGAGCGCTTATTGTGTGCAGAGCACTGTACTAAGCACTTGGGAAGTACAAGTTGGCAACACATAGAGACAGTCCCTACCCAACAGTGGGCTCACAGTCTAGAAGGGGGAGACAGAGAACAAAACCAAATATATTAAAATAAAATACGTCCTCCCCAGGCTCAAATTGCCCTCCCTCCGCACAACCACCAAGCTAGCTCTCTTCCTCCCTTCAAAGCCCTACTGAGAGCTCACCTCCTCCAGGAGGCCTTCCCAAACTGAGCCCCCCTTTTCCTCTGCTCCTCCTCCTCTCCCCATCACCCCATCTCCCTCTGCTCTACCCCCTTCCCCACCCCACAGCACTTGTGTATATTTGTACATATTCATTATTCTATTTATTTTATGAATGATGTGTATGTATCTATAGTTCTAATTACCTATTTTGATGCTATCGATGCCTGTCTACTTGTTTTGTTTTGTTGTCTGTCTCCCCCTTCTAGACTGCGAGTCGTCGTTGGGTAGGAATTGTCTCTATCTGTTGCTGAAATGTACTTTCCAATCGTTTAGTACGGTGCTCTTCGCATAGGAAGTGCTCAATAAATAGGACTGAGTTGAATTAATGAATGAAAAAGAGCACGGGACTGGATGTCAAGAACCTTGGGCTCTAATCCTGGCTTTTGAGTGACCTTCGGTAAGTCACTTAACCTCTCACAGTCCTGAATTCCTGACCTAAGAGTCGATAATTATACCTACCTCCCTTCCTAGCAGGACCTATCATGGAGATTAAATTGGATTATGGGCAAGGAATTGTGTCTACCAACAGTAATGCATTCTCCCAAGCAATGAATATAGTGATTCTATATATATATATATATATATAATAGGTCACTATATATGCATATACATATATACACACATACACACATATATACATATACACACACACATATATATACATATATGTATATATATATATATATAGTGAATCAATATAGTGATTGAGCACAGTAAGCACTCAATAAATATGATTGATTGATTGATTCATTCATTCATTCACTCAATCGTATTTATTGAGCACTTACTGTGTGCAGAGAACTGTACTAAGCACTCGGGAAGTACAAGTTGGCCACATATAATCCATAAATACCACTGGCCAATTGGTAGCACCAACTTGGGTAAAACAAAAACGCTCAGATACAAATGAGGAATAATCAAATGAGGGGCAAAAAAATAGAGAGGTAGATTTCAGCCCACTCCTTTTCATCTGCTTCAGCGCAAGTGTGCAGACCTTCGGGGATGAGAGGCCGTGGGATGATAAAACAGTTGCAATCCCCCCCACCCCCAGGTTGATTAATATCATGTGTAACTCCTGAATCTCCACAATCTGGACCCAATCCGCGAGATAGAGAGGAGACCCTTGCTTCGGGGTGATGAAGACAAAACCGCAACTCATCCCAACTGTCATCATCTCGTTTCCTTTTATTAACGGGGGCCACACAACAGCTCAACGTAGATCGGCTTTTTGTGACCCACTGCCCTCCTCCGCTCTCCATCTCTAGGGGTTTTCGGTCACATGATATTAATGAACCGGTTTCTTCAGTTTATTGGCAAGGGCCAGGCTTTGGAGTCAGAGGTTGTGGGTTCTAATTCCTGCTCTGCCTCTTATCAGCTGTGTGACTTTGGCCAAGATGCTTCACTTCTCTGGGCCTCAGTTACCTCATCTGTAAAATGGGGATTAAAACTGTGTGCCCCACGTGGGGCAACCTGCTTACCTTGTATCTACCCCAGCGCTTAGAACAGTGCTTGGCACATAGTAAGGGCTTAACAAATACCATCATTACTGTTATTATTATTCAATGAAAATCACCTATGCTGATTCCTTGCTTTAATTGCTTAACTGTCGTCCATGAAAACCTAACTGCGGAAGCTGAGAGTGAAGTTCTTGTATAATAATATGAATAATAATAACTGTGGTACTTGTTAAGCACTTACTATGTGTCAGACACTGTACTAAGCACTGGGGTAGATACACGAAAATCGGGTTGGACACAATCCCTGTCCCATGTAGGGCTCACAGTTTCAATTCCTATTTTCCAGATGAGGTAACTGAGGCACAGAGAAGTGATATGACTTGCCCAAGGTCACACAGCTGACAAGTGGCAGAGCAGGGATTAGAACCCACGACATTCATTCATTCAATCACAATTATTGAGCACTTACTGTGTGCACAGCACTGACATTTTTACAGGCCTGGGCTCTATCCACTCTTACAGGTTTGTTCTTAATTGTAGTGCTAAATCAAACAATTCAAGGTGTCTCAAACATTGCATATTTTCATCTTCAGATTCTTCCCATCTTCCCAATAGTCTCATCATCATCCTCATCGACAGCAATGGTATTTATTGAGCACTTCCTATGTACAGAGCAATGTCTTAAGTGCTTGGGAGAATCCACAGTGCTCAGAAGAAGCAGTGTGGTCTAGTGCATAGAGCCTGGGCTTTGGAGTCAGAGGTCATGGGTTCAAATCCCGGCCCTGCGACTTGGATGTGTGACCTTGGGCAAGTCATTTCACTTCTGTGCACCTCAGTTACCTCATCTGCAAAATGGGGATGAGCCCTGTGTGAAATCAGGACTGTGTTCAATCTGATTAGCTTGCATCCACCCTAACGCTTAGTACAGTGCTTGGCAAAGGCCATAATGATGATGATAATAATTATAGTGTAGGTTTCTGCATTCATTCATTCATTCAATCATATTTATTGAGCACTTACTGTGTTCAATGTACTAAGTGCTTAAGAAGTACAAGTCGGCAACATATAGAGACAGTCCCTACCCAACAATGGGCTCACAGTCTAGAAGGGAGAGACAGACCAAAAAAAACCCAAAACAAGTAGGTAGGTGTCAATACCAACAGAATAAATAGAATTATAGCTATATACATATCATTAATAAGATAGAGTAATAAATATGTACAAGTACACACTAATGCTGTGGGGAGGGCAAGGGGGTAGGGCAGAGGGAGGAGAAGGAGGAGGAGAGGAAAAATGGGGGGTTCAGTGTGGGAAGGCCTCCTGGAGGAGGTGAGATCTCAGTAAGGCATTGAAGGGAGGAAGAGAAGGGAGGATGTGTGGAGGGAGGGCATTCCAGGTCAGAGGCAGGACGTGGGCCGGGGCTTGACTGTGGGACAGGCGAGAACGAGGCCCAGTGAGGAGGTTAGTGGTGACAGAAAAGCAGATTGTGTGGGCTGGGCTGGAGAAGGAGAGAAGGGAGGTGAGGTAGGAGGGGGTGAGGGGATGGACATCCTGGAAGCCGAGAGTTAGGAGTTTCTGCTTGATTTGAAGGTTGATAGGCAACCACTGAAAATTTTTGAGGAGGGGAGTGACATGCCTAAAGTGCTTCTGTAGAAAGATAATCCAGGCAGCAGAGTATTGTATAGACTGAAGTGGGGAGAGACAGGAGGATGGGAGATTAGAGAGGAGTCCAATGCATTAATCCATTCGGGATGGGATGAGAGATTAAACCAGCAAGGTAGTGGTTTGGATGGAGAGGAAAGGGCAGACCTTGGCGATGCCGTGGAGGTGAGACCGGCAGGTTTTGGTGACGGATTGGATGTGAGGGGTGAACGAGAGATCAGAGTCAGGGATGACACCAAGACTGCGGGCTTGTGAGACGGGAAGGAGGGTAGTGCCATCAACAGTGATGGGAAAGTCAGGGAGAGGACAGGGTTTGGGAGGAAGATAAGGAGCTCAGTCTTGGACATGTTGAGTTTTAGATGGCGGGCAGACATCCAGATGGAGATGTCCTGAAGGCAGGAGGAGATACGAGCCTGAAGGGAGGGAGAGCGAGCAGGGTCAGAGATGTAGATTTGGGTGTCAACTAGAGATGATAGTTGAAGCCCTGGGAGCAGATGAGTTCACCAAGGGAGTGAGTATAGATGGAGAACAGAAGGGGACCAAGAACTGACCCTTGAGGAACCCCTATAGTAAGGGGATGGGAGGGGGAGGAGGAGCCCGCAAAGGAGACTGAGAATGAATGGCCAGAGAGATAAGAGGAGAACCAGGAGAGGAAGGAGTCTGTGAAGCCAAGGTTGGATAGCGTGTTGAGGAGAAGGGGGTGGTCCACAGTGTCGAAGGCAGCTGAGAGGTCGAGGAGAATTAGGATAGAGTAGGAGCCATTGGATTTGGCAAGAGGGAGGTAGGTCATTGGTGACCTTTGAGAGGGAAGTTTAGGTGGAGTGTAGGGGACACAAGCCAGATTGGAGGGGGTCTAGGAGAGAGTGCTCAAAATATACCACTGATTGATCTCCTGAAAGAGATATGATTTCAGGAGGATCTTTAAATTGGGAAGAGGAATTGTCTGCCAGTTGTGGAGGACGAGGAGGGAGGATTTGAGCTTGGAGTCAGAAATGAGAGAGACGAGAATGAGGTTGTTTTGCAAAAAGCAAACTGTATGAGTTGGGGAATGATATAGCTTTGAATTATATATCATCTTTAAAGTATAGCTTTGTATCTTTAAATTATTCGTCCATGTGTTCATTCGGTCATATTTATTGAGCCCCTACTGTGTGTAGATCACTGTACTAAGTGCTTGGGAGAGTCCAATATAATAATAAACATACACATTCCCTGTCTACATTGAACTTACAGTCTGGGGGGGGGCGGGGGCAGACATTAATTTAAATGAATCAGTTACAGATATGGACATAAATACATATTATGAATTATTCATTTAGCCATATTAATGTCCTTCTCTCTTTCTAGACTGAAAGACCATTATGAGCAGGGGACATATCTGCTAATTCTGTTGTATCGTTCTCTCCCAAGTGCTTCGCACAGTGTTCTGCACATAGTAAGCACTTAATAAACACAATTGATTGACTACTGATAGGAGGGAGGAAAAATAAGGAAGAACTGATCGAGGACCTTGAGCTGATAGTGAGGGGATTCTGCCTGATATGGAGTGGGATTAGCAAACATTGGAAGCTTTGAGAAATCGGAGGGAAAGAGCAAAAAAATAAAATGTTTTGGACAAATATCCCGGGGCAGCAGAATGAAGTCTGGACTGGAGAGGGGAGAGATGGGAGGCTGGAAGGTCAGCGAGGAGACGGATGCAGTCATCCAGGTGGGACAGGCAAAATGGCTGGGTTGGGTTGGAGGCTGATCAGATGGAGAGGAATGGACAGATTATGGTGGTTGAAAAAGGTTTGGGGCAGGGGCCCAAGATAACAACAAAGTTGCAGGTTTGAGAAAATGGGAGACTTTTCACCCAAAATATTTACACTGTGTTTGTGTCCTCCATCCTCAACCCCCCTCTTCTAGACTGTGAGCTTGTTGTTGGGTCTATTGTCTCTAGTTGTTGAACTCTACTTTCCAAGCGCTTAGTATTGTGCTCTGCACACAGTAGGCTCTCAATAAATACAATTGAATGAATGAACTTCACTGCTCTCCCCTTCCTCTGTATGTCAGAAGGTCCTCCTGGACCCTGGCTTTAAGACTCTCCAGCAGAGGCCTCCTCTCCGCTCTTCTCCACCATCTTGTCAAGCGTTCAGTACAGAGTCAGCACCCAATAAGTCAATAGATCCTATGCCACTATGCTTATTACAGTGCATGACACTCAGTCGGTGGTTAATAAACAGCAACACTCCTACTCCTATTACTAATTATACTGCCAAGCGACCTCCTTTTGGACTACGAAAGTATTCTTCTCCAATTATTCTGATCCTATCCCACTCCACCCCAGAACTCTCCAGCTAACATGCTCAATGTGCCTCATTTTTCTCTCTCCTGACACAGACCCCACTGTTCACACCCTTTCAGCTGCCTGAAAGTCTCAGACTTTAACATTCTTCAGATTTCAACTCTCCCCATTTTTGAAAGCACTTCCGAAGCAACCTCTCTTCCAGGAAGCCTTCTGTGATTTGCTTCTTCAGTCTCTCTCCACACTTCTGCATCGGCAACGCTCTTATTGTACTCAAAACCACTCCAAACACTTTTTCTTGCAGTCCTTAAGCACTTCCAAACTCTTCTAGTGGAAAGACCACAGGCTTGGAAGGCAGAGGATGCGGGTTCTAATCCCGGCTCTGCCACCGGCCCGCTCACTTCCCTGTGCCTCTGTTACCTCATCTGAAAAATTATTTCATCTGATTCCGTTGCTTATCAACATTTTTATATCTATTCTCCCCCCTCGTTAAGTGAAACCTTCTTGTAGTTAGGAAATTCATTCATTCAATTTTATTTATTGAGCACTAACTGTGTGAAGAGCACTGTACTAATCGCTTGGAAAGCACAATTCGGCAACAGATAGAGACAATCCCTACACAACAAAGGGCTCACGGTCTAGAAGTGAGTAAGTGCTATAAAAAGAGGGAGACAGACAACAAAACAAAATGAGTAGACAGGCATCAATAGCATGAAAATGTGTTTTGTAGTTCTGGTGTCCTTCCCAAAATGTTTATTACAGTGCATTACACTCAGCAGATGGTTAATAAACAGCAACACTCCTATTACTATGTTGTCAATAATAATGATAAGAATGACATCTATTAAGCACTTACTATGTGCAAAGTACTGTTCTAAGCGCTGGGGAGGTTACAAGGTGATCAGGTTGTCCCACGGGGGGCTCACAGTCTTCATCCCCATTTGACTGATGAGGGAACTGAGGCACTGAGAAGTGAAGTGACTTGCCCGAAGTCACACAGCTGGCAATTGGAGGGGCAGGGATTTGAACCCATGATCTCTGGCTCCCAAGCCCGTGCTCTTTCCACTGAGCCATGCTGCTTCTCTACTGTCTACTTCTCTACTTGTTTTGCTTTGTCTGTCTCCCCCTTCTAGACTGTGAGCCCATTGATGGGTAGGGATCAACTCCATATGTTATTGATTTGTACTTCCCAAGCACTTAGAACAGTGCTCTGCACACAGTAAGTGCTCTATAAATACAACTGAATGAATGAACGCTCAATAAACTGGTTGACCGATTGATTGATTGACAATTGAAAGAGGTCAGAAGGGTAAGTGATAGTTCCTCTGGATTATGAGCTCGTTGTGGGTGAGGAATGTATCTGTTTTATTTTTATACTGTACGCTCCCAGCCACTTAGTACAGTGCTTTGCACACCGTAAATACTTAATAAATACTACTGAATGAACTGTGTCCAGGAAGGTGCCTTGCTTGTAAGGAGGACAGCCTGTCAAAGGATAAAATGAAATCCAACACATTAACAAAATAATCATAATAATGATAATAATGGTATTTGTTAAGCTCTTTTTGCGAAGCACTGTTCTAAACGCTGAAGTAGATACAAGGTGGTCAGGCTTTCCATGTGGGGCTCACAGTCTTAGTCAATCAATCAATCATTCAATCCATCGTATTTATTGAGCGCTTACTGTGTGCAGAGCACTGTACTAAGCGCTTGGGAAGTACAAGTTGGCAACATATAGAGACGGTCCCTACCCAACAGTGGGCTCACAGTCTAGAAGGGGGAGACAGAAAACAAAACCAAACATATTAACAAAATAAAATAAATAGAATAGATATGTACAAGTCAAATAAATAAATAAATAGAGTAATAAATCCGTACAAATATATATACATATATACAGGTGCCGTGGGGAAGGGAAGGAGGTAAGGCGGGGGGGACGGAGAGGGGGAGGAGGGGGGAGAGGGGAAGGAGTCCCCATTTTTACAGATGAGGTAACTAAAAAGAAGCTACTTGCCTAAAGTCGCACAGCTAATGGATGGTGGAGGTGGAATTCGAACCCACGACCTCTGACTCCCGAGCCTGTGCCTTTTCCACTAAGCCACGCTGCTTTTCTATTTATTACTCTATTTATTTATTTATTTATTTATTTATTTTACTTGTACATTTCTATCCTATTTATTTTATTTTGTTGGTATGTTTGGTTCTGTTCTCTGTCTCCCCCTTTTAGACTGTGAGCCCACTGTTGGGGAGGGACTGTCTCTATGTGTTGCCAATTTGTACTTCCCAAGCGCTTAGTACAGTGCTCTGCACATAGTAAGCGCTCAATAAATACGATTGATTGATTGATTTTCGAAACCAAAATCTACCTCTGCCCGCACCCCCAAATCCTCCCTCTAAACCCCAAATCTATCCTTTCTGCCTCACCGCTCCAGACCGCATCCGTCAGATCTGTCCAAGATCTAACTGACAACTCACACCTCCTTACGCTTTCCAATAAACTATTCCAGACTCAGTGGACTGCACAGCTCGGCTTTCAGGCTCAAAGGCAAAACTCAGAATAAGCGTATATAACTCAGTGAAATACATTTCCATCAGAAAACAGGAATTTAGCACTGGTGAAAAGTGTGGGAACTGACAGCCCCAGTATAAGAAGGGCTCTTTATCCATGGAGCAGCGTGGCTCAGTGGAAAGACCCCGGGCTTTGGAGTCAGAGGCCATGGGTTCAAATCCTGGCTCCGCCAACTGTCAGCTGTGTGACTTTGGGCAAGTCACTTAACTTCTCTGTGCCTCAGTTACCTCATCTGTAAAATGAGGATTTATTCATTCATGCATTCAATCGTATATATTGAGCGCTTACTGTGTGCAGAGCACTGTACTAAGCGCTTGGGAAGTACAAGTTGGCAACATATAGAGACGGACGGTCCCTACCCAACAGTGGGCTTGCAGTCTAGAAGATTAAAGCTGTGAGCCCCCCGTGGGACAACCTGATCACCTTGTAACCTCCCTGTGCTTAGAACAGTGCTTTGCAGATAGTAAGCACTTAACAAATGCCATTATTATTATTATTATTACTATTATTAGGCAAATCTCAGGAAGATTTCACTCTGATATGTCTGCCTTTCCGCTTTCTTTGGACCTACACATAGCTAGTCTTGGACTCTTGTGTCTGTGACCCATTTTAGTCTTGGCTTACGTGCTAAGATTCAACCGGCCAGGTGGGATGACACTAGGATGTGGTGATTAGCTGAAAAGTAGAGAAGCAGCATGGCTCAGTGGAAAGAGCCCGGGCTTTGGAGTCGGAGGTCATGGGTTCGAATCCTGGCTCCTCCAGTTGTCAGCTGTGTGACTTTGGGCAAGTCACTTAACTTCTCTGTGCCTCAGTGACCTCATCTGTCAAATGGGGATGAAGACTGTGAGCCCCCTGGGGGACAACCTGATCACCTTGTAACCTCCCCAGTGCTTAGAACGGTGCTTTGCACATAGTAAGCACTTAATAAATGCCATCATCATCATCATCAAAAGTAGAATGCAAGTACTGACTAATAATAATGACTGCGGTCTTTGTTAAGCACTTAAAATGTGCTTAAGAGCACCGGCCTGGAAATCAGAGGATCTGGGTTCTAATTTGCTGTGGGATTTTGATCAGGTAACTCGACCTCTCTGCCCCTCAGTTTTCTCATCTGTAAAATATGGGGTTCTGGCCTATCGATCGACTTCTTATCACTGCAGGAGAGTTTGAATCCACCGATGAGGCTTAGAGCTCTGCCCCGTTAGGACTAACCAGAATGAAAAGGTCTAAGCTTTAGAGAAGCAGCTTGGCTCAGTGGAAAGAGTACGGGCTTTGGAGTCAGAGGTCATGAGTTCAAAACCCGGCTCCGCCAATTGTCAGCTGTGTGACTCTGGGCAAGTCACTTAACTTCTCTGTGCCTCAGTTCCCTAATCTGCCAAATGGGGATTAAGACTGTGAGCCCCACGTGGGACAACCTGATCACCTTGTATCCCCCCAGCACTTAGAACAGTGCTTTGCACATAGTAAGCGCTTAACAAATACCATCTTTATTATTAAGCTGACGCGTTAGACAAAATCGATTCACTCATGCTGGCTGGCAGCGGTGAGGGAAAGACTCAAAGGCGGGAAATCGAATGATCAAACCGTGGATCATCATCAATCGTATTTATTGAGCGCTTACTATGTGCAGAGCACTGTACTAAGCGCTTGGGAAGTACAAACTGGCAACATCTAGAGACAGTCCCTACCCAACAGTGGGCTCACAGTCTAAAAGGGGGAGACAGAGAACAAAACCAAACATACTAACAAAATAAAATAAATAGAATAGATACGTACAAGTAAAATAAATAAATAAATAGAGTAATAAATATGTACAAACATATATGCATATATACAGGTGCTGTGGGGAAGGGAAGGAGGTAAGATGGGGGGATGGAGAGGGGGACGAGGGGAAGGGGCTCAGTCTGGGAAGGCCTCCTGGAGGAGGTGAGCTCTCAAAGGATCAAAGATAACGGCAGAGACTCAGGTTTCTGCTGCTTGGGAGAAGGCAATGGTAAACCACTTCCATAGCTCTGTGGAGAAAACTCTACGGATAAACACACCAGAATGACTTTATGGCAGAAGACGGGGCGTTCTGAAGAGGGTGTGTCTATAGAGTCGCTATGGGTCAGAAATGATTCAATGGCATTTGAAGGAGAAGAAAATGGGCATTAAATCCTACCCTGTCCTATGTAGACCGTAAGTCCCAAGTGGAACAGTGACTGTGTCTAAACTGATAACCTTATATCTACCTTAGCCCTTAGAATACCGTTTGACACATAGTTAGCACTTAACAATATCACTGTTATTCCTATTATTGGGTCCCAATCATTCCACTCAGTGCCGGGATAAATACAAAGTGAAGCAGCGCGGCTGAGTGGAAAGAGCCCGGGCTTGGGAGTCAGAGGATGTGGGTTCTAATCCCACCTCTGCCTCCTGTCTGCTGTATGACCTTGGGCAAGAAACTTCACTTCTAGAAGTGTCTTCACCCCTTTTAGACCGTGAGCCCACTGTTGGGTAGGGACTGTCTCTGTATGTTGCCAACTTGTACTTCCCAAGCACTTAGTACAGTGCTCTGCACACAGTAAGCGCTCAATAAATATGATTGATTGATTGATTGATTGATTCTCTGAGCCTCAGTTACCTCATCTGCAAAATGGGGATTAAGACTGTGAGCCCCACGTGGGACAACCATTCATTCATTCATTCATTCATTCATTCATTCATTTGTATTTATTGAGCGCTTACTGTGTGCAGAGCACTGTACTAAGCGCTTGGGAAATGCAGTTGGCAGCATATAGAGATGGTCCCTGCCCAACAGTGGGCTCACAGTCTAGAAGGGGGAGACATACAACAAAATAAAACATATTAACAAAATAAAATAAATAGAATAAATAAGTATAAATAAAATAAATAAATAGAGTAATAAATTCGTACAAACATATATACATATATACAGGTGCTGTGGAGAGGGGAAGGAGGTAAGGTGGGGGGGATGGGGAGGGAGACCTGATTACCTGATTATCTTGTGTCCTTCCCAGCGCTTAGAACAGTGTTTGGCACATAGTAAGCCCTTAACGAATACCACCGTTATTATTTACCTCATCTGTAAAATGGGGTTTAAGACTGTGAGCCCCACCTGGGAGAACTTGATCACCTCGTATCTATCCCGGCTGTTAGAACAGTGCTTGGCACTTAGTAAGCGCTTAACAAATACCAGAATTATTAAAATAATCAGCTCAGGCATAGACCCTGTCCCATCTGAGTCTCCCAGTCTAAGAAGGACAGAGAATTGGTAATGAAACCACATTATACAGAAGAAACTGAGCAGGCTTGGCACATAGTAAGCACATAACAAATGCCACAACTGTTATATTTATGACTAAGGGGAGGGGAAGCGGGTGGAGTCTTTTGACAATAATTCCTTTGTGGAGGAATTCATTCAATCAGTCAATCATACAGAAGCAGTGTGGCGTAGTGGATAGAGCATGGGTCTGGTTGTTGTAAGGTCATGGGTTCCAATCCTAACTCCCCCACTTGTCTGCTGGGTGCCCTTGGGCCAGTCACTTCTCCTCTCTGGGCCTCAGTTCCCTCATCAGTCAAATGGGGATTGAAACTGTGAACCCCACATGGGACAGAGCCTGTGTCCAATCTGATTTGCTTGTATAATAATAATAATAATAATAATAATAATAATAATAATAATAATAATAATGGCATTTATTAAGTGCTTACTCTGTGCAAAGCACTGTTCCAAGTGCTGGGGAGGTAACAAGGTGATCAGGTTGTCCCACGGGAGGCTCACAGTCTTAATCCCCATTTTACAGATGAGGTAACTGAGGAACAGAAAAGTTAAGTGACTTGCCCAAAGTCACATAGCTGACAATTGGCAGAGCCAGGATTTGAACCCCCGACCTCTGACTCCAAAACCCACCCTCCTTCCACTGAGTCATGCTGCTTCTCAGTATCCACCCCAAGTGCTTAGTACAGTGCCCGGGAAAAAGTAGGTGCTTAACGAATACCATAATTTTATTATTGTTATTATTTACTGAGTACTTACTCTGTGCAGAGGACTGTACTAAGCTCTAGAAGAGTACAATATAAGAGAGGTGGTAATATTAATAATAATAACAATAATAATAATATTTGTTAGGCACTTAACTATGTCTATTTTAATAATAATAATAATAATGATGGCATTTGCTAAGCACTTACTATGTGCAAAGCACTGTTCTAATAGTAATCACCATTTTAATAACAGTAATCATAATTATGGTATTTGTTAAATGCTTACTATGTGCCAAGCACTGTTCCAAGCACTGGGGTAGATACCAGGTAATCAGGTTGTCCCACGTGGGGCTCACGGTCTTCATCCCCATTTTACAGATGAGGTGACTGAGGAACAGAGATGTTAAGAGACTTGTCCAGAGTCACACAGCTGACAACTGGCGGAGCCGGGATTAGAACCCACGACCTCCGATTCCCAGGCCTGGGCTCTTTCCCCTAAGCCACGCTGCTTCTACAGGTGAGGGAACTGTGGCAGAGAGTTCAGGAGGCCTTCCCAGATTGAGCCCCCTTTTTTCTCTCCGCCTCCCCATGCCCCCCGCCCTACCTCCTTCCCCTCCCCACAGCACCTGTATATATGTTTGTACAGATTTCTTACTCTTTTTATTTTACTTGTATATATTTACTATTCTATTTATTTTGTTAATGATGTGCATCTATCTTTATTTTCATTTATTCTAATGACCTGACACCTGTCCACATATTTTGTTTTGTTGTCAGTCTCCCCCTTCTAGACTGTGAGCCCATTGTTGGGTAGGGCCCGTCTCTAGATGTTGCCAACTTGCACTTCCCAAGCGCTTAGTACAGTGCTCTGCTCACAGTAAGCACTCAATAAATGCGATTGAATGAATGAATGAGAGAAGTGAAGTGACTGCTCCCTGCCCACAACAAGCTAGAGGAGGAGACCGCTATTCCCGAAGTGTCCGAGCCGAGCATTCTGCTCAACAAATACCCAAAGTAGGACAGAAAACTCTGAGAGGGAGTTGGGTAGGCTGGATTTGAGACTGGATTAACGACAGTTTGTTCTCCAGCCTCGCTTGGTTCAGTGAACGCTGGGCGTTCGAGACTTCAAAAGAAATCACTTGGGAGGAAGGAGCAGTTGTGAAGCAGAAGGGTGACCTCCATCAGTTCACTGGGAATTGACTTGTCTAATCACCATAATTAGATTTCCAGCCACCAGAAAACCTGGGAGCTAATCTCCTGCTCAAAACTGCAGAGAATCTGAGGCGGGCAATGTTGCTCAGAACTACAGCATGGGCGCCCCTTTGTAATCAGTCAGTTGATAAATCGATTGTATTTATTGAGCACTTATCGTGTGCAGAGCACTGTACCAATACATACTCCTACTAGGGCCCAGCGTCTCCTATGACAACCCAGTCCGAACACTGCGCTTCTCTAATGCCAATGTACCCATGTTACCTTGACCTCATCTATAATAATAATAATATTAATAATAACAATAACAATAACAACAATAATAATAATAATAATAATAATAATAATAATAATTAGCTTTTGTTAAGCGCTTACTACATGCAAAGCACTGTTCTAAGCGCTGGGGAGGGTACAGGGTGATCAGGTTGGCCCACGTGGGGCTCACAGTCTTAATCCCCATTTTACAGATGAGGTCACTGAGGCCCAGAGAAGTTAAGTGACCTGCCCAAGATCACACAGCAGACATGTGGTGGAGTCGGGATTCAAACCCATGACCTCTGACTCCAAAACCCGGGCTCTTTCCACTGAGCCATGCTGCTTCTCTATCTATCTCTCCGTCGACCTCTCACCCACGTCCTGCTTCTATCCTGGAACATCCTCCCTCCTCCTATAATAATAATAATAATGATGGCATTTGTTAAGCACTTACTATGTGCAAAGCACTGTTCTAAGTGCTGGGGAGGGTACAAGGTGATCAGGTTGTCCCATGGGGGGCTCACGGTCTTAATCCCCATTTTACAGATGAGGTCACCGAGGCACAGAGAAGTGCAGTGACTTGGCCAAGGTCACACAGCTGACAAGTGGTGGAGGCAGGATTAGAACCCAGAACCTCTGACTATCAAGCCTATGTTCTTTCCACTAAGCCATGCTGCTTCTCCTAACCAACAGATGATGACTCTCCCCGCCTTCAACTCCTTATCGAAGGCCCATCTCTTCCCAGAGGCCTTCCCTGATTAAGCGCTCCTTTCTTCTTCTCCTACTCCCTCCTGCATCATCCTGACTTGCTCCCTTTATTCATGCCACCTCCTAGCCCACAGAACTAATGTCCATATCTGTCATTTATTGATCTATTTTAATGTTCTTTTCCCCCTCTAGACTGTAAGCTCCTTGTGGGCAGCGGATGTGTCTGCTATATTGTTATTCTCCCAAGCACTCAGTACAGTGCTCTGCACATAGTAAGCACTCAATAATAATAATAATAATGATGGCAATTATTAAATGCTTACTAGGTGCAAAGCACTGTTCTAAGTGCTGGGGAGGTTACAAGGAGATCAGGTTGTCCCACGGGGGGCTCACAGTCTTAATCCCCATTTTACAGATGAGGGAATGGAGGCACAGTGAAGTGATTTGCCCAAAGTCACAATTGGCAGAGCCTGGATTCGAACCCATGACCCCTGACTCCAAAGCCCGTGCTCTTTCCACTGAGCCATGCTACTTCTTTAGTGCTCAATAAATACAATTGACTGACTGACTTCTACGTGCTTAAGAGAGGACAATATAAGTGTTGGTAGACACATTACCTGACCACAAGGTGGTGACAGCCTAGAGGGACAAGAATGTTAATAATAAATAATAATAGTAATAATAATGATGGTATTTGGTAAGCACTTACTATGTGCCAATCACTGTATGAAGTGCAGGGTTGGTTACAAGCAAATCAGGTTGGACACAGTTCCTGTCCCACATAGGGCTCACGGCCTCAATCCCCATTTTACAGATGCGGTAACTGAGGCCCAGAAAAGTTAAGTGACTTGCTCAAGGTCACACAGCAGACCTGTGGTGGAGCTGGGATTAGAACCCAAGACCTTCTGAGTCCCAGACCCGGTTTTAGCCACTAGGCCATGGTGTTTATCTGCTCTGTTCTTCTCTTTCCACTGAACTCTGATAAACTGAGCCATCCTAGTCCCACAGTCTCCCTCCAACTCGGAAGTCTCATTTTCATGCTTTTTTGTTTGTTTTATGGCCTTTCCCTTTGGTTTTTTTTTTTTTTTTAAAGGGGAAACTGAGCCATATTAGATTAATCCATCCTATCCAATGAATTCCCACTCTGTGCATCTGAGCACCTGGTAATAGTGGCATTTGTCAACCTATAATGATGTGCTAAGCACTGTACCAAAATCTGGGGCCCAGGCTAGATAATCGAGTTCTACGAAGTCTCTGTCACAGTCTCAGTTTGTGGGAAAACAGCAACTGAATTCCCCTTTTACGGCTGCGGAAACTGAGGTACAAAGAAGTCACGTGACTGGTCCAAAGTCAAGCAGCAGGCAATTTGAGCAGCCAGGATTAGGACCCAGGTCGTCTGAATCCCAGGAATGGACTCTTCACACTAAAACCACACTGCTTTTATACAAACTCCTTGCCCAAAGAGGTTTGACAATCCAACATCTTTATCATCAATCAGTCAGTTCTAGTTATTGAGCACTTACTGTGTGTTTGGGTAGGGACTGTCTCTATATGTTGCCAACTTGTACTTCCCAAGCGCTTAGTACAGTGCTCTGCACAAAGTAAGCGCTCAATAAATACGATTGATTGAGTGATTGATTGCAGAGCACTGTACTAAGCACTTGGGAGAGTACAGCAGTTGGAAGTCACATTCCCTGCCCACAATGAGCTCACATTCTTCCCCTCCCTCTCCCCTTTCTTTTATAGGTGGTATTTGCTAATAGTAATAATGATGATGATGATAATGATGATGATGATGATGATGATGATGATGATATTATGGTATCTGTTAAGTGCTTATTATGTGCCAGACACTATACAAAGCACTGGGGTAAATATAAGCTAATCAAGTTGGACACAGTCCCGATCCAAAAGAGGCTCACAGTCTTAATCCTCATTTTACATATCAATCAATCAATCATATTTATTGAGCGCTTACTGTGCGCAGAGCACTCTACTAAGCGCTTGGGAAGTACAAGTTGGCAACATATAGATTTTACGTATGAGTGCTGTAAAACCATATGTAAAACCTCTGTAAAACCTCATTTTGCATATGAGGTAACAGGGGCCCAGAGATGGGAAGACAGCTGCCCGTGGTCACACAGCAGACTCAAGGCGGAGCTGGGATTAGAACCCAGCTCCTCTGAATCTTCTAGACTATGAGGCCGTTGTTGGGTAGGGGCCGTCTCTATATGTTGCCAACTTGTACTTCCCAAGCGCTTAGTACAGTGCTCTGCACACAGTAAGAGCTCAATAAATACGACTGAATGAATGAATCCCAGGCCCGGGCTCTTTCCAGTAGGCCACGCTGCTTCTCCCTTTCAAACCCTCTTCCTCCTCCATGCTCCTTCTCCTTCTTCCTTCCCCTGTGAGGCTTCTGTCCTCTTGATCCTGCTTGGGAGTTAGAAGAATTAGTCAACTCGTTAATTCAAGAACTAAGGGGCCTGTCAGTCCCAAAGCGTCCCAACGGCTGACCGTGGAAAAGAACAGAACCCAGGAATCACCCCTACCATTCCCAACCCCTTCAAATCATTTCTGTGGCAGAAATATGTAAATATTAAAAGAGGAACACGCATTTTCTGGTTCAGTTGATCTTACAATATGACCTATTGCAGTCTACATAGTCCCAAGAGAGAAACCTCTCCTGGAAAGCCCCAGGTGAAGACTTCCCGAGAAATTATTAAAGATATGACACTGAATTACCTGAGAGATTACGTGGAGAGATCCATCCAGTCTGCCTGTCAACTTGGAGGCGGCTTCTTGCCCGGGTTGTCGACCGTTCTTGATTGGCCGAGACAGGCTGGGGTCCCAAGGGGAAAGTTTTAGGATGAAAAACTCTAATCAGAAGGGACCCTCCAGAATTCAGAAGCCAAAGGAAATTCCTGGATGGGAGAACCAGGGTTGTATTGTTTTGGAAGTCTGTACAGAATCTGTCAAGTGATCTGTCTGTACCAATTATTTTGATAAATTTACAGCACACTGGATCTCGTCATTTGCATTATTCCATGAAGAGTCACCAAGAAGGCAGAAGTCTCTGTTACCTCTCCGCCCTGGTGTAAGGAGAAGAGGGAAGGAGTGAGACGCCCTTCTTTGGGTCTCTTTGAGAAGCCTATTTTGATCACTGTGTCTCCCTCCAACGCGGAAGTCTCATTTTCTTGCTTTTTTGTTTGTTTTATGGCCTTTTCTTTTGGTTTCTGCTTTTTTTAAAATGGCATTTGTTAAGCGCCAACTATGTGCCAGGCACTGTATTCATCGCTGAGGTTGATACGAGGTAATCGGGTTGTCTGCGCTCAATGTTCCAAATGAGGTTCATGGTCTCATTCATTCATTCATTCATTCATTCATTCAATCATATTTATTGAGCACTTACTGTGTGCAGAACAATGTACTAAGCATTTGGGAAGTACAAGTTGGCAACATACAGAGACGGTCCCTACCCAACAGTGGGTTCAAAGTCTAGGAGGGGGAGACAGACAACAAGACAAAACATATTAACAAAATAAAATAAATAGAATAAATATGTACAAATAAAATAAATAAATGAATAGAGTAATAAATACGTACAAACATATATACATATATATATATATATGTATATATATATATATATATATATATATATATATATGTGGTGTGGGGAGGGGAAAGAGGTAAGGCGGGGGAATGGGGAGTGGGAGGAGGGGAAGAGGAAGGAGGGGGTTCAGTCTCGACTCCCATTTTGCGGATGAGGAGACTGAGGCCCAGAGAAGTAAAGTGACTTGCCCAAGTCACACAGGAGACAAGTGGCAGAGCCGGAATTAGAACCCAGGTCCTTCTGACTCCCATGTTCGGGCTCTTTCCACTGGGTTATGCAGTTTCTTGATATTCTGTTCTGGAGAAGAAAGTTTATTTCTTAGTGCACCCAAAAATCCTCCTCTCCTGACAGTAATATCCCTCATTTTGTTCTCTAGCAGATGAGTGGTTCACCAGATCCCACCACCAGATCCATCTCCCTGTCCCTCCCTTAATCTCACCTCCTCCAGAAAGCCCTCCCTTTTTATAGTATGATCCTGTCTTCCCAAGCAAGATCAAGAGGACAGAAACCTCACAGAGGAAGGAATGGTTCTATGTGATGGGGTAGATACAAGGTCATCAGATTTGGACACAGTTCCTATCCCGTGTGGCGCTCACAGTCATCATCATCAATCATATTTATTGAGCGCTTACTGTGTGCAGAGCACTGTACTAAGCGCTTGGGAAGTACAAGCTGGAAACATACAGAGACAGTCCCTACCCAACAGTGGGCTCACAGTCTAAAAGACTTAATCTTAATCCCCATTGTACAGATGAGGTAAATGAGGTCCAAAGAAGTGAAATGACTTACCCAAGGTCACCGGGCAGACAAGTGGCAGAGCCAGGACTAGAACCCAGGTCCTTCTGATTCCCAGGCCTGGGTTCTATCCACTAGACATCCCCACCATCCTGCCCTGCCCTACAGACAACCTTCTCGCTCGTGTATTCTATTCTTGTCCTCACTACTCACGTACGCATGTGTATTTTTACTTTTCATTCATTCATTCAATCGTATTTATTGAGCGCTTACTGTGTGCTGAGCACTGTACTAAGCACTTGGGAAGTACAAGTTGGCAACATGTAGAGACAGTCCCTACCCAACAGCAGGCTCACAGTCTAGAAGGCTTGAATTTTCCTTTTTGAAAATCAATCACAGATTCATCTTTTTCATCCTGATACTGCCCTCCCTGCACGCCTGTCCTCCTCTCCCCAATGTTTGCAAATAATTTCGTCTGCCAGTCTCCCTCGTTTGACTGTATGCTGCTTGAGGACAGAGGCTTTGGGTTTCTGGTGAGCCCTCCCAAGTGTTTAAACACATCCTCTAGACTCTAAGCTGGTTGCGGGCAGGGAATGAGTCCGTTTTATTATTACTTTCTATTCTCCAAGAGCTTAGCACCGTGATTGGCACACAGTGAGTGCTCAATCATCATCAGTCGTCATCAATCGTATTTACTGAGCACTCACTGTGTGCAGAACACTGTACTAAGTGCTTGCACTGTACTAAGTGCTTCAATAAATATGATTGATTACTAGCTTTCCACTCAGAAGGTGCCCAATTAAAAAAACCCTCATTGTTTGCATGAACTGCCGTCGACTGACTGATTTCAGGATTTTAAAAACTCCATCGAATGTCACGTTTCCCATTCTTCCCTGAGAAGGAAAACTCCATCCTGGTGCAGTTTGGGAAGGGACTGTCTCTGTATGTTGCTAATTTGTACTTCCCAAGCGCTTAGTACAGTGCTCTGCACACAGTAAGCACTCAATAAATACGATTGATGATGATATCGACCGCCACTGTTGTTTCCTTATTACCATTATCATCTTTATCAATGGTATTTTTTGAATGCTTACTGTGCACAGAGCACTGTACTAAGCATTTGGGAGAGTACACTACAGCTGAGTTGGTAGATGAGTTCCCTGCCCACAGTGAACTTACAGGTATTATTCTACCCCAAGTTATTTGTACAGTCTTCTGAATTCCACAGATATTTTTGGTGGATTGATAGAAAATTTGGCCCTATATTGGAAACTAATTCAGAAGTCTAGAGAAGAAGAATGACAGAGTATTCCCCTTCTAGACTATAAGCTCATTACCAACACTGTTTTATTGTGTTCTCCCAAGCGTTTAGTATGGTGTTCTGCTCCTATCAAGCGCTCCAAAAAAACCCCAACATTGATTGATTAATAGTGCTGATTCCTGGACAATGTTGCCACTAGCTGTGATGAGCAAGCCTGGGCCTGGGAGATTTTATGGAATGACAAATGTTTGGCACCAAATCCTGAAAACTCTTTCCGTCTCCTGTAGGGACTTCCTCGAGGCTTAAGTTGAACCGAACAATCCTAACATCTTCCCCTTTATAATAATTACCTACCAGAAATGATAAAAGCGATGTAAATGTTTCGTTTGATTTGGGCATACTTGCAATATTCTCAACAGTTTCTACTCCTTGGCCGTTCATCCTCTTTGATATTGGCATAATTTGAATCTGTAAATTTGACATTGTGGTGCTCTTCAGAATTCTAATTTATGGAAAGTCTGAATAGTCCCGGTGACCAAAGCATGCGTTTTTCTCAGGAAAATATCAATGTCAGCTCCTGCTTTGGATCAAGAGCTCGGTATTTCTTGATCTATAATCATCGATTGCCTATGATGTGACTTTCCGTGGTTTTGACTTTCTCAGGATTTCTCGGATTTCTCTGTATCACTAATTTGGCTGTGTATTTGTATTTGAATGTATTAGGATATTTGTTAAGCGCTTACTATGTGCCAGGAACTGTTCTAAGCACTGGGGTAAGCACAAGATAATAGGGTTGGACACAGTCCCCATCCCACATGAGGATTTGGGTAGGGACTGTCTCTATATGTTGCCAATTTGTACTTCCCAAGTGCTTAGTACAGTGCTCTGCACACAGTAAGTGCTCAATAAATACGATTGATGATGATCACAGTCTTAGAGAAGCAGTGTGGCTCAGTGGAAAGTGCCCGGGCTTTGGACTCAGAGGTCGTGGGTTCAAATCTCCGCTCAGCCAGTTGTCAGCTGTGTGACTTTGGGCAAGTCACTTCACTTCTATGGGCCTCAGCTACCTCATCTGTAAAATGGGGATTAACATTGTGAGCCCCACGTGGGACAACCTGCTCACCTTATAACCTCCCCAGCGCTTAGAACAGTGCTTGGCATATAGTAAGCGCTTAATAAATGCTATTTAAAAAATCAGTTTTACAAATGGGGGAGCTGAGGCGAGAGAAGTGAAGTGACTTGCCCAGGGTCACACAGCGGACAAGTGGTGGAGGCAGGATTAGAACCCATGACCTTCTGACTTCCTTCTGACTCCCATATATCTATCTGTCTCTTGTTTCCACTAATTCATTAACTCCTCCACTATTGTGTAAGCTGCTAGAGGGAAAAGACCATATCTGCTGTATCTCCTGTAAATTTCCAAGCCCTTAATACAGGGCTCTGTAAACATTAGAGTGTAAGCTCCTGAATGCGAGTGATCGATCATGTCTATTATGTAGTTATTATTATTATTATTATTATTATTATTATTATTATTATTATTATTATTATTATCATCATTATTATTCAAATTGTGGTTTTTGTTAAGTACTTATTTGCACCAGGGACTGTTCTAAGCACTGGGGTAGATGAAAGTTAATCGGTTTGGACACACAGTCCCTGTCCCACAAAGGGCTCCCAGTCTTAATACTCATTTTACAGATGAGGTAACCGAGGCACAGAGAAGTGAAGAGACTTCCCCAAAGTCACATAATAATAATAATGATGGTATTTGTTAAGGGTTTAATATGTGCAAAGCACTGTTCTAAGCAATGGGAAGGTTACAAGGTGATTGGGTTGTCCCCGGGGGGGCTCACAATTTTAATCCCCATTTTCCAGATGAGGTAACTGAGGCACAGAGAAGTGAAGTGACTTGCCCAAAGTCACACAGCTGACAGTTGGCAGAGTCAGGATTTGAACCCATGACCTCTGACTCCAAAGCCCGGGCTCTTTCCACAGAACCACGCTCTGGCAGAGTCGGAATTAAAACCCAGGCCTTTCTAACATCCAGGTCCGAGCTCGATACACTAGGCCATGCTGCTTCTCTCCCAGGTGTTCAGTATAGTGCTCTGCACGCAATATGTGTTACCATATATGTTATATGTATATGTTACCGACTTGTACTTCCCAAGCACTTAGTACAGTGCTCTGCACACAGTAAGCGCTCAATAAATACGATTGAATGAATAAATGAATGAATGAATCCTTTTCAATTGGCTAAATTTCTCTCTTGCATTGTTCACAGCCAAGTAACCCCCTCTACTCCTCTTCAGAAATGTGGCGATTGCACATCTAATTTTCAGGTATTAGCTCTGATTAGCTTTGGACATCACATCATCTGTTACAACTAATTCCCAACAAAACGCTTCAAAAAGAGACTGGAATTCCCTCCCAGGCATCTCCCACCTGAATTTCAGTTCATCACTTTTTCAGCGAGCCATCTCGACGCGTAGCAAACTCATCCACCTTTAGCCTATCAACACAGATTTTTACCAGGTTTGCAAATTTTTCATCTCACACCCTATATAGGGAGTCTGAAGTAATTAATGATCTCCCTGAAGCATAAAACCACTTCAGATCACATGCGAAGTGTTGGCAAAAAGAGCATAACAAGTTCGCATCCTAGAACGGCGGCTGAAAAACCTAGCCATTGTGATCACAGCGGCACCACAAATATTTTATGTTAATTCTCCCGCTGTCTTCCACACCCACAAGCAATGAGTAGGACACTGAGTAGGAGATTTTATCTTCAATTATCTTCTGCCACCTTCCCATCAATTTTTATTTTTAAGGGAATTTGTTAAGCGCTTACTATGTGCATGGCTAATGTGCACAGAAGCAGCATGGCCTATGCAGCAGCAGCACGTCAGAGGACTTGGGTTCTAATCCTGGATCTACCACTTGTCTGCTGGGTGACCTTGGGCAATTCATTTAATAATAATGGTATTTGTTAAGCGCTTACTGTGTGTGAAGCATTGTTCTAAGCGCTGGAGGGGGATACAAGGTGATCAGCTTGTCCCACATGGGGCTCACAGTCTTAATCCCCATTTTACAGATGAGGTCACTGAGGCCCAGAGAAGTGAGATGACTTGCCCAAAGTCACACAGCTGACAAGCGGCAGAGCCGGGATCAATCAATCAATCAATCAATCACATTTATTGAGCGCTTACTATGTGCAGAGCACTGTACTAAGCGCTTGGGAAGTACAAATTGGCAACACATAGAGACAGTCCCTACCCAACAGTGGGCTCACAGTCTAAAAGGGGGAGACAGAGAACAGAACCAAACATACCAACAAAATAAGATAAATAGGATAGAAATGTACAAGTAAAATAAATAAATAAATAAATAAATAGAGTAATAAATATGTACAACCATATATACATATATACAGGTGCTGTGGGGAAGGGAAGGAGGTAAGATGGGGGGATGGAGAGGTGGACGAGGGAGAGAGGAAGGAAGGGGCTCAGTCTGGGAAGGCCTCCTGGAGGAGGTGAGCTCTCAGCAGGGCCTTGAAGGGAGGAAGAGAGCTAGCTCTCTTCATGGGATTAGAACCCATGACCTCTGACCTCTGACTCTCAAGCCCGGGCTCTTTACACTGAACCACACTGCTTTTCTATTTAACTTAGTGCCTCAGTGACCTCATCTGTAAAATGGGGATTAAGACTGTGAGCCCCCAGTGTAATAACTAGATTACTGATTACTGCATCAGCCTCCTCTCTGATCTCCCATCCTCCTGTCTCTCCCCGCTTCAGTCTTTAGTTCACGCTGCTGCCAGGATCATCTTTGTGCAGAAACACTCTGGGCACATTACTCCCCTCCTCAAAAATCTCCAGTGGCTACCAGGCAACCTACGCATCAAGCCAAAACTCCTCAAGCACTCAATAAATATGATTGAATGAATGCATTAATTACCTTGTAACTACCACAGTGCTTAGAACAGTGCTTGGCACGTAGTAAGCACCTAATATAAACCATTATTACATGCCGGGCACTAAACCCTGGTGTAGATACAAAGTAATCAGGTTGGACACAGTCCCTGGCTCACAAGGGATTCGTAGTCTTAATTCCCATTTTGCAGAAGAGGGAACTGAGGTTCAGAGAAATTCATTCATTCAATCATATTTATTGAGCACTTACTGTGTGCAGAGCACTGGACTTAGCACCTGGGAGAGGACAACAGAACGACAAACAGACACATTCATTCATTCATTCATTCATATTCATTCATATTCATTCATTTATATTGAGCCCGGGCTTTGGAGTCAGAGGTCATGGGTTCAAATCCCGGCTCTGCCACTTGTCAGCTGTGTGACTTTGGGCAAGTCACTTCACTTCCCTGTGCCTCAGTTACCTTATCTGTAAAATGGGGATGAAGACTGTGAGCCCCCCGTGGGACAACCTGATCACCTTGTAACTTCTGCAGTGCTTAGAACAGTGCTTTGCACATAGTAAGCGATTAATAAATGCTATTATTATTATTATTATTATTATTATTATTATTTTTGAGTGCTTAGTGAGTGCAGAGCACTGTACTAAGCACCTGGGAGAGGACAATAGAACAATAAACAGACACATTCATTCATTCGTATTTATTGAGCGCTTACTGTGTGCAGAGCACCGTACTAAGCACTGTACTTGACACATTCCCTGCCCAAGTGCTCATTAAATATGATTGAATGAATGAATACTACTTGGGATTGACAGAGATAATCCCATCCAGGGGTCCGGGGGAGGGGCTGGTCTCCTGGTATCTTGGCCCCCGGGGACCCAGGCCTGCCTTAGAAGAGTGCCCCGCACAGCTAGTCACTTGACTTTTCTGTGCCTCAGTTGCCTCATCTGTTGTCTTCTGTGTGACCTTGGGTAAGTCATTTCTCTTCTCTGTGCCTCCATTTCTTCATCTTCAAAATGGGGATTAAAACTGCAAACACCATGTGGGACAGGGACTGTGTCCCACCTGATTACCTTGTATCTACCCCGGCACTTAGAACAGTGCTCAGCACGTAATAAGTGCTTAAAAAAAAAAAAATAATAATAATAATGGCATTTATTAAGTGCTTACTATATGCAAAGCCCTGTTCTAAGTCCTGGAAAGGTTACAAGGTGATCAGGTTGTCCCACGGAGGGCTCACAGTCTTAATCCCCTTTTACAGATGAGGTAACTGAGGCACAGAGAAGTTAAGTGGCTTGCCCAAAGTCACACAGCTGACAATTGGCAGAGTTGGGATTTGAACCCATGACCTCTGACTCCAAAGCCCGTGCTTTTTTCCACTGAGCCACATACCATTATTATTATTGCTACTACTACTGCTATTACTACTACTACTAATAGTGATGGTATTTGTTAAGCACTTACTATGTGCTGAGCACTGTACTAAGGGTGGGGGAGATAAACGATAATAATGATGGCTTTTGTTAAGTGCTTACTATGTGCCAAGCATTGTTCTAAGCACTGGATGATCAGGGCCCATGTGGGGCTCACAGGCTAAGTAGTAGGGACAGTGCTTTGCACATAGTAAGCGCTTAATAAATGCCATCATTATTATTATTATTATTATTATTATTATTATTATTAGGGAGAACATGTAGGAATCCCCATTTTTGCAGCTCACAGTCTTAATCACCAATTTACAGATGAGGTGACTGAGGTCCAGAGAAGTGAAGTGACTTTCTCAAGGACACACAGCAGTCCAGTGGCAGAGCCGGAATTAGAACCCAGGTCCCCCGACTCCCCTAGGCCAAGCTGCCTCCTCCCATAAACACAATCCTTGTCCACGGGGAATCTCTTTGGCTAGAAAGCCGAACGGCAAAATGTATTACACGACTCCACGGTCTCACCTGACAGACAATTTTTCTTCGCAAGAACACACAGCCCCTAACAATCACTCAAAAGCCAACCCCTCTGGGAATATCCAGAGATCGCATTCCCATAATCTATCCCGTTGTCCATTACAGGAGATCCGTCCACTCACATGCGGCTGGTCTGATTCAGAGCCAGTTCAAGAAAAAAACAACTTGCTGGGTATTTTTCACTTAAATATATCTCGGTGATTTTCGGGAATTGGGCCATAGATCACGCGGCGATCTCCAGATTGTAATTGTTAGGACCGGTCAGAGGTCATGTGTTTTTTGGCAACGCTTTCCTTCCCGGGTCTAAATCACGATAGCGGCCCCGTAGGCCGCACTCATGTTTTCAATTTGGCCGACGTGGGGAAAAATAAAACGCGACTCCCCTCCTCTCTCCCCGCCGGCACCCGGTTTCAATCAAAATCGGCCTGGTTCAGATGTGACCCTTTTGCTGAGGCAAAATCATCTCCCGGAACAGAAGGGTGGTCCTCACGGACCCCTGTTGTTGCAGCTCGTCGGCTCTGCGAATCCACTCAGAGATAATAAAAGCGTTGGACGGTTTCCCCCTTTAAAACGCCCAGCAAATCATCGTCACCACGTCCTAATCCTGGATCCACCACTTCCCTGCTGGGTGACCTTGGGCAAGTCACTTCAATAATACTAATGACGACAGTATTTGTTAAGTGCTTGAGAAGCAGTGTGGTTCAGGGGAAAGAGCCCGGGCTTGGGAGTCAGAGGTCATGGGTTCTGATTCCGGCTCCGCCACTTTCATTCATTCATTCAATCGTATTTATTATAACATCATCATCATCAATCGTATTTATTGAGCACTTACTGTGTGCAGAGCACTGTACTAAGTGCTTGGGAAGTACAAGTTGGCCACATATAGAGACAGTCCCTACCCAACAGTGGGCTCACAGTCTAAAAGAATGATGGCATTCATTAAGCGCTTACTATGTGCAAAGCACTGTTCTAAGCGCTGGGGAGGTTACAAGGTGATGAGGTTGTCCCACGTGGGGCTCACAGTCTTAATCCTCATTTTACAGATGAGGTAACTAAGGCACAGAGAAGTTAAGTGACTTGCCCAAAGTCACACAGCTGACAACCGGTGGAGCCAGGATTTGAACCCATGACCTATGACTCCAAAGCCCGGGGTCTTTCCACTGAGCCACACTGCTTCTCCAGTAAGCACTCTTATTGAGTGTTTATTGTGTGCAGAGCACTGTACTAAGCGCTGGGAAAGTACAATTCAACAACAAATAGAGACAATCCCCCTACCCACATTGGGCTCACAGTCTAGAAGGGGGATCTGTGTGACTTTGGGTAAGTCACTTCACTTCTCTGTGCCTCAGTTGCCTCATCTGTAAAATGGAAATTAAGACTGTGAGCACCACATGGGACAACCTGATTACCTTGTATCCCCCCCCCAGCGCTTAGAACAGTGCTTGGCACAAAGGAAGCGCTTAAATGCCATCATTACCGTTATTATTATTATTACAATGTGCCAAGTTCTGTTCTAAGCCCTGGGGTAGATATAAGGTAATCTGTTGTCCCACGTGGGGCTCACAGTCATAATTCCCATTTAACACATGAGGTAACTGAGGCACAGAGAGTTCAGTGCTCTGCACACAGTAAGTGCTCAATAATAATGATAATGGCATTTATTTATAAATACAATAAATACTATTGATTGAATGAATGAAAAGTAAGTGACTTACCCAAGGTCACACAGCAGGCAAGTGGCAGAGCTGTGATTAGAACCCACGTCCTCAGACTTCCAAACCCGGGCTCTTGCCAATGAGCCCTGCTACTTCACTTCTCTGTGCCTCAGTTCCCTCGTCTGTAAAATGGGGATTCAGACTATGGGCCCCACATGGGACAGGGACTGTGTCCAACTCGATTTGCTTGTATCTACCCCAGCGCTTAGTACAGTCCCCAGAATGTACTAAGTGCTTAACAAATACCATTATTATTATTTTTATTATTCATGATTTGGAGTTTGCCTCTCTCTCACCCCATTCCCCTATCTCTTGAGGCACAACAAAATTTCTTATCTTTATGATAACATCTTCCATTGTCCTGATTAATATTTAAAAGAAATAATGTGACCCAAGGGATGTAAATATCTAGAATACCCTCCTTGGAAAATGTCCGTGAATGAAAGCTAGCTTGACTCAAGGGAAAAAGTGTGGCCTGGTGGATAGAGCATGGGCCTGGGAGTTGGAAGGACTTGGGTTCTACTCTGGGCTCAGTCACTTGTGTGCTGTGTGACCTTGGGCAAGTCATCTGACTTTTACTCTATTTATTTATTTATTTATTTTATTTAGACATATCTATTCTATTTATTTTATTTTGTTAGTATGTTTGGTTTTGTTCTCTGTCTCCGCCTTTTAGACTGTGAGCCCACTGTCGGGTAGGGACTGTCTCTATTTGTTGCCAATTTGTACTTCCCAAGCGCTTAGTACAGTGCTCTGCACATAGTAAGCGCTCAATAAATACGATTGATGATGATGATGATCTGACTTTTCCGGCCCTCAGTTCTCTTGTCTGCAAAATAGGGAATAAGACTGTGAGCCCCACAGGGACTGTGGCCAATCTTACTAGCTTATTACTCTATTTATTTATTTATTTATTTATTTATTTATTTATTTATTTATTTATTTATTTATTTATTCATTCATTCATTCATTCATTCATTTATTTATTTATTTATTTATTTATTTATGTATTTATGTATTTATTTTACTTGTACATATCTATTCTACTTATTATATTTTGTTAGTACGTTTGGTTTTGTTCTCTGTCTCCCCCCTTTTAGACTGTGAGCCCACTGTTGGGTAGGGACTGTCTCTATCTGTCTTGTACTTCCCAAGCGCTTAGTACAGTGCTCGGCACACAGTAAGCGCTCAATAAATACAATTGATTGATTGATTGATTGATTGATTAGCTTGTATCTCCCCCAGTGCTTAGTACAGTACCTGGCACATAGTGAGCACTTAACAAATACCACAAAAAAGAAAAGGAGAGAGTGCTTCCTTCTGGGAGTCTGCCCCATTGCCCGGAAATCCAACTGCTTTGGCACTTTGTGTCTCTTCCCCCACTGATTAATTTCTCCCAAATGCCAAGTTGGCATTTCTACATTTACTAAAAAATCGGACTATCAGAGCCACTTGGATACTTTCTTACCCGACTATTTAAGCCCTAACTCTCATACTCTTACATGATCACTCACTCCACAAATACCCCAATGTGTATTCATTGTAATAATAATAATAATAATAATAATAATAATAATAATAATAATAATAATAATAATAATAATTGTGGTATTTGTTAAGCATTTCTGGACTGTGAGCCCGTTATTGGGTAGGGACTGTCTCTATATGTTGCCAATTTGTACTTCCCAAGCGCTTAGTACAGTGCTCTGCATACAGTTAGCGCTCAATAAATATGATTGAATGAATGAAGGAATGAACATGCCAGGTATTGTTCTAAGCACTGGGGTGATTACAAAATAATCAGTTGGATACAGTTTCTGTCATTCATTGTATTTACTGAGCACTTACTGTGGGCAGAGCACTGAACTAAGTGCTTGATAATGGCATTTGTTAAGCTCTTACTATGTGCCAAGCACTCTTCTAAGCACTGGGTGGTGGTGGGGGGCATACAAAATAAGCAGGCTGTCCCACATGGGGCTCATAGTCTTAATCCCCATTTTACAGATGAGGTAACTGAGGCACACAGAAGTGAGGTGACATGCCCAAAGTCACACAGCTGACAAGTGGTGTAGCCAGGATTAGAACCGACGACCTCTGACTCCTAAACCCGGGTTCTTTCCACTGAGCCACGCTGTCCCACAGAGAGTTCACAGTCTTCATCCCAATTTAACAAATGAGGAAACCGAGACACAGAGAAGTGAAGTGACTTGGTCAAGGTCACACAGCTGACAAGTGACAGAGCCAGGAGTAGAACTCAAGTCTTTCTGAATCCCGGGCCTATGCTCTATCCAACGAAGCATAGAATATAGTGAGCATTCAATCAATACCAAAGATTGGTAAGTATCATGGAGCTGCGGTGAGTATCAAAGTGCTTAAGGGATCTACAGCCAGGTTCATGGTTGACATTATTATTATTATTATTATTATTATTATTATTATTATTGTTGTTGTTGTTGTTGTTGTTGTTGTTATTGGGGAGGGCAAATAGAGAAACAGCAAGACAGTGGAAAAAGCATGGGTTTGAGAGTCAGGAGTTGTGGGTTCTAATCCTGGCTCCGCCTCCTGTCAGCTGTGTGACTTTGGGCAAGTCGCTTCGCTTCTCTGTGCCTCAGTTGCCTCATCTGTAAAATGGGGATGAAGACTGTGAGCCCCACGTGGGACAACCTGATTACCTTGTAGCCCCCCCCCCAGCATTTAGAACAGCGCTTGGCACATAGAGAAGCAGCGTGGCTCAGTGGAAAGAGCCCAGGCTTTGGAGCCAGAGGTCATGGGTTCAAATCCCAGCTCTGCCAATTGTCAGCTGTGTGACTTTGGGCAAGTCACTTCACTTCTCTGGGCCTCAGTTATCTTATCTGTAAAATTGGGATTAAGACTGTGAGCCCTGCGTGGGACAACCTGATCACCTTGTAACCTCCCCAGGATTTAGAACAGTGCTCTGCACACAGTAAGTGCTTAGTAAATGCTATTATTATTATTATTATTATTAGTAGTAGTAGTAGTAGTAGTAGTAGTATTGTTATTGTTATTATTATGTGACCCAGGGGCTTTGAAAAGATCTAATGATACCCACACGGCTACCTGGCCTATACACCAGCCAATCAATGGTATTTACTGAGGAATTACTGTGTGCAGAGCACTGTACTAAGTGCTGGGAAGAGTACAGTACAACAATAAACAAAAACGTTCCCTGCCCACAATGAGTTTACAGTCTAGAGGGATGAGCTCATGCCTTTGGTCAGAGAGCATAGTAGATAGAAGCAGCATGGCCTAGTGGATAGAGCCCGGCCCTGGGAGTAAGAAAGTCATGGGTTCTAATTCCGCCTCCACCACTTGTCTGCTGTGTGACCTTGGACAAGTCAGTTCACTTCTCTGTGCCTAGTTCCCTCATCTGTAAAATGGGGATTGAGACTGTGAGCTCCACGTGCGACAGCGAAAGTGTCTAGCCCGATTGGCCTGTGTCCACCCCAGCGCTTAGTACAGTGCCTGGCACAGGGTAAATGCTTAACAAATACCATAATTATTATATTTATTATTTCAGACTGTGAGTCCCATGTGGGAAAGGAACTGGGTCAAACCTGTTCAGTCTGTTTCAACCCCAGTGCTTAGAACAGGGCCATCAGACTGTAAGTTTATTGTGGGCAAGGGATGTATTTGTAAATTATTGTATTGTCCTCTCACAAGCGCTTAGTACCATGCTCTGCACACAATAAACGTTCAGCAAATACGATTGAAAAAATCGAATGAATGAATAAGTGAATGGCACCTAACACTTCACTAGCATCATAATTACTATTATTACGTTTATTCATAGGTGAATTTCCCAGTGACTGACACCTTCTTCAAATCCCAAGGACAGCCATCTATCCCGAATATCCCTGATGACTTTTCCGTAGCGAGGAAACAAAGTTTTCACCACTGCAAGAGCTGCTCGTTATTTAATGTTTTTACATTTTTCATCTATTTTTCAGGAACCTGTCAAGATATCCAGAAATCATACAAAGTTAAGTTCATAAAGGCACAAAAGTAGCCCAGTTTAGAGGAAATTCAAATCTCATTTGATTCCCCAAAATTAACTATCCGAAAGTCTTCCAAAGGAAGACTCGAATCTCACTCAGAACTTCTGAACCGAGGTGGGGGGGGAATGGGGGTTTCAGAGGGACAAAAGATGGATGTAAAAGATCTCCTACTGAAAGAATCATGAAATGAAGAATTGAAATGTGTTTTAATTAACCTGAATTGTTCATTTTTATTAGAACTCTAAATGTGCTCTGAGGGAAAACCATTGGCTTGGATACACAAGTTTTGAAAACTCTAATTTTTTTCTCTATTGATTGGACTCTAAAGGAGAGAATTTACCTATTCATTCCTGTGTGTATTCTTTACGAAATCCAAAAATGAGCAAAAGAGAACTTCGTTATCAGTCGGTAGGAGTTGGGTGCTCTACTATGTCCGCAGCACTGAACTGAGAGCTTGGAAGAGCATAATTTGATGCTATTGATGCCGATGATGATGGCATTTATTAAATGCTTACTATGTGCAAGGCACTGTTCTAAACACTGGGGAGTTTACAAGGTGATCTGGTTGTCCCACGTGGGGCTCACAGTCTTAATCCCCATTTTACAGATGAGGTAACTGAGGCACAGAGAAGTGAAGTGACTTTCCCAAAGTCACACACCTGACAAGTGGCGGAGTCGGGATTTGAACTGATGACCTCTGACTCCAAAGCCCGGGCTCTTTCCACTGAGTCACGCTGCTTGCCATGCTGCTTTTGATTCATTCATTCATTCATTCAGTAGTATTTATTGAGCGCTTAATGTGTGCAGAGCACTGTCCTAAGCGCTGGGGAAGTACAAGTTGGCAACATATAAAGATGGTCCCTACCCAACAGCAGGCTCACAGTCTAGAAGGGGGAGACAGACAACAAAACAAAACAAACATATTTACAAAATAAAATAAATAGAATAAATATGTACAAGTAAAATAAATAAATAGAGTAATAAATGCGTACTACTGATGCTACTGATGTCTGTCTACTTGTTTTCTTTTGTTGCCTGTCTCCCTGTTCTAGACTGTGAGCCCACTGTTGAGTAGGGATTGTCCCTATCTGTTGCCAAGTGCTTAGTGCAGTGCTCTGTACACAGTAAGTGCTCAATAAATATAATTGAATTAATGAATTAATATAATAGAGGAGGTGGACATGATTACTGCCCTCAAGGAACTTACAGCGTCTTGTGTGCAGAGCACTGTATTCAGTGCTTGGGGGAGTCCAATACAGTTAGTAAACAAGAACCCTGTCCCTAAGGAGAATACAGTCTACTGTGTGACGAGCACAGTAGACTGTGAGCCCACTGTTGGGTAGGGACTGTCTCTATATGTTGCCAACTTGTACTTCCCAAGCGCTTAGTACAGTGCTTTGCACACAGTAAGCGCTCAATAAATACAATTGATTGATTGATTGAGCACCATACTTATCTCATGGGAGAGGGGGACGGCCCAATCCCCGTCCTCAAGTAGTTTGGAGGAGAGAGACACACACTATTCAAAGGTAGAAGGAGAAAGCGGATGGTTTTATCTTACGTCGTCGAGTCATCTCCGAACGATAGCGACGCCATGGACGCATCTCTCCCAGAAGGCCCCGCTCTCCATCTGCCATCGTTCTGGGAGTGGATCCACCAACTTTTCTTGGGAAAAATTCGGAATTGGTTCACCATCGCTGCCTTCCATGTAGTAAACCTGAGTCTCCGTTCTCGACTGTCTCCCGTGCCACTGCTGCCCAGCACAGGGGAGTTTTGGCTTGTAGCGGATGGCCTGCCACTTGCTAGCCACTGCCCAAGCTAGGAATGGAATGGACAGGCCTCTGCTTCGCTCTCCTTCCCGTAGTAGAGCCTGGTAGAGGACTGGAAACTCTCCAGCTGCGACCCTGAGAGGGAAAAGTGAATGGAGGGATGGATAAATGAAGAAATGCTTGAAAAATAGATTATTTCTCATAGTATTCATTCATTCATTCATTCAATCGTATTCATTGAGTGTTTACTGTGTGCAAAGCACTGTACTAAGCACTTGGGAAGTACAAGCGCTTGGCAACATATAGAGATGGTCCCTACCCAACAGTGGGCTCACAGTCTTGAAGGGGGAGACAGACAACAAAGCATATTAACAAAATAAAATAAATAGAATAGTAAATATGTACTAGTAAAATAGAGCAATAAATCTGTACAAACATATGTACAGGTGCTGTGGGGAGGGGAAGGAGGTAGGGCTGGGGGGGGGTGGGGAGGAGGGGGAGAGGAAGGAAGGGGCTCAGTGTGGGAAGGCCTCCTGGAGGAGGTGAGTTTTCAGTAGGGCTTTGAAGGGAGGAAAAGAGCTAGCTTGGCAGATGTGTGGAGGGAGGACATTCCGGGCCAGGAGGAGGATGTGGGCCGGGGGTCGTTGGCGGGACAGGCGAGAACGAGGCCTAACGGTGAGGAGATTAGCGGCAGAGGAGCGGAGGGTGCGGGCTGGGCTGGAGAAGGACAGAAGGGAGGTGAGGTAGAAGGGGGCGAGGGGATGGACAGCCTTGAAGCCCAGGGTGAGGAGTTTCTGCCTGATGCGCAGATTGATTGGTAGCCACTGGAGATTTTTGAGGAGGGGAGTAACATGCCCAGAGCGTTTCTGCACAAAGATGATCCGGGCAGCAGAGTAGTAGTAGTAGTAACAGTAGTAGAAAGAGCAGTAGTAGTAGTAGAAGCAGCGTGGCTCAGTGGAAAGAACCCGGGCTTTGGAGTCAGAGGTCACGGGTTCAAATACTGGCTCCACCAATTGTCAGCTGTGTGACTATGGGCGAGTCACTTCACTTCTCTGGTCCTCAGTTCCCTCATCTGTAAAATGGGGATGAAGCCCATGAGCCCCCCATGGGACAACCTGATTACCTTGTACTCCCCCAGTGCATAGAACAGTGCTTTGCACATAGTAAGTGCTTAATAAATGCCATCATTAGTAGTAGTAGTAGTAGTAGTAATATCGGTAGTACAAATGGTCAAGGAATGTGTCTACCAACTCAGTTGCATTGTAATCTCCCAAGGGCTTTGTGCATGCTCTGCACAGATTAAGCTCTCAATAAATATGAATTATTGATTGATTACTAATATCAGTAGTAGTAGTCAGAGTATTCATGGTAATAATAATAATAATAATAATAATAATAATAATAATAATAGTAATAATAATAATAATGGCATTTGTTAAGCATTTACTATGTGCAAAGCACTGTTCTAGGCGCTGGGGAGAATACAAGGTGATCAGGTTGTCCCACATGGGGTTCAGAGTCTTAATCCCCATTTTACAAATGAGGTAACTGAGGCACAGAGAAGCTAAGTGACTTGCCTAAGGTCATAGCAGCATAGTGGTAAGTACAAGTAGTATTATTAGTAGCATTAGTAATAGCAGTAATAGTAAGAGTAGCAGGAGAAGCAGCGTGGCTCAGTGGAAAGAGCCCGGCATTGGGAGTCAGAGGTCATGGGTTCTAATCCTGACCCCACTCCTTGTCAGCTGTATGGCTTTGGGCAAGTCACTTCACTGCTCTGTGCCTCAGTTCCCTCATCTGTAAAATGGGGATGAAGACTGTGAACCCCATGTGGGACAACCTGATTACTCTGTAGCTGCCCCAGCACTTAGAACAGTGTGTGGCTCATATTCATTCATTCATTCAATTGCATTTATTAAGCGCTTACTCTGTGCAGAGTGCTGTACTAAACATTTGGGAAGTACAGTTCAGCAACAAACAGAAACAATCCCTGCCCACAACATGCTCACAGTCTAGAAGGGTTATAGTGAGCCCTTAACAAATACCATCATTACTTATTATTAGGAGGAGGAGGGGTAACAGTAATAATAGGAGGAGGAGTATCATTGGAAGTAGCAGTAATAATAACAATAATAATGATGATGATTATGGTATTTGTTAAGCGTATACTACATGCCAGGCACAGTTTTAAGCACTGGGGTAGACAGAAGACAATGGGGTTGGACACATTCCCTTTCCCACATAGGGTTCACAATCTTAATTCCCATTTTACAGGCGAGAGAACTGAGGCAGAGAGGAATGAAGTGACTTGTCCCAGGTAATAATGATAATAATAATAATAATAATAATAATAATAATAATAATAATAATAATAATAATAATGTCATTTGCTAAGCGCTCACCATGTGCCAAGCACTATTCTAAACCCTGGAGTAGATGCAAGGCAATCAGTTTGTCTCACATGGGGCTCACAGTCTTAATCCCCACTTTACAGATGAGGTAACTGAGGCACAAAGAAGCGATGTGACTTACTCAAAGTCACACAGCTGATAAATGACGAAGCCGAAATTAGAACCCACGACCTCTGTCTCCCAAACCCAGGCTCTTTCCACTAAGCCACTCTGCTTCTCTCCAGGTCACACAGCAGAGAAGTGGCAGAGCTGAGAATAATAATAATGATGGCATTTGTTAAGTGCTTACTATGCGCAGAGCACTGTTCTAAGCTCTGGGGAGGATACGAGTGATCAGGTTGTCCCACGGGGGGCTCACAGTCTTAATCCCCATTTTACAGATGTGGTAACTGAGGCACAGAGAAGCGAAGTGACTTGCTCAAGGTCACACAGCGTGGCTCAGTGGAAAGAGCCCAGGCTCGGGAGTCAGAGGTCATGGGTTCTAATCCTGCCCCCCCCCAGTTGTCAGCTGTGTGGGGCTCCGAGACCCATGTGGGACCACCTGATTGCCTTGCATCCTCCCCAGCACTTAGAACAGTGCTTTGCACATAGTAAGTGCTTAACTATGTTATCATTATTATTAGTAGTAGTAGTAGTAGTAGTAGTAGTAGTAGTAGTAGTAGTAGTAGTAGCAGTATTCTAGCAGCCCTAGCAGAATAGTACCAATAGTAGTGATAGCAGCAGAAATAATAATAATAATAATGATAATAATAATAATAATAATAATAATAATAATAATAATAATAATAATGGCATTTATTAAGCACTTTCTATGTGCAAAGCACTGTTCAAAGCACTGGGGAGTTTACAAGGTGATCAGGTTGTCCCACGTGGGGCTCAAGTCTTCATCCCCATTTTACAGATGAGGTAACTGAGGCCCAGAGAAGTGAAGTGACTTGCCCAAAGTCACACAGCTGACAAGTGGCGGAGCGGGGATTCGAACCCATGAACTCTGAATCCAAAGCCCGGGCTCTTTCCGCTGAGCCACGCTGCTTCTCTGCAAGGCCCGCGTAGTAGTAACAGTAGTAGAAACAGTAACTACTTACTATTAGTAACTAGTTGCTAGTGACTAGAAGCGAAACTAGTTACCCCCGCACCCCTGAATTTCAAAGCCATTTATTGAACTCCCATCTCCTCCAAAAGGCCTTCCAAGACTAAGCCCCCCTTTCCTCATCTCCCACTCCCTTCTACGCTCCCCTGACTGGCTCCTTTTATTCTTTCCCCCGTCCCAGCCCCACAGCACTTGTAATAATAATAATAATAATAATAATAATAATAATAATAATAATAATAATAATGACATTTGTTAAGCACTTACTATGTGTGAAGCGCTTATGTCCTCATCTGTCATTTTACTTATTTGCACTGTCTGTCTCCCCCATTCTAGACTATAAACTCGTTGTGGGCGGGGAATGTGACTGTTTATTGCTGTATTGTCCTCTTCCAAGTGCTTAGTACAGTGCTCTGCACACAGTAAGCGCTCAATAAATGCAATTGAATGAAGCAGCAGCAGTAGCAGTAATAATAATAATAATGATGGTATTTGTTAAGCGCTTACTATGTGCAAAGCACTGTTCTAAGCGCTGCGGAGGCTACAAGGTGATCAGGTTGTCCCACAGAGGGCTCACAGTCTTAGTCCCCATTTTACAGATGAGGGAACTGAGGCACAGAGAAGTGAAACGACTTGCCCAAAGTCACACAGCTTACAGTTGGCGGAGCCGGGATTTGAACTCATGACCTCTGACTCCAAACCCCGGGCTCTTTCCACTGAGCCACGCCGCTTCTCTAGTAGTAGTGGCAGCAGTAGCAGAAAGAAGAATAATAATGATGATGATGATAATGGTACTTGTTAAAAGTGCTTACTATTAATTCATTCATTCAATCGTATTTATTGAGCGCTTACTCTGTGCAGAGCACTGTACTAAGCACTTGGGAAGTACAAGTTGGCAACATCTAGAGACGGTCCCTACACAACAGTGGGCTCACAGTCTAGAATATGTGCCAAACACTGTTCTATGTGCTAGGGTAGATGCAAAGTAATCAGGTTGTCCCCCGTGGGGCTCACACTCTCAATCCCTATTTTATCGATGAGGTAACTGAAGCACAGAGAAGTTATGTGGCTTACCCAAGGTCACCCAGCAAACTTAGCACATAGTAAGTGCCTAACTAATAATAATAATAATAATGATAATAATGGCATTTATTAAGTGCTTACTATGTGCAAAGCACTGTTCTAAGCGCTGGGGAGGTTACAAGGTGATCAGGTTGTCCCACAGGGGGCTCACAGTCTTCATCCCCATTTTACAGATGAGGTAACCGAGGCCCAGAGAAGTGAAGTGACTGGCCCAAAGTCTCACAACTGACAGTTGGCAAAGCCAGGACTTGAACCCATGACCTCTGACTCCAAAGCCCAGGCTCTTTCCACTGAGGAAATGCCATTATTATTATTATTATTAAATACAATTCAATGAATAAATGAATGGGTATTATTATTCCAATTCCGGCTTGGCCACTTGACTGCTATGTGAACTTGGACATGTAACTTCACTTCTCTGTGCCTCAGTTACCTCATCTGGAAAATGGGGATAAAGACTGTGAGCCCCATGTGGGACAGGGACTGTGTCCACCTTGATTAGCTTGTATCTAACCAAGAACTTAGAACAGTGTCTGGCACAGAGTAAGTTCATTCGCTCACAACCACATTTAATAATAATAATAATAATAATAATAATAATAATAATGGTATTTGTTAAGTGCTTATTATTTGCAAAGCACTGTTCCAAGCACTGGGGAGGTTATCAAGTGATCAGGTTGTCCCACGGGGGATCACAGGTTTAATCCCCATTTTACAGATGAGGCAACTGAGGCACAGAGAAGTGAAGTGACTTGCCCAAAGTCACACAGCTTACATTTGGCAGACTCAGGATTTGAACCCATGACCTCTGACTCCAAATCCCATGTTCTTTCCACTGAGCCATGCAGAGCACTGTACTAGGTGCTTATAAGTGCTAAACAAATACCATAATTAGTATTTTTGTTAAACATGCACTTATAGGTGCTAAACAAAAAAACTCCCCCTCCTCCCCTTCTCCATCCCCCCCGCCTTACCTCCTTCCCTTCCCCACAGCACCTGTATATATGTACATATGTTTGTACGGATTTATTACTCTATTTTACTTGTACATATCTATTCTATTTATTTTTTTTTGTTAATATGTTTGGTTTTGTTCTCTGTCTCCCCCTTCTAGACTGTGAGCCCACTGTTGGGTAGAGACCGTCTCTATATGTTGCCAACTTGTACTTCCCAAGCGCTACGTACAGTGCTCTGCACACAGTAAGCACTCAATAAATATGATTGATTGATTTTGTCCATTTATTTATTGTTATAAATGGATGTCTGCCCCCTCTGAACTATCAATCAATCAATCAATCGTATTTATTGAGCGCTTACTGTGTGCAGAGCACTGTATTAAGCACTTGGGAAGTACAAGTTGGCAACATATAGAGACAGTCCCTGCCCAACAGTGGGCTCACAGTCTAAAATGGGGAGACAGAGAACAAAACCAAACATACTAACAAAATAAAATAAATAGAATAGATATGTACAAGTCAAATAAATAAATAAATAAATAAATAAATAAATAAATAAATAGAGTAATAAATATGTACAAACATATATCCATCTATACAGGTGCTGTGGGCAAGGGAAGGAGGTAAGATGGAGGGGATGGAGAGGGGGACGAGGGAAGACTATCAGCCCCGAGTGGGCACAGTAAGCGCTCAATAATCAATCAATCAATCAATCATATTTATTGAGCGCTTACTGTGTGTGGAGCACTGTACTAAGCGCTTGGGAAGTACAAGTTGGCAACATATAGAGACGGTCCCTACCCAACAGTGGGCTCACAGTCTAGAAGAAATACAATTGAATGAATGAATGAGTGAATAATTATGATTAATGTTACGTGGACAGGGTTTTTCAGGCCGGTTAGAAAAAATCACCCAGGGTGTCTTTGCCCATCTCTGGAAATGCAGTCCATCCATCCCCGATCACCTACGGCCTGGAAATCCCGACCTGCTCCTCCAGCTGTGGATGGTCACGGATGACCCCCCGACAGCTTCCACCCCCATCCCGGGACCCCCGGGGGTGCCCCCTCTCCGAGCAAGCCGAGGAGGCCGCGATGAAAGAGAACCACATCAAAGCATCTCCAGCACCAGGAGAAAGGGCGATCGGAGAGTGTCACCAAAGGGCAGCTCCTTCCCATCGCCTGTGTGACTGGGATACTGATTTCCAACCGGGAAGGAGGAGAGGGACCAGACCTCTCCACAGAAGGCCGAGCCGGAGGGCAGCCGGGCCCCTCTCCGACCGTGCCGGGTAGGGGGAATTTAAACCAAGAGGGTTTGGTTTAATAGGATTTATCAGGTGCTAGCCACTGTGCTAGCCACTGGCTCGTCAGATTGAATCCGGGCCCTCTCGAGCCATGGCCTCCAAGTGGAGGGTAGAGAGGGGAACATCTACCCATTCATCAATCACAGGCATTTATTAATAATAATAATTATTATTTTATTATTTTAGACTATGAGCCCACTGTTGAGTAGGGACTGTCTCTATATGTTGCCAACTTGTACTTCCCAAGCATTTAGTACAGTGCTCTGCACATAGTAAGCGCTCAATAAATACGACTGATTGATTGACTGATTAATAATGATGGTATTTGTTAAGCGTTTACTATGTGCAAAGCACTATTCTAAGCGCTGGGTGGGATACAAGGTAATCAGGTTGTCCCATGTGGGGCTCCCAGTCTTAATCCCCATTCTACAAATGAGGGAACTGAGGCACATAGAAGTTAAGTGACTTGCCCAAAGTCACACAGCTGACAATTGGCAGAGCCAGGATTTGAACCCACGACCTCTGACTCTTTCCACTGAGCCACACTGCTTCCCTAGAGAAGTGAAGTGCCTTAGCCAAGGTCAAACAGCAGAGAAGTAGCGGAGCTGGGATTGGAACCCATGACCTCCTGGTTCCCAGGCCCGTGCTCTAGTCGCAGTGCCATGCTGCTCCTCGAAGTTTTGAGTTATGTTTTGAGGGGTTTGAAATCGACAGGATTTAGTGACAGAGTGAATATGTTGGTTAAATGAGAGAGGTTTTAGAGATGAGAAGGTTGAGTCCAAGAAAGGTTGAGGGACTTATCCAAGGTCTCACACCCACAGCAGGCAGGGATTTAGACTCTAGCCAATCGGTCAATCACTGGTATTTACTGGGCACTTATTTTGCACAGAGCACTCGAGTAAGGGCTTAGGCCTTCCCAGACTGAGCCCCATTTTTCCTCTCCTCCTCCCCATCCCCCCCCACCCTACAGCACCTGTATATATATTTGTACAGATTTATTACTCTGTTACTTCATTCATTCATTCATTCATTCAATTGTATTTATTGAGCACTTACTGTGTACAGAGCACTGGACTAAGCGCTTGGGAAGTACAAGTTGGCAACATACAGAGACGGTCCCTACCCAACAGCGGGTTCAGTCTAGAAGGGGGAGACAGACAACAAAACAAAACATATTAATAAAATAAATAAATATGTACACGTAAAATAAATAGAGTAATAAATATGTACAAGCATGTATCAGTCAGTCAATCAATCGTATTTATTGAGTGCTTACTGTGTGCAGAGCACTGTACTTAGCGCTTGGGAAGTACAAGTTGGCAACATATAGAGATGGTCCCTACCCAACAGTGGGCTCACAGTCTAGAAGGGGGAGACAGAGAACAAAACAAAACATATTAACAAAACAAAATGAATATAATAGATATGTACAAGTAAAATAAATAAATAAATGGAATAATAAATATGTACAAGCATATATACATATATGTATATAAATATGTACATGTATATATACATATATGTATATATAACTTGCACATCATCATCATCATCAATCGTATTTATTGAGCACTTACTGTGTGCAGAGCACTGTAGTAAGCACTTGGGAAGTACAAGTCGGCAACATATAGAGACAATCCCTACCCAACAGTGGGCTCACAGTACATATTTATATACACTCTATATATACTCTCTCTATATATATACAGGTGCTGTGGGGAGGGGAAGGAGGTAAGGTGGGGGGACGGGGAGGGGGTGGAGGGGCAGAGGAAGGAGGGGATTACTTGTATTACTTGTACATATTTACTATTTATTTTGTTAATGATGTGCATATAGCTTTAATTCTATTTGTTCTGTCGATTTTGACACCTGTCTACATGTTTTGTTTTGTTTGTCTGTCTCCCCCTTCTAGGCTGTGAGCCCATTGTTGGGTAGGGACCGTCTTTATATGTTATCGACTTGTACTTCCCAAGCACTTTGTACAGTGCTCTGCACACAGTAAGTGCTCAATAATAATGATAATAATAATGATAATAATAATGATGGCATTTATTAAGCACTTACTATGTGCAAAGCACAGTTCTAAGCGCTGGGGAGGTTACAAGGTGATGAGGTTGTCCCACGGGGGGCTCACAGTCTTCATCCCCATTTTACAGATGAGGGAACTGAGGCCCAGAGAAGTGAAGTGACTTGCCCAAAGTCACAAAGCTGACAAGTGGCGGAGCCGGAATTTGAATCCATGACCCCTGACTCCAAAGCCCGGGCTCATTCCACTGAGCCATGCGGCTTTTACAATCACGCTGCAATCATTCATTCAGTCAGTCATATTTATTGAGCACCTACTGTGTGCAGAGCAGTGTACTAGGTGCTTGCGAAGTACAGGTTGGCAACAGTTAGAGACGGTCCCTACCCAGTGACGGGTTCACAGTCTGGAAGGGGGAGACAGACGACGAAACAAGTAGACACTGTTCTAAGCACTGGGGTACGTATGTAATAATGGTGGTATTGCAGACTTGTATTTCCCAAGCGCTTAGTACAGTGTTCTGCACATAGTAAGCACTCAGTAAATTCGATTGAATGAATGAATGGTATTTAAGTGCTTACTACCTGACAATATGTTTTGTTTTGTTGTCTGTCCCCCCCTTCTAGACTGTGAGCCCACTGTCGGGTGGGGACCGTCTCTATATGTTGCCAACTTGGACTTCCCAAGCGCTTAGGACAGTGCTCTGCACACAGTAAGCGCTCAATAAATGCGACTGAATGAATGAATGAATGAATGAATGAATGAATGAATGAATGAATCAGCGTGCAAGCCACACTGCAATCAATACAATTGAATCCTATCCCGTCTGGACTACTGCACTAGCCTTCTCTCCGATCTCCCATCCTCGTGTCTCTCTCCACTCCAATCCATACTTCATGCTGCTGCCCGGATTATCTTTGTCCAGAAACGCTCTGGGCATGTTACTCCCCTCCTCAAAAACCTCCAGTGGCTACCAATCAATCTGCGCATCAGGCAGAAACTCCTCACCCTGGGCTTCCAGGCTGTCCATCCATCCCCTGGCCCCCTCCTACCTCACCTCCCTTCTGTCCTTCTCCAGCCCAGCCCGCACCCTCCGCTCCTCTGCCGCTGATCTCCTCCCCGTACCTCGCTCTCGCCTGTCCCGCCATCGACCCCCGGCCCACGTCCTCCCCCGGGCCTGGAATGGGCTCCCTCTGCCCATCCGCCAAACTAGCTCTCTTCCTCCCTTCAAGGCCCTGCTGAGAGCTCACCTCCTCCAGGAGGCCTTCCCACACTGAGCGCCTTCCTTCTTCTCCCCCTCGTCCCCCTCTCCATCCCCCCGTCTTACCTCCTTCCCTTCCCCACAGCACCTGTATATATGTATATATGGTTGTACATATTTATTACTCTATTCATTTATTTATTTATTTTACTTGTACATTTCTATCCTATTTATTTTATTTTGTTGGTATGTTTGGTTCTGTTCTCTGTCTCCCCCTTTTAGACTGTAAGCCCACTGTTGGGTAGGGACTGTCTCTATGTGATGCCAATTTGTACTTCCCAAGCGCTTAGTACAGTGCTCTGCACATAGTAAGCGCTCAATAAATACGATTGATTGATTGATTGATTGATTGATTGAATGAACGAGTATAAAATGTAACAGAGTTGAGCGATGAGATCCCTGCCCTCCAGATTATTTTGTCCTAAACCATTCAGGCCATGTTTCCTCCTCCTCAAGAAGATTCAGTGGTTGCCCATCGACCTCCGCATCCAAACGACCCTCTTTTCCATTGACTTTAAAGCAGTCCATCACCTTGCCGTCTCCGACCTCACCTGGCTTCTTTCCTTCAACCCACACTTTGCTCCTCTGGTCATCATCATCATCAATCGTATTTATTGAGCGCTTACTATGTGCAGAGCACTGTACTAAGCGCTTGGGAAGTACAAATTGGCAACATATACAGACAGTCCCTACCCAACAGTGGGCTCACAGTCTAAAACGGGGAGACAGAGAACAAAACCAAACATACTAACAAAATAAAATAAATAGAATAGATACGTACAAATAAAATAAATAAATAAATAGAGTAATAAATATGTACAAACATATATACATATATACAGGTGCTGTGGGGAAGGGAAGGAGGTAAGATGGGGGGATGGAGAGGGGGACGAGGGGGAGAGGAAGGAAGGGGCTCAGTCTGGGAAGGCCTCCTGGAGGAGGTGAGCTCTCAGCAGGGCCTCTGGTGCCACGAACCTTCTCACTGAGCCTCCATAAATAAATATATAAATAATGATGGCATTTGTTAAGCGCTTACTATGTGCAGAGCAATATCTCACCTGTCTCACCGCCAACCTCTCGCCCACGTCCTGCCTCTGGCCTGGAATGCCCTCCCTCCTCAAATCCCACAGACAATGATTCTCCCCCTCTTCAAAGCCTTATTAAAAGCTCACCTCCTCCATGCTCCCTTCCTCATGGCCCTTGCACTTGGGCTCAGTGAAAAGAGCACGGGCTTTGGAGTCAGAGGTCATGGGTTCGAATCCCGGCTCCGCCACATGTCTGCTGTGTGACCTTGGGCAAGTCACTTAACTTCTCCGTGCCTCAGTTCCCTCATCTGTAAACTGGGGATTAAGACTGTGAGCCCCATGTGGGACAACTTGATCACCTTGTATCCACCCCCAGCGCTTAGAACAGTGCTCTGCACATAGTAAGCGCTTAACAAATGTCATTATTATTATTATTATTATCATGGGTTCAATTCCCAGCTCTGCCAATTGTCGGCTGTGTGACTTTGGGCAAGTCACTTAACTTCTCTGTGCCTCAGTTCCCTCATCTGGAAAATGGGGATTAAGACTGTGATCCCCCCTGTGGGACAACCTGATCACCTTGTAACCTCCCCAGCGCTTAGAACAGTGCTTTGCATGTAGTAAGCACTTAATAAATGCCATCATAATTATGATTTGTGCCCTTTATTCACTCTTCCCTCAGCCCCACACCACATTTGTCCATTTATTTATTGTTATAAATGTAGGTCTGCCCCCTCTAAACTATCAGCCCCTGGTGGGCAGGCAATGTGTCCACCAACTCTGTTATATTGTGCTCCCCCAAGCACTTAATACAGCGCTCTGCACACAGTAAGCCCTCAATAAGTCGGATTGAGTGATTGACAGACATTGAAATTGATTAGGGATAGGGGAAATTAGTAGGGTATAAGAGAATTTACATAGGTATTGTGGGGTTGGGGTGGGTATCAAAGTGCTTGAGCCAAATGCATCATCAATGCAGAGGGGAGGGAAGAAAGGATAAATAATAATAGTAATGATGGCATTTATTAAGCACTTACTATGTGCAAAGCACTGTTCTAAGCGCTGGGGAGGTTACAAGGTGATCAGGTTGTCCCATAGGGGGCTCACAGTCTTCATCCCCATTTTACAGATGAGGTAACTGAGGCCCAGAGAAGTGAAGTGACTTGACCAAAGTCACACAGCTGACAAGTGGCAGAGCCGGGATTTGAACCTGTGACCTCTGACTCCAAATCCCGGGCTCTTTCCACAGAGCAACGCTGCTTCTAAAGCACTCCCCCAAGCACTTAATTCAGCGCTCTGCACACAGTAAGCACTCTATAAGTAGGATTGATTGATTGACAGACAATAAAATTGATTAGGGATGGGGGAAATTAGTAGGGTTTAAGGGAATTTGCATAAGTATTGTGGGGCTGGGGTGGGTATCAAAACGCTTGAGCCAAATGCATCGTCAATGCAGAGGGGAGGGAAGAGAGGACAAATAAATGAGGGATTATTCTGGGAAGGCTTCTTGGAGAAGAACAGTGCCTTGCACATAGTAAGCGCTTAACAAATACCATTATTATCATTATGATCTATTAGGAGGGGTTTGAGGGTGAGGAGAGGATGGGTCCTCCTCTTTGGATATGTGAGCCCACTGTTGGGTAGGGACCATCTCTATATGTTGCCAACTTGTACTTCCCAAGCGCTTAGTACAGTGCTCTGCACACAGTAAGTGCTCAATAAATATGATTGATTGATTGATATGAAGGGTGAGGGAATTCCAGGCCAGAGGGAGCATGAGATCAAAGGGCCAGTGGCAAGATAGAAGAGATCAAGATACTGGGAGTAAGGTGGATTTGGAGGAGTGAAGTGTCCGGTTGGACTGTAGTAGGAAATCAGGGAGGTGAGATAGGAGGAGGCAAGGTGTTCTTCTAGACTGTGAGCCTGTTGTTGGGTAGGGGCCATCTCTATAAGTTGCCAACTTGTACTTCCCAAGTGCTTAGTACAGTGTTCTGCACACAGCGCTCAATAAATACGATTGAATGAATGAAAGGTGATTGACTGGAGGCCTTTCCAGACTGAGCCCCTTCCTTCCTCTCCCCCTCGTCCCCCTCTCCATCCCCCCATCTTACCTCTTTCCCTTCCCCGCAGCACCTGTATATATGTATATATGTTTGTACATATTTATTACTCTATTTATTTATTCATTTATTTTACTTGTACATATCTATTCTATTTATTTTATTTTGTTAGTATGCTTGGTTTTGTTCTCTGTCTCCCCCTTTTAGACTGTGAGCCCACTGTTGGGTAGGGACTGTCTCTATATGTTGCCAGTTTGTACTTCCCAAGCGCTTAGTACAGTGCTCTGCACATAGTAAGGGCTCAATAAATACGATTGATGATGATGACTGCTTTAAAGCTGAGGGTGAGGGGTTTCTGTTTGATGTAGAGAGGGATGGGCAACCAGTGGAGGATTTCAGGAGTGGGGAGATGTGGACTGAATACTTTTTCAGAAAAACAATCCGGGCAGCAGTCAATCCATCAATGGGAATTATTCATTCCTTACTGGGTACAGAGCAATCAATCACTCACTCCCTCTATCAATCCAATCCTATTTATTGAGTGCTCACTGAGTGCAGAGCACAGTATTAAGGGCTTGAGAGAGAGGCCCACAGCTCTTAATGTTCAAGTGCTTAGTACAGTGCTCTGCACACAGTAAGCGTTCAATAAATACGATTGAATGAATGAATGAATGTACATAGCTGCAACATTTAAGTCTGTAGAGAAGCAGCATGGCTCAGTGGAAAGAGTCCCGGCTTTGGAGTCAGAGGTCATGGGTTCAAATCCTGGCTCTGCCAATTGTTAGCTGTGTGACTTCGGATGAGTCACTTCTCTGTGCTTCAATTACCTCATCTGTAAAATGGGGATGAAGACTGTGAGCCCACCGTGGGACAACCTGATCACCTGGTACCTCCCCAGTGCTTAGAACAGTGCTTTGCACATAGTAAGCGCTTAATAAATGCCATCATTATTCAGCGCTTAGAACAGTGCTTTGCACATGGTAAGTGCTTAACAAATGCCATTATTATTATTAATGTCTGTCTCCCCTTCTAGACTGTAAGTTCGTTGTGGGCAGGGAATTGTCCATTATTTTGTTCAACTTTACTCTCCCAAGAGTTTAGTACAGTGCTCTGCACACAATAGGGAAGCAGCATGGTGTAATGGAACCATCCTGGGAATCAGAAGGTCATGAGTTCTAATCCCCGCTGTGTCATCTATCTGCTGTGTGACTTTGGGCAAGTCACTTCACTTCTCTGGGCCCCAGTTACCTCCTCTCGAAAATGGTGTTGGAGATTGTGAGCCCCACGTGGGACAGGGAGTGTGTCTAACCCAATTTGGTTGTATCCTTAAGTAAAATAAGCATTTCACAAATAATAATAATGATGGTATTTGTTAAGTGCCTCAGTTACCTCCTCTCTAAAGTGGTGTTGGAGATTGTGAGCCCCACGTGGGACAGGGACTGTGTCTAACCCAATTTGGTTGTATCCTTAAGTAAAATAAGCATTCTACAAATAATAATAATGATGGTATTTGTTAAGTGCTTACTATGTACCAAACACTGTTCTAAGTGCTGAAATACCATTATTATTATTATTATTATTATTATTATTATTATTGAAAAAAACACCTAATAAAGATGATTGGCTGACTGACTACAATAAAGCAGAGGTGATAGACATGTTCCCTGCCCACAAGGAGACTCCAGTCTAGAGACTGTCCTGTCTTCCTGCCCCCTGGGAAGAAAAGTAGAGGGAGAGGGAAATTCCCCATGGAGAGGGGATATGCAGAGCCCCTCCATCTTCCCAATTCCTATCCCTCAACCCTGGATCTCACGGCCCTTCCTCCCCACAAATTTCCCGATGACACGAGTTCGGAGGAAGGGGGGGATGAGGAAAATCCCACCCGAATTTCCACGCTGAAATTTACTAGATTAATAAGACAGTATTCCAAATGAGAATTTCACATTAAATATTTAAATATCGTATTAATGAAATAGTAGATTAATAAAATGCACAGAAAAACATACAATTTTAATTGGGCACACCGCGTCGCTCTGAGAGGTGGTGGACGGAGGGGACCTCAGCCCCCGAGGGTCTTTCTGGTGTGGGTGGCTGAGGGAGTGGGCTGTTAACCCAATGGAAACTGGTCCAATTAATCAACCCTCACCACGGGGCAAGAGCGTGGCTACTGCTTGAGCGTTGGTGTTTTCTTGGAGAAAGTGTGGAACGAGTGTGGCCTGCTGGAAATAGCCCAGGAGTGGGAATCAGAAGGACCTGGGTTCTAATCTCAGCTCTGTTACGCATCTGCTGTAATAATCATAATAATAATAATAATGGCATTTATTCAGCACTTACTATGTGCAAAGCACTGTTCTAAGCACTGGGGAGGTTACAAGGAGATCAGGTTGTCCCACCGGGGGCTCACAGTCTTAATCCCCATTTTGCAGATGGGGGAACTGAGGCACAGAGAAGTTAAGTGTCTTGCCCAAAGTCACACAGCTGACAATTGGCAGAGTCAGGATTCGAACCCATGACCCCTGACTCCAAAACCCGTGCTCTTTCCACTGCTGTGTGACCTTGAACGAGTCACTTCACTACTCTGGTCTTAGTTAATAATAAGAATAATAATTTTGGTATTTGTCAAGTGCTTACTATGTGCAAAGCACCGTTCTAAGTGCTGGGGAGGATACAAGGCGATCAGGTTGTCCCATGTGGGGCTCACAATCTTCATCCCCATTTTACAGAGGAGGTAACTGAGGTACAGAAGTGAAGTGACTTGCCCAAAGTCACACAGCTGAAAAGTGGTGGAGCCGGGATTCGAACCCATGACCTCTGACTCCCAAGCCCAGGCTCTAACCACTGAGCCACGCTGCCCTTCTCTGCAAAATGAGGGACTCACTATACTACTACTACTACTACTACTACCTACTATGGTGAGTGCGATCAGACAGTCCCCATCGTCTAGAAAAGGTGTGACTCTAGCACTATCTAAATGCTAGAAATTAGAAATTTCTTAGAGCCTAATGGAATTGAGAATTGACAGTTGGCTTTACCCATTACCACAAAAGTCACAGAAAAACAAGGCTCTGACCCTCTAGAATGGAAGCCCGTTTTAGGCAGGGACTGTGTCTACTATACTCTTCCAAGTGCTTAGTACAGTGCTTTGCTCACAGTAAACACTCAATAAATACAACTGAATGACTGAATGAATAATAATGATGGCATGTGTTAAGCGCTTACTATGGGCAAAGCACTATTCTAAGCGCTGGGGAGGATACAAGGTGATCAAGTTTTCCCATGTGGGGCTCACAGTCTTAATCCCCATTTTACAGATGAGGGAACTGAGGCCCAGAGAAGTTAAATGACTTGCGCAAAGTCACTCGGGTGACAACTGGCGGAGCCAGGATTTGAACCCATGACCTCTGACTCCAAAGCCCGGGCTCTTTCCAATGAGCCACGCTGCTTCTCTAGATGAATGAATGAAACCAGTCTGAAGCATGCTGTTGGAGTTGATGTTGACGTTGCTGGCATGTTGAGAAATAAGCTTTCTCTGATCCTCCACTTCAATCCATACTTCATGCTGCTACCCGGATTATCTTTGTCCAGAAAAGGTCTGGGCATATCACTCCCCTCCTCAAAAATCTCCAGTGGCTACCAATCAATCTGCGCATCAGGCAGAAACTCCTCACCCTGGGCTTCCAGGCTGTCCATCCCCTCGCCCTCTCCTACCTCACCTCCCTTCTGTCCTTCTCCAGCCCAGCCCGCACCCTCCGCTCCTCTGCCACAGCTAATCTCCTCACCAGGCCTCGTTCTCTCCTGTCCCGCCATCGACCCGCGGCCCACGTCATCCCCCGGGCCTGGAATGCCCTGCTCCCTCTGCCCATCCGCCAAGCTAGCTCTCTTCCTCCCTTCAAGGCCCTGCTGAGAGCTCACCTCCTCCAGGAGGCCTTCCCACACTGAGCGCCTTCCTTCTTCTCCCCCTCGTCCCCCTCTTCATCCCCCCATCTTACCTCCTTCCCTTCCTCACAGCACCTGTAAATATGTATATATGTTTGTACATATTTATTACTCTTTATTTATTTATTTTATTTGTACATATCTATTCTATTGATTTTATTTTGTTAGTATGTTTGGTTTTGTTCTCTGTCTCCCCCTTTTAGACTGTGAGCCCACTGTTGGGTAGGGCCTGTCTCTATATGTTGCCAATTTGTACTTCCCAAGCGCTTAGTACAGTGCTCTGCACATAGTAAGCACTCAATAAGTATGATTGATGATGATGATGATGACCCTCTTCACAATCCTTAGAGAAGCATCATGTCTTAATGGAAAGATTGTGGGCCTGGGAGTCTGAGGATCTGGGTTCCAATCCCTGCCCCGCCACTTTCATTCATTCAATCATATTTATTAAGCGTTTACTGTGTGCAGAGCACTGTATTAAGAGCTTGGGAAGTCCAAGTTGGCAAAATACAGAGACAGTCCCTACCCAACAGTGGGCTCACAGTCTAGAAGGGGGAGACAGAGAACAAAACAAAACATATTAACAAAATAAAATGGAATAAACATGTTCAAATAAAATAGAGCAATAAATATGTACAAACATATATATATATACAGGTGCTGTGGGGAGGGGAAGGAGGTAAGGCACAGGGGATGGGGATGGGGAGGAGGGGGAGAGGAAGGAGGGGGCTCAGTCTGGGATGCTGTGTGACTTTGGGCAAGTCATTTAGCTTCACTGTGCCTCAGTTCCCTCATCTGTAAAATGGGGAGTAAGATTGTGAGCCTCACATGGGTCATGGACTTTATCCAACCTGATTACCTTGTATCTACCCCAGTGCTTGAAACATTGTAAGTGCTTAATCAATACCATTTTTAAAAAATTCCTTAAACAAGGTCACCATCAATGAGTGGTGTTGGTTGAATGCTAACTCTGTGCGGAGCGCTGTACTAAGCACTTTCTAGACTGTGAACCCACTGTTGGGTAGGCACCGTCTCTATATGTTGCTGGCTTGTACTTCCAAAGCGCTTAGTACAGTGCTCTGCACACAGTAAGCGCTCAATAAATACGACTGATTGATTGACTGACAGAGTACAATATGGTGAGTAGACATGACTCCCATCCTTGAGGAATTGGAAATCTACCTGGTTCTCCTCACTGGATGTGTAGGACTGAATTCTTGTTCGGCATTCCTTCTTGTTTCTCCAGATTTAGAAAGAAGGCAAAGCACGCCGGAATGTAAGCAATTTGAGGGTATGTATCATCTCCTCCGATTCTATTGTAATAAAAGAAAAATCAATAGTATTTATCAAGCGCCTACTCCGCACGGAACAACTGTACGTATCCCGTGAGAGAGTTAAATGAAATTAATAGAAGGGAAGAAGTACAAAAGAATCACTCTTCCAAGCACTTAGTATAATGTTCCGGGAAGAATCGTGGCCTAGTTGAAAGACTCCAGGCCCGGGAGCCAGAGTATTTGAATTCTAATCCCGGCTCTGTCACTTGTCAGCTGTGTGACCTTGGCCAAGTCACTGCATTTCTCTGGACCTCAGTTCCTTCACCTGCAAAATGGGGGTCCAATTCCCGTTCTCCCTCCCAGTTAGACTGTGATCCCCAAGTGATGATATTGTATCTTCCCCAAGTTTAGAACACACTGTTTGATGCACAGTAAGGGCTTAATAAATACCATGATGATTAATTATTGTTATCCTGCCCTGCTACGGTGCTCAAAAAATAGTTTTGATTCATCGATTTACTGAATAAGTACTACCAATTGATTGGATTGTTTGGCATATGCAGTCATAAAATGGGGGAGATGGGACCTTAGGGTTCTACCTGGGGAAATTTCCACCCCAAAATATGTGGGAGTAATTACCAGGGCAAAGTTATGGAAGATATCTTGATAAAAGACTTTAATATTCCAGGCTGGGGGAACTCTGGAAATTGATCAATGACAGTCGAGCATTTTGGAAGTTCACACATATATCTCTGACTCAGATGAGATGGAAATTGCAGGGTGATTTTCCAGGTATTTTGGCTGATGGCATTTTGGATAAGACCCTGGATCTTTTTGATTCCTTGTCATTTATGAAGCCCATGGCAACCAGGGTGGTGACTTAAACATCTTACAGATTATAATAGATTTCAGTAGGATCGCCCAAGTCCACAAAAACAAGTGCAGATTTGTTTTTTAAACTGGGTAGTGAAACGTTGATGACAGATGTGAAAAACTGTATTTAAATTAGAAAATGCTAAAATTAATATTTATTGACTTTAAGTTTCATTATCATTAGAAATTAGTTTGTTCTTGGGTAAATTGTTTATAGCAAGATATAAATATGTGCCATTGCCCTATTAGCTGATCCAATATATTATAAAGTTATTGGCAGCTGCAGTAAAATTTAGTAACGGCCGTTAAACCTTCTAATATTGTTGAACTGCCTACGTCTCAGTAACACCAAGAAGTGAGGTGGGTTTTCCGAGAGGATCTGCTCCTGATATTAAATTCCACCAACATTTGAATATATTGTCTAAGTTTATGGGTCATAAAATAAACCTAGGGCTTATGAAAAAATTTACATGCAGATATTATTAAAAAAAAGAGACATGATGATATAAACCCCTGGAATGTATAAAAAGTACCCCAAACTCTATTAAAATACCATCAGCACAGGATGGTCTGATTTATACACACAGACATACTCACACAGGTCCGCATGCAAGAGAGTGAAAGGAAAGTTTGGGGGATCTCTGTAAGCGAGAAATGAGGAGGGAAGTAAATGGGGGAAAATATATTAAACTCCTTGAAGGTAAGGATCATGCCTACGTTGGTGGGTAGGGACCATTTCAATATGTTACCTACTTGTACTTCCCGAGCGCTTAGTACAGTGCTCTGCTCACAGTAAGCGCTCAATAAATATGATTGAATGAATGAATGAATGAATGGTGGAGTGGATAGATTACAGAGCTGGGAGTCATGGGTTCTAATCCCGGCTCTGCCACTTAATTAATAATAATAATAATAATAATAATAATAATAATATAATATAATATAATAATAATATTATTATTATCGTTATTATTATTAAGCACTTACTATGTGCAAAGCACTGTTCTAAGCACTGGGGAGGTTACAGGGTGATCAAGGTGTCCCACGGGGGGCTCAGTCTTAATCCCCATTTTACAGATGAGGGAACTGAGGCCCAGAGAAGTCAAGTGACTTGCCCAAAATCACACAGCTGACAACTGGCAGAGCCGGGATTTGAACCCATGCCCTCTGACTCCAAAGCCCGTGCTCTTTTCCACTGTGCCACGCTGCTTCTCTTGTCTGCCGTGTGACTTTGGACAAGTCACTTCTCTTCCGTGGGCCTCAGTTCCCTCATCTGTAAAATGGGGATGGAGACGGTGAGCCCCACGTGGGACAGGGACCGCGTCCAACCGGATTCGCTTGTATCCACCCCAGTGCTTAGTACAGAGCCTGGCACATAGTAAGGGCTTAACAAATACCGTCAAAGCAGCATGGTGTAGTGGTTAGAGCATAGGACTTGGATTCAGAAAGTCATGGCTTCTAATCCTGGCTCCTCCACTTATCTGCTGTGCAGCCTTGGGCAAGTCCCTTCACTTCTCAGTAAGCGCTCCATAAATACCATTTATTGTTCATTGATTCATTCATTCAATCATATTTATGGAGCACTTACTGTGTGCAGAGCACTGTACTAAGCGCTTGGGAAGTACATGTTGGCAACATATAGAGACAGTCCCTACCCAACAATGGGCTCACAGTCTAGAAGGATTGTAAGTGTCTTGAAGGCGAGGTTGTGAGGTTTATCTCTAACGAGAAGCAGCGTGGCTCAGTGGAAAGAGCCCAGGCTTGAGAGTCAGAGGTCGTGAGTTCTAATCCCGGCTCTGCCACTTGTCAGCTGTGTGACTTTGGGCAAGCCGCTTCACTTCTCTGTGCCTCATTTACCTCATCTGTAAAATGGGGATGAAGACTGTGAGCACCATGTGGGACAACCTGATCTCTTTAATAATGGTATTTATTAAGCGCTTACTATATGCAAAGCACTGTTCTAAGCACTGGGGAGGTTACAAGGCGATCAGGTTGTCCCACGGGGGGTTCACAGTCTTAATCGCCATTTTTTACAGATGAGGTCACTGAGGCCCAGAGAAGTTAAGTGACTTGCCCAAAGTCACACAGCTGACAGTTGGCAGAGCCGGGATTTGAACCCATGACCTCTGACTCCAAAGCCCAGGCTCTTTCCACCGAGCCACGCTGCTTCTCTATCTCTTTGTATCCCCCCTAGCGCTTAGAACAGTGCTTTGTACATAGTAAGCGCTTAACAAATACCATTATTATTATTATTATTATTATTAATAATGTACTGTATCACTTGTTTAGTAAAATTATCTGCACATACAGTATATAGCATTGATAGATAGATTGATTGATTGATTTATCAGCTTTCTTCTCTCTGGCTCAGGATGCCTGGTTTCTGAGAGCAGCTTCTAACCGGTTCACACACTGAACTCCTACCTAAAACTAGGTTTTATTGGCCTGAATTTATGAGGCCCTTGGGGTTCTGCATATAAACTCTTGATTTTTAATTGGACAATTGCCCCAGATTTCAATCAATCATTTTTATTGTGAGCGCTTACAGTGTGCAGTGCACTGTACTAAATGCTTGGGACAGTAAAATATAACTATATAATAGAATTGGTAGCCACATACATTCTTTCTATCATTTTTATTGAATGCTTACTGTGTGCAAAGCACTGTAGTAAGTGCTTGGGAGAGTACCATACAACAATATATCAGAGTTGGTAGAAACATTCATTCATTCATTCAATCGTATTTATTGAACACTGGCTGAGTACAAAGCACTGTAGAAGCGCTTGGGAAAGTACAATGTAACAATATATCAGAGTTGTTAGACACATTCATACATTCATCGAGTCATATTTATTGAACACTTTCTGTGTACAAAGCACTATAACAAGCGTTTGGGAGCTCAGTGGAAAGAGTACTGGCTTGGGAGCCAGAGATCATGGGTTCTAATCCTGGCTCTGCCGCTTGTCAGATGTGTGACTTTGGGCAAGTCATTTAACTTCTCTGTGCCTCATTTCCCTCATCTGTAAAATGGGGATTAAGATTGTGAGCCCCACATGGGACAACCAGATCACCTTGTATCCCCCTAGCGCTTAGCACAGTGCTTTGCATGTAGTAAGCGCTTATTAAGAGAAGCAGTGTGGCTCGGTGGAAAAGAGCACAGGCTTTGGAGTTAGAGGTCATGGGTTCAAATCCTCACTCTGCCAATTGTCAGCTGTGTGACTTTGGGCAATTCACGTCAATCAATCAATCAATCGTATTTATTAAGCACTTACTGTGTGCAGAGCACTGTACTAAGTGCTTGGGAAGTACAAGTTGACAACATATAGAGACAGTCCCTACCCAACAGTGGGCTCACAGTCTTCACTTCTCTGGGCCTCAGTTACCCTGTGTGCAAAATGGGGATTAACAATGTGAGCCCCCCGTCGGACAACCTGATCACCTTGTAACCTCCCCAGCGCTTAGAACAGGGCTTTGCACATAGTAAGTGCTTAATAAATACCATCATCATTATTATTATTAAATACCATAAAAAAACAAAACCATAAACAGACACATCTCTCTACCTATGACAAGTTTATAGTCTAGATTTCTAGTGTAGGGGCAATGTGATTTCTTTGTCCACTTAATAATAATAATGATGGCATTTGTTAATCCAAGACTATGAGATGGGAAATACAGCAGTTAAGACAAGATTGTGTGTGTGGGTGTGTATTTGTTAAATTCTTATTATACGCCAGGTTCTGTACTAAGTCTTGAGGTAAAAACAAGCTAATCAGGTTGGACAGAGTCCCTGTCCCACATGGGGGTCACAGTCTTAACCCCACTTTACAGAGGAAGTAACTGTGATACAAAAAGTCTAAGTAGCTGGCTCAAGGGCACACAGCAAAGAAGAGGTCGATCCGGTATTACCCCCAGGCTGTGCGCTACCCACTAGACAACACTGCTCCCCCGTTGCCTGGAGTGATTGGGAGCCACTTAAACATTTCTGGGATGGATACGAGCAAACCAAGGCTGAGTAGCTAAATCAATACTCACCAAGTACTAAGAAGACCTGTGAAGCTAACTCCCTCTCACCATTCCCATTTCCAAAAGAAAAATGGACTTTCCAGATTAAACTTGGATCTCCAGAATGTGTGGCAGTAATACTAAAGTAGTAACAGTACCAGTTGAAATAGTAATAATAATAATCAATAATTGTGGTATTTGTTAAGCGCTTCCTAAGCGCTAGTTGCAGTATGCAGGATGCCGGTAGTTAAAAGCAGCATGGCGTTGGGGATAGAGCATGGGCCTGGGAGTGAGAAGGTCATGGGTTCTAATCCTGGCCCTGCCACTTCTCTGCAGTGTGACCTGAGGCAAGTCGCTTCATTTTTCTGTAACTCAGTTACCTCATCTGTAAAATGAGGATTAAGACTGTGAGCCCCATGTGGGACAGAGACTGTGTCCAATCCAATTATCTCGCCTCTACCCCAGTGTTTAGAACAGTGCCTGGCACATAGTAAGCGCTTAACAAATACTGTAATAGCAATTAATTAAATAATCCACTACGCCATTCTGCTTCTCTGTCACCTATCAACCCTAGTGCTTAGCACACAATAAAAATACCTTACTTAAAGCATAATTAGATAACACGGACCCCCCCCAAAAAAATCTTCATCGGAGGAATCCCTGCATGGTGGGGCAACAGGGCAGGCTAATTTAAAACAAAATTATTTGAAAACTGCATACTAATCTTCCAAATCTGACCTCAGTGCTGGAATGGATACAAGATCGTTAGGTCAGACACAGTCCCGGCAGTACCAATAATGATTTTGGTATTTGCTAAGCACTTTCTATGTGCCGGGCACAGTACCAAGAGTTGGGGTAGATAAAAGCGAATCGGGTTGGACACAGTCCCCGTCCCACATGATGCTCACAGTCTTCATGCCCATTGTACTGATGAGGTAACCGAGGCACAGAGAAGAGAAATTACTTTCCCAAGTTCACACAGCAGACAAGTGGCTCAGCCAATATTAGAATCCCTGTCCATCTGATGCCCAGGCCTAGGCCCTACCCATAGGCCAAGTCTAAGAGAGAGAGGGAGAATAGAGATGCTATCCCCACTTCAGAGATGAGCAAACTGAGGCAGAGGGAAGTGAAGTGACTTTCCCAATGTCACACGGCAGACAAACAGCAGAGTTGGGGTTAGAACTCAGCATGGCCTAGTGGACAGAGCCCGGGTTTGGGAGTCAGAAGGACCTAATCCCAGCTCTGCCACTTGTCTGCTGTGTGAACTCGGTCAAGTCACTTGACTTCTCTGTGCCTTAGCTCCCTCATCTGTAAAATGGGGATTAAGAATAATAATAACAATGACGGCATTTATTAAGCGCCTACAATGTGCAAAGCACTGTTCTAAGCATTGGGGAGGTTACAAGGTGATCAGGTTGTCCCACGGGGGGCTCACAGTCTTAATCCCCATTTTATAAATGAGGTAACTGAGGCACAGAGAAGTTAAGTGACTTGCCCAAAGTCACACAGCTGACAATTGGCGGAGCTGGGATTTGAACCCATGACCTCTGACTCCAAATCCCGGGCTCTTTCCACTGAGCCATGCTACTTCTCAAGACGATGAGGCCCAGGTGGGACAGGGACTGTGTCCAAACTGATTAACTGGAATTTTCCTCAGCACTTCATTCAGTCAGTCATATTTATTGAGCACTTACTGAGTGCAGAGCGTTGCACTAGCACTTGGGAAAGCACAATGCAACAATGAACAGGGCCGTTCCCTGCCCACAGTGAGCTTACAGTCTAGAGGCCGGGCTTACGGTCTGGATGACAAGGTTGAAACAATGCTTGACACATAGTAAGTACTTTACAAATACTGTCGCTATTGTGAACTTGGGTCCTCTGACGCCCAGGCCCGGGCTCTTTCCACTAGGCCATGCTGCTTTTGGGTGTCAGAATCTCTGAACACCCCCCTATTCACCTAATCCCCTACCCCCAAAATCGAGCCTAGAACAAAAAGGACCCTTCTGAAAAAACAGCAGGAATACATGGGGCCTGAAAGGACCCGAAACCTGTCTGCCTCACTGCCGTCTCCTTGGACAGAGCCTAGCAACCCAGACGGACCTCTGCTTCCTCTCGCTGCTTTGAAAGCGAGTCAACTCGCAAAAGCTACCGCGGAGTTCAGAACAAACACAGGGGGGGTGTTTAGTTATTTGTTTTTGTAGTAAAATAAAATATTTATCATACACAGGCGCCTACTGTGAACAGAGGGTAAGGCCACTGAGTTCTATCTCTAGAGTGTCATGTTTGACTTCCATTAGGGATGTAATACAGACCTGTGGGTTTTCATGAATTCAGAAAGTCTACTTTGAACACTGATTTCAAAGCCTACAGGGGGTGCGGGAGATACCGGGAGGCTGCTTTCTTGCAAAAAAACCTGTTGCATCTTACAAACACCTTATGTTTGCTAAGTCGGCAGTGAAGGTATCCTGTTGAAAGTGCAGTTTTCTCCCCATTAAGAATGACTCTAAAGAAAGCTCGCCAGTTGCTTTCTTCCAAACCTCATCACATCCGATGGAGTCCTGCATTCTTGAGAAGGACACGGCTGTAGCTCTCCGGTCGAATGCCTTGGGAATGAGAAGGTCTGGAAGGGGATCGGGAGACGGCGGAAGTTGCTGCACAAAATCCGGAAAAGCTTTGCAAACGAAAAGTCAGAATCGATGCTATAAAACGGGGCTTTTGTGAGGTGGACAGAGGGCAATGATCAGAGGTACGTGAATTCTCTCCTCAAGTGACCACGTAAGGAGACCGATCAAGTAAGACTTCACCAACTCCGCTGAGCTGTCACGTTACCAGACTGTTTTAATTTCACTACTCCTTCCTCCTTTCTTTGGTTACATGGGTGTAATCCATCACACGTGTTTTCCATTCTGTTCCCCCTGCGGCAGGTAACCTGCTTCTGCCTCCTTCCTGCTTTTCACCCATTAAATTGTAAGTGTCCCAAGGGCAAGAAGCAGTGTAGCCAAGTAAAAAGAAATGGGGCCTTGGTGTCAGAGGACTTGGGTTCTCCTGCTGCCCCAGCCACTTGTTTGCTGTATGACCTTGGGCAAGTCACTTCATTTCTCTGGGCTTCAGTTTTCTCATTACTAAAATGGGTTTGCTATCTCTTTTACCTCCTACTTGGACTTTGAATCCCCTGTTGGATAGGGACCGTCTCTATATGTTGCCAACTTGTACTTCCCAAGCGCTTAGTACAGTGCTCTGCACACAGTAAGCGCTCAAAAATACAATTGAATGAATGAATGAATGAAATTACCAGGCACCATAATAAGTGCTGGGGTAGATAACACTGTTTAGTGGAAGTAATGATAATAATAATGGCATATATTAAGCGCTCACTATGTGCCAAGCACTGTTTTAAGCGCTGGGGCGGTTACAAGGTGATCAGGTTGTCCCACAGGGGGCTCACAGTCTTAATCCCCATTTTCCAGATGAGGTAACTGAGGCACAGAGAAGTTAAGTGACTTACCAAAGTCACACAGCTGACAATTGGTGGAGGAGGGATTTGAACCCATGACCTCTGACTCCAAAGTCTGAGCTCTTTCCACTGAGCCACGCTGCTTCTTGAAACCAGGCCTGGGAATCTAAAGGACCTGGGTGGTAATCCTGACTCTGCCATTTGTCTTCTCTGTGACCTTGGGCAAGTCACTTCACTTCCCTGGGCCTCAGTTATCTCATCTGTGAAAAGAGGACTATGAGTGTGAGTCCCATGTTAGACAGGGACAGTATCCAACCTGATTAACTTGTATCTCCCCCAGCATTAGAACAGTGCTTGGCACATAGTAAAAACTTAACCAGTACCATAAGAACTAATAATAATAATAAATGCTCATCAGGTTGGACACAGTCCCTGTCCCAAATGGGGCTCGTCGTCTTAATCCCTGTTTTAATAATAATAATAATAGTAATAATAATAATGGCATTTATTAAGCGCTTACTATATGCAGAGCACTGTTCTAAGCGCTGGGGAGGTTACAAGGTAACCTTTACAGATAAAGTAACTGAGGTACAGAGAAGTGAAGGGACCCAAGGTCACACTTGTTTCAACCCAGGCCTTAATAAAGAGGCTTGGGACATAGTAAATGTTTAAATACCATAGTCGTCATCATTCTACTTTGGTTGTGTTCCCAGCTATCAGGTATGTTCAGTTTTGCCAAAAACATGTTTTCACTGCACGTAGTAGCCAGACCACTTGCGTGCATCAGGAAAAGAGCCAGAACTCCCCAAAAGTGCTTTCCTCACTGTGGGATTCTGCAAGAATACAAGTCCAGAGTTCTAGATGATAATAATGACGATGGTATTTGTTAAGCGCTTACTATGTGCTCTTGGATTCCACTGTGTGAAGGGAACATGTTTATTCATTCAATCGTATTTTTTGAGCTCTTACTAATGCAGAGCACTGTTCTAAGCACTTGGGAGAGTACAATACAACCATAAACAGACACATTCCCTGCCCACACTGAGCTTACAGTCTAGGCTGTCTCCCAACACTTTTATATTGCCCTCTCCCAAGAGTTTAGTACAGTGCTCTGCACATGGTAAGTGCTAAATAAATACCATCAATTGATGAAGTGAGTGTCCAGCACAGAGCTGAGTGCAACCAGTGCCCACAGATTAACAATCACCTTCGATATATTTAATGAGCGCTTACTGTGCACACAACATTGTACTAAATGTTTAGGCGAGTACAAAAAACTGAGTCAGCAGACAAGTTCCCTGCCTGCAATGAGCTTACAGTCTGGAGGAGGGGGCAAACATTAAGGTGAATAATTTACAGATGATAATCATCAATCGCATTTACTGAGTGCTTACTGAGGGCACAGCACTGTACTAAGTGCTTGGGAGAGCACAATACAACAGAGTTGGCTGATACATTCCCTGTCTACAATGAACTTCCAGTCGAGCCTGTCTCTCTGTTGAGGGATTCCAGGAGCCCACGCAGGCTGGTGTAGTGGATAGATAATGGGCCTAGGAGTCAGAAGGTCATGGGTTCTAATCCTGACTCTGCTACTTGTCTGCTGCATGACCTAGGGCAAGTCACTTCACTTCTCTGGGCCTCAGTTACCTCATCTGTAAAATGGGGATTGGGACTGTGAGCCCTACATGGGACAGGAACTGTGCCCAACTTGATTTGCTTTATCCACCCCAGTGCCTAGTACAGTGCCTGGCACATAGTAAGTGCTTAAAAATACTATAATGATAATAATAATAACCTAACTTGGCCATATGGAAATGGCAGGGCTAGTCGATGATAACAATGGCCACAAAAGTAATGCCATTTTGGGCACATTTTTTTTTCATATGGTACTTGTTGAGCACTTATTATGGGCCAGGTACAGTTCTAAGCACTGGGATAGATAGAAGGTAATCAGGTTGGGCACACTGCCTGTCCCACATGGGGACCAACGGTCTTTATCCCCATTTTACTATCATTTGACACTATCACGTGTAATCTCCCTAAAACCTCCCCTGCCCCTCCCTCCTCCTCTTCCTTCAACTTTCCCATCCTTCCCAGCAGCATCTCAAGAGGAGATCTTTGGCCTCCTCTCAAAATCCAGCCCCTCCAACTGGACATTCATTCATTCATTCATTCATTCATTCAATCGGATTTATTGAGTGCTTATGGTGGGAACTATAAGCACTAGGGAAGTACAAGCTGGCAACATATAGAGATGGTCCCTACCCAACAACGGACTCACAGTCTAGAAGGGGTAGACGGACAACAAAAGAAAACATGTGAACAGGTGTTAAGTCATCAGAATAAATAGAAGTAAAGCTAGATGCACATCTTTTAGACTGTGAGCCCACTGTTGGGTAGGGACTGTCTCTATATGTTGCCAACTTGTACTTCCCGAGCGCTTAGTACAATGCTTTGCACACAGTAAGTGCTCAATAAATACATACAATTGATTGATTGATCATTAACAAAATAAAATAAATAGAATAGTAAATATGTACAAGTAAAATAAATAGAGTAATAAATCTGTACAAACATATCTGCAGGTGCTGTGGGGAGAGGAAGGAGGTAGGGCAGTGGGGATGGGGAGTAGGAGAGAAAAAAGAGGGCTCAGTCTGGGAAGGCCTCCTGGAGGAGGTGAGCTCTCAGTAGGGCTTTGAATGGAGGAAGAGAGCTAGCTTGGTGGATGTGCGGAGGGAGGGCATTCCGGGCCAGGGGCAGGATGTGGGCCGGGGGTCGACAGCGGGACAGGCGACAACGAGGCACAGTGAGGAAGTTAGTGGCAGAGGAGTGGAGGGTGTGGGCTGGGCTGTAGAAGGAAAGAAGGGAGGTGAGGTAGGAGGGGGCGAGGGGATGCACAGCCTTGAAGACGAGAGTGAGGAGTTTTTGCCTAATGCGTAAGCTGACTGGTAGCCACTGGAGATTTTTGAGGAGGGGAGTAACATGCCCAGAGCATTTCTGCACAAAGACGATCCGGGCAGCGGCGTGAAGTATGGATTGAAGTGGGGAGACACAGGAGGATGGGAGATCAGAGAGGAGGTTGATGCACTACTCCAGTGGGGATAGGATGAGAGATTAAACCAGTAAGGTAGCGGTTCAGATGGAGAGGAAAAGGTGGATCTTGGCAATGTTGGGGAGGTGAGACCGGCAGGTTTTTGGTGACGGATTGGATGTGAGGGGTGAACGAGAGAGCAGAGTCGAGGATGACACCAAGGTTGTGGGCTTGTCAGATGGGAAGGATGGTAGTGCCATCTACAGTGATGGGAAGTTCAGGGAGAGGGCAGGGTTTGGGAGGGAAGATAAGGAGTTCAGTCTTGGACATATTGAGTTTTAGATAGCGGTCAGACATCCAGATGGAGATGTCCTGAAGGTAGGAGGAGACATGAGCCTGAAGGGAGGGAGAGAGAGCAGGGGCAGAGATGTAGATTTGGGTGTAATACTAATAATGATAATGGCATTTATTAAGCACTTACTATGTGCAAAGCACTGTTTTAAGCACTGGGGAGCTTACAAGGTGATCAGGTTGTCCCACAGGGGGCTCACAGTCTTAATCCCCATTTTACAGATGAGGGGACTGAGGCACAGAGAAGTGAAGTGACTTACCCAAAGTCACACAGCTGACAAGTGGCAGAGCTGGGATTTGAACCCACGATCTCTGACTCCAAAGCCCCAGCTCTTCCCACTGAGCCACACTTCTGTCATCAGCCAGAGATGATAGTTGAAGCCGTGGAAGCGAATGCGTTCACCAAGGGAGTGAGCGTAGATAGAGAACAGAAGGGGACCAAGAACTGACCCTTGAGGAACCCCTACAGTAAGGGGATGGGAGGGGGAGGAGGAGCCCGCAAAGGAGACTGGGAATGAATGGCTGGAGAGATAAGAGGAGAACCAGGAGAGGACAGAGTCTGTGAAGCCAAGGTTGGATAGCGTATTGAGGAGAAGGGGGTGGTCCACAGTGTCGAAGGCAGCTGAGAGGTCGAGGAGGATTAGGATAGAGTACTCCATCATACCCCATCCCTTCCCACCTTATGAGAACACTTGCCTCCTCCCATCTTCCCTCCCTAACTGCCTTCTTCTACCGTTCACTCTCCAGTGGCTTCTTCCCCACTGCTTTCAAACAGGCCCACATCTCCCCTTGCCTATAAAAACTCTCCCTCAGCCACCCTGGCTCCCTCCAGTTAGGTCCCCACCTCCCTCCCACCCTTCCTCTCCAAACTCTTTAAGCGCGTCATCTACACCCACTGCCTCAAATTCTTCTCCTCCAACTCTCTCCTCGATCTCCTCCAATCTGGCTTCTGTCCCCTTCACTCCACAGAAACCATCCTCTCAAAGGACATCGATGACCTCCTTTTTGCCAAATTCAATGGCTCCTAATCCATCCTAATCCTCCTCTACCTCTCAGCTCCTTTCTACACTGTTGACCACCCCTTCTCCTGGAAATATTATCCAACCTTGTCTTCACTGATGCTGTCCTCTCCAGGTTCTCCTCTTGTGTCTCTTGCTGTTCATTCTCAGTCTCCTTCATGGGCTCCTCCTCTGCCTCCCACCCTCTAACTATGAGGGTCCCTTAAGGTTCAGTTCTGGCTCCCCTTCTATCCTCCATCTCCACCCACTCCCTTGAAGAACTTATTCGCTCCCTCGGCTTCAACAACCACCTCTATGCAGATGATTCCCAAATTTACATTTCCAGCCCTGATCTCTCTCCCTCTCTACGGTCTTGCATCTCCTCCTGCCTTCAAGACATCTCATCTTTGATGTTCCGTGATTAGGTCTAATTCGGCATGTTCAAAACTGAACTCCTTATCTTCCCTCCCAAACCCTGCCCTTCCCCTGACTTTTTCATCATTGTAGACAGTACCACTATACTTCCTGTCTCACAAGCCTATAATCTTGGCATTATCCTTAATTCCTCTCTCCCATTCAACCCACCTATTCAATCAATTCAATAAATTCTGTCAGTTCCACCTTCGCAACATCGCTAACGTCCACACTTTCCTCTCCATCCAAAATGCTACCACATTAATAATAATAATAGTAATAATAATAATGGCATTTATTAAGCGCTTACTATGTGCAAAGCACTGTTCTAAGTGCTGGGAAGGTTACAAGGTGATCAGGTTGTCCCACAGGGGGCTCAAAGTCTTAATCCCCATTTTCCAGATGAGGGAACTGAGGCACAGAGAAGTGAAGTGGCTTGCCCAGAGTCACATATCTGGTAATTGGCAGAGCCGGGATTTGATCCCATAACCTCTGACTCCAAAGCCCGTCCTCTTTCCACTGAGCCATGCTGCTTCTCTAACATTAATCCAATCCCTCATCCTATCTTGCCTGGATTAGTGTATCAGCCTCCTTTTTGACCTCCCTGCCTCCTGTCTCTCCCCACACCAGTCCGTACTTTACTCTGCAGCCCGGATCATTTTTCTACATAAATGTTCAGGCCAAGATTCCCCACGTCCCAGGAACCCCCAGCCCATCCAGCTCTGCATCAAACAAAAACTCCTCACCATCGGCTTTTAAAGCCATCCATCCCCTTGCCCCCTCCTACCTCAGCTCACTACTCTCCTCCACCAACCCAGCCCGCGCACTTCGCTCCTCTAATAATAATAATGATAATAATAATAATGGCATTTGTTCATTCATTCATTCAATCGTATTTATTGAGCACTTACTGTGTGCAGAGCACTGTACTAAGCGCTTGGGAAGTACAAGTCGGTAACATACAGAGACGGTCCCTACCCAACAACGGGCTCACAGTCTAGAAGGGGGAGACAGACAGCAAAACAAAACATGTAGACAGGTGTCAAAATTGTCAGAACAAATAGAATTAAAGCTAGATGCACATCATTAGCAAAATAAAAAGAATAGTAAATATGTACTAAACGTTAAATGCTTACTATGTGCCCACCAAGGACAGACCCAATCCTTGTCCCACAAGGATGCACAGTCTAAGTAGGAGGGAAAACAGGTATGTAGCCCCATTTTACAGACGAGGAAACTGAAGTTGAGATAAGTTAAGTAACTTGTCCAGGTTTTCATAACAGGCAATTGGCAGAACCACACATTTTTTCCTGCATTTGTTAAGTGCTTACTATGTGCAACACACTGTTCTAAGCTCTAATGTCATCCTACTCACTGTACCTCCAACTCGTCTATCTCGCCGCTGACCTTTCACGCAAAGCCTGCCCCTGATCTGGAATGCCCTCCCTTTACATATCCAAAAGACAATTATTCTCCTCCTCTTCAAAGCCTTATTGAAGGCACATCACCTCCAAGAAGCCTTTCTTGACTAAGTCCTTGTTTTCATATCTACTACTTCTGCATTACCCTGACTTGCTTTTATTAATCTCCCTCCCAGCCCCACAAGCACTTTTGTCCATATCCATAATTTATTCATTTATAATCAATGTCTGTCTCCCCCTCTAGACTGTACTCTCGCTTTGGGTGGGGGATAATAATGATGATGATGATCATCATCAATCGTATTTATTGAGCACTTACTGTGTGCAGAGCACTCTAATAAGCACTTGGGAAGTACAAGTTGGCAACATAAACAGACAGTCCCTACCCAACAGTGGGCTCAGAGTCTAAAAGGGGGAGACAGAGAACAAAACCAAGCATACTAACAAAATAAAATAAATAGAACAGATATGTACAAGTAAAATAAATAGAGTAATAAATATGTACAAACACATATACATATATAATGATGGAATTTGTTAAGCACTACGTGTGTTAATGTGTGTTACTATGATAAACGCTTTCCAGACTGTGAGCCCGTTGTTGGGTAGGGACCGTCTCTATATGTTGCTGACTTGTACTTCCCAAGTGCTTAGTACAGTGCTCTGCACACAGTAAGTGCTTAATAAATAAGATTGAATGAATGAATTAGAACTCACAACCTCCAACTCCCAAGCCAGGGCTGTTTCCACTGAGCCACGCTGTGTCTCATATTGCTATATTGTACTTTCTGAAGTGCTTAGTACAGTGCTCTGTGTACAATAAGTGCTCAATAAATATGATTAGTCAATTTAGAGATGAGGTAACTGAAGCACAGAGGAAGTGAAGCGTTTTGCCCAAGGTCACACAGCAGACAAGAGGCAGATCTGGACTAAAATCCAAGTCCTTCTGACTCTCGGGCCCGGCTTCTACTCTCTAGGCCACGCTGCACTCTGAGATGCTCTGGGCATCAAAAGTAAGGAAGAATGAAGGGACCTTAATGGAGACCCCCCACCCCATCCTCCCCCCAAATCTGCAGGGCTATGTGGGAACCCCTTTAAATGTGGAGAGGGTAGATAGGAGGGAAAAATGACACAGCTGCTATGATATTTAAGAAATGCCTACTGTTTACCAAATAATGTAATTTGAGCACTCAATAAATACGATTGAATGAATGAATGAATGAAATACAGTGCTGGGGTAGTTACAAGATCAATCATGCAATCGATGGTATTTATTGAGCACTTACAGAGCACTGTACTAAGCACTTGGGAGAGTACAATATAACAGAGTTGGTAGACTCATTCCCCGCCCACAAAAAATTTACAGTCTGGCACAGTTTCCCTTCTAGACTGTGAACTCGTTGTGAGCAGGAATGTGTCTGTTTGTTGTTATACTTTACTCTCCCAAATGCTTTGCACACAGTAAGCACTCAATAAATAAGACTGAATGAATAAATAAACAGTTCCTAGACAACAGGCCTGGAAATCCGGAGGTCATGGGTTCTAATCGCAGCTCCACCACTTGTGTGCTGTGTGACCTTGGGCAAGTTACTTCATTTCTCTGTGCCTCAGTTCCCTCATATGTAAAATGGGGATTAAGACCGTGAGCCCTATGTACGGCTGGGACTGTGTCCAACCCAAATAGCTCGTATCTACCCCAGTGTTCAGAACAGTGCCTGGCACATAATAAGCACTTAACAAATACCATAATTATATATTATCATTATTATGATGCTCACAGTATAAAAGAGAGAGAGAGATCAGGCGGGTAGCAGTGGCTAAACAAATATCACAATTGTTATTGTTGTTTCCAGGCATTTTATCATCATTTTACAGATGAGGACACAAGAGTCAGAGAGAAGTGATTTGCCCAAAGCCACACAGAAGGCAAGCAGTGGAGTTGGGAATAGAATCCAGTTCTCCTAACTCCCACTTCTGGGCTTTTTTTTCATAAGACCCGCTGGCTTCCCAATTGGGAATTTCGAACCAATACATAAACCTCAGCAGTGAAAAAAGCTGCTCAGTATTGCTTGAGGGAAAGTCTTTGCCACCGCAGGAAGTTTGGAATGCTCCATTTTTTGTTCTCACTTCTTTGTAGCCAGAGAACAATGTCCTATATTGCCCACATTTTCTGGCCAATATTAGCTCTGCTGCTGCTGCTGCTGCTGCTGCTGCTGCTGCTGCTGCTAATAATAATAATAATAATAATAATAATAATAATAATAATATAATAGTATTAAGTTCTTATTACGCATCAAGCATTGCAGACAATTCCTGTCCCACATGGGGCTCACAGTCTAAGGAGGGGAGAAATCAGAAATTGAACCCCCGTTTTATACCTGAGGCATAGGGAAATTAAATGACTTGCCCAATATCCAGTGCCTCTTCTGGTAATAATAATAATAATAACGATGGTATTTGTTAAGCGCTTACTATGTGCAAAGCACTGTTCTTAGCGCTGGGGAGGTTACAAGGTGATCAGGTTGTCCCACGGGGGCTCACAGTTTTCATCCCCATTTTACAGATGAGGTAACTGAGGTAATTACTCAGTGGTATTGAGTGGTACTGAGTAAATTCAGGCTAGTAGGATTCTCTCTAATAATAATGTTGGTATTTGTTAAGCGCTTACTATGTGCACTGTTCTAAGTGTGGGGGATACAAGGTGATCAGGTTGTCCCACGTGGGGCTCACAGTCTTCATCCCCATTTTACAGATGAGGAAACCGAGGCACAGAGAATTGAAGTGACTTGCACAAGATCACACAGCAGACAAGTGGCGGAGCCGGGATTAGAACCCATGACCTCTGACTCCCAAGCCCGGGCTCTTTCCACTGAGCCATGCTGCTTCTGCCTCTCTACCCAGGCACTGATGGCCAAGGAGTTCCACATATAACCAAACACAAAGAGAAAAGATTTTCAAACTATCAGGGCCATATAAAATCTGATTTCACTCGACAGTCACTGCCAAAAGCCTACGTGACGGCAACATTAATTTTGGGACTTTGAGCCCACAAAAATCAGGAAATTAAGATTTAAGGTTCTTATGGCAACCTTTTTTGCTCTATTGCGCAGATTCATGAGGAATGGTCTTTGATGATACGGTCCCATAACAAGAGGTGATGTGATGTACTATTATTAGGCAAATATTTTACCAAAATGGTTAAATCTGGGGAGAGATAAAAATATAACATTTGCCCACTTTGCAGATTACTTCATCCCAGTGGATGGGCAATTTGAGGAAGCGAGAGAGAGTTGGTATGATTGAGCTAAGGGATTTGCTCCCCGTGATTCTTTCAACTCCCCAAAGGGAGCCAAAGTTTTCCCATTTTAAGGCAGAAAAACATGAACTCCAGGATTAACACTGTTTGCATTGGGTAGCCTGAAGTAGAGTCTAATCCAATTTCTCAAAATTTAAAAGTAAGGTTGAACTATAAGCCAATGTCAACCGAGCCAAAGGTAAACCGGGAAGCAGCGGACACTGAAATAAAAGGAAATGTAATTGCGTGCCGACCGCAAATCTGTAAAGCACTTGAAGAAGCAGAATGCACTGTTCTTTCTTTACCCAGTATGAAATAAAACATTTGTATCATTCAGCAACCTTGTATCACCGAAGTTAACTCAGTCAGTCGCCTAGCAACATGCGTTGCTGGCTCAAAGCATCAATTAGAAGAATCTACTGAGCAGTTACGCTGTGCCAAACACTGTAATTTATTAATGCTAGTTATTGAGCACTGACTATGTGCAGAGCACTGTACTGAGCTCATGGAAAAGTAAAATACAGCAGAGTTAGTATGTGATCCCTTCCTAAAAGGAGATTGCAGTCTATAGGGGTAGACAGACATTAAAATAGACCACAGGTAATAGTAATAGAGTTATAAGCTAATAACTCCAAGATGCTGAGAAGGAGCATGGCCTAATGAATACAGCCTAATGAACAGGCCTGGGGGTCAGAAGGACCTGGGTTCCAATCCTAGCTTAGCCACTTGTCTGCTGTGTGAGCTTTTGGGCAACTCACATAACTTCTCTGTGCCTCAGTTGCCTCATATGTCAAATGGAGATTAAGACAGTGAGCCCCAAGCCAAACATGGACTTTGTCCAATCTGCTTTGCTTGCATTAGTCAATCAATCAAACTTATTTATTGAGTGCTTACTAATAATGATGGCATTTGTTAAGCGCTTACTATGTGCAAAGCACTGTGCAGAGCATTGTACTAAGCACTTGGAAGCATACAATACCATAGAGTTGGTAATAATAATATCACTAATGGTATTGGTTAAGCGTTTACTCTGTGCCAAGCACTGTTGTCAGTGCTGGGGTAGATCCAAGGTAAGCAGTTTGTCCCACATGGGGCTCACAGTCTTAATCCCCACATCACAGATGTGGTCACTGAGGCACAGAGAAGCTAAGTGACTTGCCCAAAATCACACAGCTGACAAGTGGCCGAACGGGATTAGAACCCACAACCTCTGACTCCCAAGCCTGGGCTCTTTCAACTAAGCCAAGCTGCTTCTCGCGTGTGCTGGTAGACACATTCCCTGCCCACTACAAGCTGCTACCAGAGTACTTAATATAGTGCCTGGCATATAGAAAGTGCTTAACAAGCACCACTGATATATATATATATCTATATATATATATAGATATATATATATATATATATAGATATATATATAAGTACTTGTTAAGCACTTTCTATATATATATTATATCTCAATGGTACTTGTTAAGCACTTTCTATATGCCAGGCACTATATTAAGTACTCTGGTAGCATATATATCTATATCTATATCTATATATATATATATATATATATATATATCTTGTACATATCTATTCTATTTATTTTATTTTGTTAATATGTTTTGTTTTGTTCTATGTCTCCCCCTTCTAGACTCTGAGCCCACTGTTAGGTAGGGACCGTCTCTATATTTTGCCAACTTGTACTTCCCAAGCACTTAGTACAGTGCTCTGCACACAGTAAGCGCTCAATAAATACAACTGATTGATATGTCGTCAACATATAGAGACGGTCCCTACCCAACGACGGGCTCATAGTCTAGAAAGGGGAGACAGACAGCAAAACAAAACAGGTAGACAGGTGTCAAAATCGTCAGAACAAATATAATTAATGCTAAATGCACATCATCAACAAAATGAATAGAATAGTAAATATGTACAAGTAGAATAGAGTAATAAATCTGTACAAATATATACAAGTGATGTGGGGTGGAGAAGGAGGAATCAACGGCGTTTATTGAGCATTTACCATTTGTCGAGCACTGTACTAAGAGCTTTGGAGAGTACAATAGACCCTAAGCTTATTGTGGGTAGGGAAGGTGTCTGTGATCTTGTTGCATTGTACCCTCCCAAACACTTAGTACAGTGCTCTGGACACAGCTAGCCCTCTACCCATCCTATTGACTGATTAAAGTTGGTAGACACATTCCCTGTATACAATCAGTGGTATTTATTGAGCACTTACTATGTGAGGAGCACTGAGAGCTCATCTCCTCCAGGAGGCCTTCCCAGACTGAGCCCCCCTTTTCCTCTTCTCCTCCTCCCCTCCCCATCGCCGCCCGCCTCCCGCCCTCTCTCTGCCCTACTCCCTTCCCCTCCACACAGCACTTGTGTGCTCCACTCAACACTCTCTGCTACTCTCCCATCCTTCCCAGCAGTATCCTCAGAGGAGCTCTCCTCCCTCCTCTCAAGTGCTACTCCGGCCACCTGTGCTTCTAACCCCATTACCTCTCATCTCATGAAATCTCTCACTCCATCCCTTCTCCCCTCCTTAACTTCCATCTACAACCGCTCACTCTCCACTGGTTCCTTCCACTCTGCCTTCAAACATGCCCATGTCTCTCCCATCCTAAAAAAACCCTCTCTTGACCCCACCTCACCTTCTAGTTATCGCCCCATCTCCCTCCTACCATTCCTTTCCAAACTCCTTGAACGAGTCATCTACACGCGCTGCCTCGAATTCCTCAACACCTACTCTCTCCTCGACCTCCTCCAATCTGGCTTCCATCCCCTATATTCCACAGAAACTGCCCTCTCAAAGGTCACCAATGACCTCCTGCTTGCCAAATCCAACGGCTCATACTCTATCCTAATCCTCCTTGACCTCTCAGCTGCCTTCGGCACTGTGGACCACCCCCTTCTACTCAACACGCTATCCGACCTTGGCTTCCCAGACTCCGTCCTCTCCTGGTTCTCCTCTTATCTCTCCAGTCATTCATTCTCAGTCTCTTTTGCAGGCTCCTCCTCCCCCTCCCATCTACTGTGGGGGTTCCCCAAGTTTCAGTGCTTGGTCCCCTTCTGTTCTCGATCTACACGCACTCCATTGGTGACCTCATTCACTCCCACGGCTTCAACTATCATCTCTACGCTGATGACACCCAGATCTCCATCTCTGCCCCTGCTCTCTCCCCCTCTCTCCAGGCTCGCATCTCCTCCTGACTTCAGGACATCTCCATCTGGATGTCTGCCCGCCACCTAAAACTCAACATGTCCAAGACTGAACTTCTTGTCTTCCCTCCCAAACCCTGCCTTCTCCCTGACTTTCCCACCTCTGTTGACGACACTACCATCCTTCCCGTCTCACAAGTCTGCAACCTTGGTGTCATCCTCGACTCCACTCTCTCATTCACCCCTCACATCCAAGCCGTCACCAAAACCTGCCGGTCTCAGCTCCGCAACATCGCCAAGATCCGCCCTTTCCTCTCCATCCATACCGCTACCCTGCTCGTTCAAGCTCTCATCCTATCCCGTCTGAACTACTGCACCAGCCTTCTCTCTGATCTCCCATCCTCGTGTCTCTCCCCACTTCAATCCATACTTCATGCTGCTGCCTGGATTGGTTTATCCAGAAACGCTCTGGGCATGTTACTCCCCTCCTCAAAAATCTCCAGTGGCTACCAATCAATCTGTGCATCAGGCAGAAACTCCTCACCCTGGGCTTCAAGGCTGTCCATCCCCTCGCCCCCTCCTACCTCACCTCCCTTCTCTCCTTCTCCAGCCCAGCCTGCACCCTCCGCTCCTCTGCCGCTAATCTCCGCACCGTACCTCGTTCTCGCCTGTCCCGCCATCGACCCCCGGCCCACGTCATCCCCCGGGCCTGGAATGGCCTCCCTCTGCCCATCTGCCTCGCTAGCTCTCTTCCTCCCTTCAAGGCCCTACTGAGAGCTCACCTCCTCCAGGAGGCCTTCCCAGACTGAGCCCCTTCCTTCCTCTGTTCCTCGTCCCCCTCTCCATCTCCTCATCCTACCTCCTTCCCTTCCCCACAGCACCTGTATATATGTCTGTACATATTTATTACTCTATTTATTTACTCATTTTACTTGTACATATCTATTCTATTTATCTTATTTTGTTAGTATGTTTGGTTTTGTTCTCTGTCTCCCCCTTTTAGACTGTGAGCCCACTGTTGGGTAGGGACTGTCTCTATATGTTGCCAACTTGTACTTCCCAAGTGCTTAGTACAGTGCTCTGCACACAGTAAGCACTCAATAAATACAATTGATTGATATTTATTACTCTATTTATTTTATTAATGGTGTGTATAGCTATAATTCTATTTGTTCTGATGGTAGTGACACCTGTCTACTTGTTTTGTTTTGTTGTCTATCTCCGTGCTTCTAGACTGTGAGCCCGCTGTTGGGTAGGGACTGTCTCTACATGTTGCCGATTTGTACTTCCCAAGCGCTTAGTACAGTGCTCTGTACACAGTAAACCCTCAATAAATGCGATTGAGTGAATTAATAGTCCTAAGTGCTTGAGAGAGTACAATGAAATGGAGTTGGTAGATATAGTCCCTGGCAATGAGGACCTTCCAGTGAGTGTACAAGGGGAGACAGGAATTAAAATAGATGAGGACTAGGGGAAAGGGTAGACTGTAAGGATCTGGACAGCGTGGCTCAGTGGAAAGAGCCTGAGCTTTAAAGTCAGAGGTCATGGGTTCAAATCCCAGCTCTGCCAATTGTCAGCTGTGTGACTTTGAGCAAGTCGCTTAACTTCTCGTGCCTCCGTTACCTCATCTATAAAATGGGGATTAAGACTATGAGCCCCCTGTGGGACAACCTGATCACCTTGTAACCTCCCCAGTGCTTAGAACAGTGCTTGGCACATACTAAGCACTTAATGTCATTATTGTTATAATTATAAGTGCTGGGGCTGGAGTGATTATCAAGCGGTTTCAGGATTTCACAGCCAAGTGCTTTGTCTACACAGAGAAAGGGAAGATGAGGCCTTAGTTCGGGAATGCCTCTTGGAGGGGATAGATTGAGGAGGGATTTGAAGTTGGGGAGAGTGGTGGTCTGTCAGGCATTATTGTTATTATTATTATGGTATTTGTTAAGTGCTACTAATAATGATAATAATAATGATGGCATTTGTTACATGCTTACTATTCATTCATTCATTCAATCATATTTATTGAGCGCTTACTGTGTGCAGAGCACTGTACTAAGCGCTTGGGAAGTACAAGTTGGCAACATATAGAGACAGTCCCTACCCAACAGCGGGCTCACAGTCTAGAAGGGGGAGACAGACAAAAAAACAAAACATGTGGACAGGTGTCAAGGCATCAGAATTAATAAAAGTAAAGCTAGATGCAAATCATTAACAAAATTACTATGTTCCAAGCACTGTTCTGAGCACTGGGGTAGATACAAGGTCATCACGTTGTCCTAGGTGGGGCTCTCAGTTTTCATCCCCATTTTACAGATGAGGTAACTGAGGCACAGAGAAGTGAAGTGACTTGGACAAAGTCACATAGCTGACAAGTGGCAGAGCCTGGATTGGAACTCACCATCTCTGACTCCCAAGCACGTGCTCTTTCCATTAAGCCATGCTGCTTCTCATGCCAATTGTGGGCCAGGGACTGTACTAAGCGCCAGGGTGGATACAAGAGAAGCAGCGTGGCTCAGTGGAAAGAGCTCGGGCTTTTGAGTCAGAGATCATGGGTTCAAATCCCAGCTCCACCAATTGTCAGCTGTGTGACTTTGGCAAGTCACTTCACTTCTCTGGGCCTCAGTTACTTTATCTGTAACATGGGGTTTAAGCCTGTGAGCCCCCCATGGGACAACCTGATCACCTTGTAACCTCCCCAACACTTAGTACAGTGCTTTGCACATAGTAAGCGCTTAATAAATGCCATCATTGTTACTATTATTATTATACAAGCAAAGCGGGTTGGACACAATCCCTGTCCCGTGTGGGGCTCACAGCCTCAAACCCCATTTGAAAAATGGGGATGTTCAAATGAGGTCACTGAGGCACAGAGAAGTGAAGTGACTTACCAAGATGACACAGCAGACAAGTGGCAGAGCAGAGATTAGAACCCATGACCTCCTGACTCACAGGCCAGGGCTCTATCCAATGAGCCATGCTACACCATGAAGCGGGAAGATTTTCAGGCCAGAGAAAGGATAATAATGATGGCATTTATTAAGTGCTTATTATGTGCAAAACACTGTTCTAAGCGCTGGAGAGGTTACAAGGCAATAAAGTTGTCCTAAGTGGGGCTCACAATCTTAATCCCCATTTTACAGATGAGGAAACTGAGGCCCAGAGAAGTTAAGTGACTTGCCCAAAGTCACACAGCCGGCAATTGGCGGAGCCGGGAAAGGATGTGTGTAAGAGGTTGGCAGCCAAAGAGTCGAGATGAAGGCACAGTAAGCAGTTTGGTATTAGACGAGCAAAGTGACTAATGGGGTAGAATTTTGTATCAGCCCCCTCAATCTTTAATGATGGCATTTATTAAGCACTTATTATGTGCAACGCACTGTTCTAAGCACTGGGGATGTTACTGTGTGCAGAGCACTGTGCTAAGTGCTTAAAATAATAATTCTGGTGGTTGTTAAGTGCTTACAATGTGCCAAGCACTTGTCAAAGCACTGGGGTAGAGACAAGGTAATCAGATTGTCCTTCATGAGGCTCACAGTCTTAATCCCCATTTTCCAGATGAGGTAACTGAGGCCCAGAGAAGTGAAGTGACTTGCCCAAAGTCACACAGCTGGCAATTGGCGGAGCTGGGGTTTGAACCCATGACCTCTGACTCCAAAGCCCAGGCTCTTTCCACTGAGCCACACTCCTTCTATAAACCCCCTCACTCTTTGGACTGGATCCACCCTGATTAACTTGTCTCTACCTCAGCGCTTAGAACAGTGCTTGGCACATAATAAGTGCTTAACAAGAATAATAATAATAATAATAATAATAATAATAATAATAATAATAGTCTGTCTGTTTGCAGTCTTTTCTCTCCTGCTTGCTACTCAGACTTAGCCCTCTCTTTCCTCTCCCACTCCCTTCTGCGTCGCCGAACTTGCTCCCTTTGCTCTTCCCTCCTCACAGCCCCACACAACTTATGTCCGCATCGGTCATTTCTTTCTTTCTATTGATTGATTCATTCTTTCATTCCTTCAATCATACTTATTGAGCGCTTACTATGTGCAAAGAACTATACTAAGCACTTGGAAGAGTACGGTATAACAACAAAGAGACACATTCCCGGCCAACAACGAGCTCACAGTCTAGATGGGGAGACAGACATTAATAGAAATTCATTCATTCATTCATTCAATCGTATTTATTAAGCGCTTACTTTGTACAGAGCACTGTACTAAATGGTTGAGAAAGTACAATACAGTAGCAAATACTGACAATCCCTGCCCACAACGAGCTCACAATCAAATAAATAAATATTGATGTCTGTCTCTCCCCCACTCCCTTTTGTAGACTGTAAATTCATTGTGGGCAGGGAATGTGTCTGTTTATTGTTACATTGTACTTTCCCAAGCACTTAGTACAGTAAGCATGCGGTAAGTGCTCAATAAATACAATTGAAAGAATTAATAAATGGATACCCATTTCATCTTTCTGCATCTTCCATATCAGGTCTTTTTTCATGCTACTTCCCAGCTCAAACTCTTTGCCCATCCCTAGCTCACCTTCCCAACTGGATGATTCTGTTTCTGGGGTGCAATTTGCCTAAGAAGTGTGTGGTTGGATGGCAAATTAGTCTGGCTTCTTATCAGCATGGCCTGGTGGATAGAGCACGGGCCCGGGAGTCAGAAGGTCCTGGGTTCTAATCCTGACTCTGCCACTCATCTGCTATGTGACCTCGGGAAAGTCACTTCTCTTGGCGTCAGTTACCTCATCTCTAAAATGGGGATTGAGACTGTGAGCCCCACATGGGACAGGGATTGTGTCAAACCGGATTTGTTTGTATCCACCCCAGCACTTAATACAGTGCCTGACAGTACTGGCTCAACAATTATTATTATTATTATTATTATTATTGTTATTGTTATTGTTATTGTTATTATTATTGTTATTATTGTCAGTTGGACCAATCCCTAGTAAAATCAGTCAGTGGCATTAATTGAACATTGTACTAAGCACTTGGAACAGGAAAATACAATAGCATTGGTAGACGTGAACTTTGTCCAGAGAGAGGTCAGGGTCTAGAGGGGGAGACAGACATTTTGCTGCTATTGATGCCTGTCTACTTGTTTTGTTTTGTTGTCTGTCTCCCCCTTTTTTTTTAATAATTGCATTTATTAAGCGCTTACTATGTGCAAAGCACTGTTCTAAGTGCTGGGGAGGTTACAAGGTGATCAGGTTGTCCCAAGGGGGGCTCACAGTCTTCATCCCCATTTTACAGATGAGGTAACTGAGGCAAAGAGAAGTTAAGTGACTTGCCTAAAGTCACACAGCTGACAAGTGGCAGAGCCGGGATTTGAACCCATGACCTCTGACTCCAAAGCCCGGGCTCTTTCTGCTGAACCACGCTGCTTCCCCCTTTTAGACTGTAAGCCCATTGTTGGGTAGGGATTTTCTCTATCTGTTTCCAAATTGTTCTTTCTAAGCACTTAGTATAGTGCTCCACATATAATAAGCGCTCAATAAATACAACTGATTGAATGATTGATTGAATGAACATTAAAATTAATGGATTTTAATGGATATATATATGTGTATGAAATTAATAGGTACATAAGTACTACTGCTGTTACTAATAATAATTATAGTGTTTGTTAAGCACTCACTATGTGCCAGACACTGTCCTAATCACTAAGGTGGATACAAGCAAATCAATCAGTCAATCAGTCGTATTTATTGAGCGCTTACTGTGTGCAGAGCACTGTACTAAGCGCTTGGGAAGTGCAAGTTGGCAACATATAGAGACAGTCCCTACCCAACAGTGGGCTCACAGTCTAGAAGGGGGAGACAGAGAACAAAACCAAACATACTAACAAAATAAAATAAATACAATAGATAAGTACAAGTGAAATAAATAAATAGAGTAATAAATATGCACAAACATATATAAACATATATATAAGCAAATCGAGTTGGACCCAGTCCCTATCCTACATGGGGCTCACTGTCTCAATCCCCATTTTATAGATGAGTTAAGTGACTCTCAGAGAAGTGAAGTGACTTGCCCAAGATCACACAGCAGACAAGGAGTGGAGGTAGGATTAGAATCCATGACCTTCTGATTCCCAAGCCTATGTTCTATCCACTACACAACGATGCTATTGTTGCCTGTCTACTTTTTTCATTTGGTTGCCTCTCTCTCCCTTCTAGACTGCGAGCCCATTGTTGGGTAGGGATTGTCTCTGTTGCTGAGTTGTACTTTCCAAGCGCTTAGTATGGTGTTCTGCACACAGTAAATGCCCAATAAATTTGATCGAATGAATGCTGGGGAGTTGAGGGGGAGGTGAATATCAATGGCTCAGATGGTAGAGATTCAGTGCTTAGGTCACGCAGAAGTGAGTGGTGGAAAAGAGAGCTTAGAAGGGGAACGCCTATAAATAATCAGTAGAAATAATAAGGATTTTTTGTAAGTTCCTCATTTATCTACCTCCACAAATATTTACATTGGAGAAGCAGCGTGGCTCAGTGGAAAGAGCCTGGTCTTGGGAGCGGTCATGGGTTCTAATCCCGGCTCTGCCGCATGTCTGTTGTGTGACTTTGGGAAAGTCACTTCATTTCTCTGGGCCTCAGCTCCCTCATCTGTAAAATTGGGATGAAGACTGGGAGCCCCACGTGGGACAACCTGATCACCTTGTATCCCCCCCCCCCAGCGCTTAGAACAGTGCTTTGCACATAGTAAGCGCTTAACAAATGCCATCATTATTATTATTTGGAGTCATAGGTCATGGGATCAAATCCCGGCTCTGCCAATTGTCATCTGTGTGACTTTGGGCAAGTCACTTAACTTCTCTGGGCCTTAGTTCTCTCATCTGTAAAATGGGGATGAAGACTGTGAGCCCCCCGTGGGACAACCTGATCACCTTGTAACCTCCCCAGTGCTTAGAACAGTGCTTTGCACATAGTAAGCACTTAATAAATGTCATTATTATTATTACAAGTCGGCAACATATAGAGATGGTCCCTACCCAATAACGGGCTCACAGTCTAGAAACAATTACCATGTGCAGATACTGTACTAAGCACTGGGGTGAAAATAAGCAAATCGGGTTGGACACAGTCCCGGTCCCTCGTTTATTCAATCGCATTTATTGAGTGCTTACTGTGTGCAGAGCACTGTGCTAAGTGCTTAAAATAATAATTATGGTGTTTGTTAAGTGCTTACAATGTGCCAAGCACTGGTCAAAGCGCTGGGGTAGAGACAAGGTAATCAGATTGTCCCTCATGAGGCTCACAGTCTTGATCACCAATTTACAGATGAGGTAACTGAGGCACAGAGAAGTGAAGTGACTTGCCTAAGGTCATACAGCAGACGAGTGATAGAGATGGGACTAAAACCCAGGGACTCTCTGACTTCCAGGGAAATACTCTATCCACTATGACATTCTGCTTCTGTGTGTATGCAGAGCACTGTAGTAAGCGCTTCGTAGAGTTCAATATAACTGTAATAGACACATTCCTTGCCCGCAGCAACCTTACATCTGGAGGGGGCGAACAGTCTAGAGTGGAAGAATCCTTCAATCAATCAATCAGTCGTATTTATTGAGCACTTACTGTGTGCAGAGCCCTGTACTAAGTGCTTGGGAAGTACAAGAGAATCCTTCATTCTCATTCATTGTTATTTACTGAGCACCTACGGTGTGCAGAGCACTGTGCTAAATGCTCAGGAGAGGGTGATATATTAAAGTAGATAGACACGATCCCTGCTCAAAAAGCATGGGATAGGATATCGCATGTCTACCGCATCTCAAAAAGAACAGCGGTTACCTCTCAGTAACTGGTTTGCAGTTTTCTCTACCTTCGATTATTTGCAGACAGCCGAAACATATTTGCATTAAGTCATTAGAACAAATCTAGTCCAAGACATTATCCCAGGCATATTCATTTTTCTCATTTATTTCCTGTTCACCCTTCACTTTCTAGACTCATCAGTCATGTCCGACACTGACGATTTGATTCAATTTCTAAGCGGCTGAAGCAGACACCCAGGAATGCTACAGAAAAACAACAATGAAAATCAGATTAAATGCATAAAGAGCAGCCATGAGAAGAGGCACCACTCTGAAACTGGAGCATTCTGGCTCCTACCCTTATATAATAATAATAATAATAATAATAATAATAATAATAATAATAATAAATAATTCCATTTATTAAGCACTTACTATGTGCAAAGCACTGTTCTAAGCGCTGGGGAGGTTACAAGGTGATCAGGTTGTCCCTCGGGGGGCTCACAGTCTTAATCCCCATTTTACAGAGGAGGGAACTGAGGCCCAGAGAAGTGAAGTGACTTGCCCAAAGTCACACAGCTGACAAGTAGCAGAGCTGGGATTTGAATGCATGACCTCTGACTCCAAAGCCCGGGCTCTTTCCACTGAGCCACGCTGCTTATCTGTTGTGTGACCCTGGACAAGTCATTTCACTTCTCTGGCCTCAGTTACCTCATCTGTACAATGGGGATTGAGACTGTGAGCCCCACGAGGGACAGCAACTGTGTCCAACCCGATTTGCTTATATCCGCCCCAGCGCTTAGGACAGTTCCTGGCACGTAGTTAAGTGCTTAACAAATACCATCATTATTATTATTTTTATTATAACAAATACCATAAAGAAATAGTTAATTAATGCTATTTAAGAATAATGATGGCATTTGTTAAGCGCTTACTATATACCACACACTGTTCTAAGCACTGGGGTATGTTATGTTGCCAACTTGTACTTCCCAAGTACTTAGTACAGTGCTCTGCACACAGTAAGCGCTCAATAAATATGATTGATTGATTGACTGGGGTAGATACAAGGTAATCAGGTTGTCCCACATGGGGCTCACAGTCTTAAGGCCCAGTGACAGATGAGGGAACTGAGGCAAAGAGAAGTGAAGTGACTTGCCCAAAGTCACGCCGCTGATAAGTGGTGGAGCCGGGATTAGAACCCACGACCTCTGACTCCCAAGTTCATGCTCTTTCCACTAAGCCACAGGAGTGGGAGTCAATGAGCTCTTATGGTACTAAACACTGGGGTAGATGAAATATAATCAATCAATCAATCAATCGTATTTATTGAGTGCTTACTGTGTGCAGAGCACTGTACTAAGCGCTTGGGAAGTACAAGTTGGCAACATATAGAGACAGTCCCTACCCAACAATGGGCTCACAGTCTAAAAGGGGGAGACAGAGAACAAAACCAAACATACTAACAAAATAAAATAAATAGAAGAGATAGGTACAAGTAAAATGAATAAATAAATAAATATAATCAAGTGCTCAGAGCTTAAACCGGGCTTTGCACGTAGTAAGAGCTTAACAAATACCATAATTATTATAACAGTCCTAATCTCACACCCGGCTCTAATGGGGAGGGAGGAGAATCAGTACAGTACAGTAGAATCAGTAATAGAAGGAGTTCTGTGCCTGGAACATAGTAAGCACTTAATGAATAACATAATTATTAATAATAGCAGTAGTAAAACTATGGATTGAGCTCCCTACTGTACAGGTACAGCTCTGTACCTGTCTGCTGTGTGACCTTGGGCAAGCCACTTAGCTTCTCTGTTGCCAACTTGTTCTTCACAAGCGCTTAGTACAGTGCTCTGCACACAGTAAGTGCTCAATAAATAGGATTGATTGATTGATTCTCTGTGCCTCAGTTACCTCAACTGTAACTGGGGATTAAGGCTGTGAGCCTCACATGGGGCAACCTTGTATGTACCCAGACTGAGCCCCCTTTTTCCTCCCCTCCTCCCCATTCCCCCCACTCTACCTCCTTCGCCTCCCCACAGCACCTGCATATCTGTTTGTACAGATTTATTACTTTATTTATTTTACTTGTACATATTTACTATTCTATTTATTTTGTTAATGATGTGCATCTAGCTTTCCTTCTATTCATTCTGACGACTTGACACCTGTCCACGTGTTTTGTTTTGTTGTCTGTCTCCCCCTTCTAGACTGCGAGCCCGTTGTTGGGTAGGGACCGTCTCTATATGTTCCCGAATTATACTTCCTAAGTGCTTAATACAGTGCTCTGCACACAGTAAGCCCTCAATAAATACGATTTAATGAATGAATGAATGAATACCCCAGTGCTTATAACAATGCTTGGCATATAGTAAACACTTAACAAATATCATAATTACTATCATTATTACTAAGGGCTGATAAAATTTTAAAATATATCCTGACAGACCACCACTCTCCCTATCTTCAAAATGCTCCTAAAATCACATCTCCTCAAAAATGGGGCCTCCTCCAGAAGGCCTTCCCAGACCGATCCTGCTCCTTCCTCTCCCCCTCCTCATCACCCCCTCCTTACCTCCATCCCCTCCCCCCAGTACCTGTATATATGTATATATGTTTGTACGAATTTATTACTCTATTTATTTTACATGTACATATTTATTCTATTTATTTTATTTTGTTAATATGTTTTGTTTTGTTCTCTGTCTCCCCCTTCTAGACTGTGAGCCCACTGTTGGGTAGGGACCGTCTCTATATGTTGCCAACTTGTACTTCCCAAGCGCTTAGTACAGTGCTCTGCACACAGTAAGCGCTCAATAAATATGATCAAATGCATGAATGAATGAACGAAATGGCATTCCCTAAATAAAACCTCACTTCCCCTATTTGCCCTTTCCTGTGACAGCTGTAAACTTGGCTTTCGACCCCATAAGTGCTTTAATAACTTCCCCAGCCTCACAATCCTTTTAAATATTCTTAAATATTCTTAAATATTCTTTTAGACTGTGAGCCCACTGTTGGGTAGGGACTGTCTCTATATGTTGCCAACTTGTACTTCCCAAGTGCTTAGTACAGTGCTCTGCACACAGTAAGCGCTCAATAAATACGATTGATTGATTGATTGATTCTTATACTCTTGCATATCCCTCATCCCTAATCTGTTTTAATGTCTGTCTCCCCCGTAATAATAATAATAATAATAATAGTATTTGTTAAGAATGTACTATGTGCCAAGCACTGTTCTAGGCACTGGGGGTGATACAAGGTAACCAGGTCATCCCACATTGGGCTTACAGTCTTAATCCCCATTTCACAGATGAGGCAACTGAGGCACAGAGAAGTTAAGTGACTCGCCCAAAGTCACACAGCTGACAAGTGGCAGAGCCGGGATTAGAACTCACGACCACCGACTTCGAAGCCCAGGCTCCTTCTCTAAGTTGTAGAGGAGCTGTAAGCTTCTAAATTCTGTAAGCCGTATGCCCCTTGTGTACAATCTTTATTGTCGAGAATCATTTATTGAACGCTTACTGTGTGTAAACCACTGTACTAAGCGCTTGGGAGGGTACAATGGACTGAATAGACACAATCTCTGCCCTCAAGGGGATACAGTCTAATGCTAGAGACGGACGCTACCATGAATCAGAGATAGGAAGAAGAAGGAAGAAATGATAAGGACATGAGCGAACGCTATTTGAAGATCTTCAATCATGTCAAGCTATAATAGGCCACACTGTCTAGACTTGTGTCATGATTTGTTCCAAAATCAAGTTATTTTATATGCAAATAAATAGGAATTATTACTCCTGATTATGATATTGTCATTAACGTACTTATTTTCAATTAAGAAACTTTATTAGATCCCATCAACGAGGGTAATGGAAGAGCAGTAAAATAGAGGGTTTCGCCCAACATTAAAGGAGCTTTTTCTGCTAGAACCAAACTGAAATTACTGCTTCAAGGACCCCCTTCATCATCATCATCATCAATCACATTTATGGAGCATTTACTGTGTGCAGAGCACTGTACTAAGCGCTTGGGAAGTACAAGGTGGCAACATATAGAGACACCTCATCTACCTTCACGTCTGCTCTCATCCATCGCCGGACTCCACTAAGGGCTTGGGAGGGTCCTAATGGTAAATAATAATAAGGCTCAGCAGAAAGAGCCCGGGCTTGGGAGTCAGGGGTCATGGGTTCAAATCCCGGCCTCCGCCAACTGTCAGCTGTGTGACTTTGGGCAAATCACTGAACTTCTCTGTGCCTCAGTTACCTCATCTGTAAAACGGGGATTAAGACTGTGAGCCCCCCAAGGGACAACCTAATCACCTTGTATGCTCCCCAGTGCTTAGACAGTGCTTTGCACATAGTAGGCACTTAACAAATGCCATCATTATTACACAATTGTGGTCATTGTTAAGCGCTTACTATGGGCCATGCACTGTTTTAAGCCTTGGGGTAGATACGAGATAATCAGGTTGGACACAGTCCCTGTTCCATGTGGGACTCACCGTCTTCATCCCCATTTTACAGGTGCGGTAAATGAGGCCCCGAGAAGTGAAGGGACTTTCATTCAATCAATCATTCAATCGTATTTATTGAGCACTTATGGTGTGCAGAGCACCGTACTAAGCGTTTGGGAAGTACAAGTTGGCAACATATTCTTTCATTCATTCGTTCAATCGTATTTATTGAGCGCTTACGGTGTGCAGAGCACTGTAGTAAGCGCTTAGGAAGTACAAGTTGGCAACATATTCATTCATTCATTCGTTCAATCGTATTTATTGAGCGCTTACGGTGTGCAGAGCACTGTAGTAAGCGCTTAGGAAGTACAAGTTGGCAACATATGGAGACGGTCCCTACCCAACAGCGGGCTCACAGTCTAGAAGGGGGAGACATTCAACCAAACAAAACATATTAACAGAATAAAATGAATAGAATAAATAAGTACAAATAAAATAGAGTAATAAATACGTACAACCATATATACATATATACAAGGTCACACAGCAGACAGGTGGTGAGGCCGGGATTTGAAACCAGGTCATCTTATCCCTTGGCCCATGCTCTTTCCAATGCAATAGACTCGGTGGACATGAATCCTGCCCCCAAGGAACTTACCATCTAACTGGGGAGATGGACTCTAGAATAAGTTACAGATAGAGGAGGTGGCTATGTACTGAGTAGCATGGCCTAACGGATAGAGCCTGGGCTTGGGAGTCAGAAGGTCAGGGGTTCTAAGTACAAGTTGGCAACATATTCCTTCTTTCATTCGTTCAATCGTATTTATTGAGCGCTTACGGTGTGCAGAGCACTGTACAAAGCACTTAGTACAGTGTGTGTGATTGCTGTGTGACCTTGGACAAGCAACTTTAGTTCTCTGGTCTTAGTTACCTCATGAGGAAAACGGAGATTAAGACCGATACCCGAGATGTGGACATGGACTGTGTCCAACTCAATTACCTTGTATCTACGCCAATGCTTAGTACAGTGCCTGGCACATGGTAAGCACTTAAAAAATGCAACTGTTCTCAATAACTAGTATTAATAATAATAATAATGGCATTTATTGAGTGCTTACTATGTGCAAAGCACTGTTCTAAGTGCTGGGGAGGGTTACAAGGTGATCAGGTTGTCCCACGTGGGGCTCACACTCTTAATCCCCATTTTACAGATGAGGTCACTGAGGCACAGAGAAGTGAAGTGAGTTGTCCAAAGTCACACAGCTGACAGTTGGCGGAGGTGGGATTTGAACCCATGACCCCTAAGTCCAAAGCCCGTGCTCTTTCCACTGAGCCATGATGCTTCTCTAATTATTATTATTATTATTATTATTATTATTATTATTATTATTATTATTAGATGTTATTATATTATTATTTTTATATTATTATTGCTTATGTATTATTATATGTTGTATGTCGTCAAAGCCATCCATTTGTAGCCATCAGTTGTTGAGGGCCTATTCATTCATTCATTCAATTGCATTTAATAATAATAATAATAATAATAATAATAACAATAACAATAATAATAATAACAATAATAATAATAGCATTTGCTAAGTGTTTTAGTGTTTTCCATGTGCAAAGCACTGTTCTAAGCACTGGGGAGGATACAAGGTGATCAGGTTGTCTCATGTGGTGCTCACAGTCTTAATCCCCATTTTACAGATGAGGTAACTGAGGCACGGAGAGGTTAAGTGACTTGCCCAAATTCATACGGCTGACAACTGGCAGAGCTGGGATTTGAACCCCTGACCTCTGACTTCCAAGCCCGTGCTCTTTCCACTGAGCCACGCTGCTTCTCATTGACTGAGCGCTTACTGTGTGCAGAGCACTGTACTAAGCACTTGGTATGCAGACCACTTTATAAGTGTTCAGGAAACTTGTTGAGGACAGGGAGCATGGTTTTCAACTCTAGAATCCTGTACTCTTTCAAGCACTAAGTACAGTGCTCTGCACACAGTGAGTGATCAATAAATAAAATTGATTCATTCATTCAATCAATCAATCAATCAATCGTATTTATTGAGCGCTTACTATGTGCAGAGCACTGTACTAAGCGCTTGGGAAGTACAAATTGGCATCACATAGAGACAGTCCCTACCCAACAGTGGGCTCACAGTCTAAAAGGGGGAGACAGAGAACAGAACCCAACATACCAACAAAATAAAATAAGTAGGATAGAAATGTACAAGTAAAATAAATAAATAAATAGATAAATAGAGTAATAAATATGTACAACCATATATACATATATACAGGTGCTGTGGGGAAGGGAAGGAGGTAAGACGGGAGGATGGAGAGGGGGACGAGGGGGAGAGGAAAGAAGGGGCTCAGTCTGGGAAGGCCTCCTGGAGGAGGTGAGCTCTCAGCAGGGCCTTGAAGGGAGGAAGAGAGCTAGCTTGGCGGATGGGCAGAGGGAGGGCATTCCAGGCCCGGGGGATGACGTGGGCCGGGGGTCGATGGCGGGACAGGTGAGAACGAGGTACGGTGAGGAGATTAGTGGTGGAGGAGCGGAGGGTGCGGGCTGGGCAGTAGAAGGAGAGAAGGGAGGTGAGGTAGGAGGGGGCGAGGTGATGGAGAGCCTTGAAGCCCAGGGTGAGGAGTTTCTGCTTGATGCGCAGATTGATCGGTAGCCATTGGAGGTTTTTGAGGAGGGGAGTAATATGTCCAGAGCGTTTCTGGACAAAGATAATCCGGGCAGCAGCATGAAGTATGGATTGAAGTGGAGAGAGACACGAGGATGGGAGATCAGAGAGAAGGCTAGTGCAGTAGTCCAGACGGGATAGGATGAGAGCTTGAATTAGCAGGGTAGCGGTTTGGATGGAGAGGAAAGGGCGGATCTTGGCAATGTTGCGGAGCTGAGACCGGCAGGTTTTGGTGACGGCTTGGATGTGAGGGGTGAATGAGAGAGCGGAGTCGAGGATGACACCAAGGTTGCGGGCTTGTGAGACGGGAAGGATGGTAGTGCCGTCAACAGAGATGGGAAAGTCAGGGAGAGGACAAGGTTTGGGAGGGAAGACAAGGAGCTCAGTCTTCGACATGTTGAGCTTTAGGTGGCGGGCGGACATCCAGATGGAGATGTCCTGAAGGCAGGAGGAGATGCGAGCCTGGAGGGAGGGGGAGAGAGCAGGGGCAGAGATGTAGATCTGGGTGTCATCAGCGTAGAGATGATAGTTGAAGCCGTGGGAGCGAACGAGGTCACCAAGGGAGTGAGTGTATATTGAGAACAGAAGGGGACCAAGCACTGAACCTTGGGGAACCCCCACAGTAAGAGGATGGGAGGGGGAGGAGGAGCCTGCAAAAGAGACTGAGAAAGAACGACCGGAGAGATAAGAGGAGAACCAGGAGAGGACGGAGTCTGGGAAGCCAAGGTCAGATAACGTGTTGAGAAGAAGGGGGTGGTCCACAGTGTCAAAGGCAGCTGAGAGGTCGAGGAGGATTAGGACAGAGTATGAGCCGTTGGATTTGGCAAGCAGGAGGTCATTGGTGACCTTTGAGAGCGCAGTTTCCGTGGAATGAAGGGGACGGAAGCCAGACTGGAGGGGGTCGAGGAGAGAGTTGTTGTTGAGGAATTCTAGGCAGCGCGTGTAGACAACTCGTTCAAGGAGTTTGGAAAGGAATGGTAGGAGGGATATGGGACGATAACTAGAAGGTGAGGTGGGGTCAAGAGAGGGTTTTTTTAGGATGGGAGAGACATGGGCATGTTTGAAGGCAGAGGGGAAGGAACCAGTGGAGAGTGAGCGGTTGAAGATGGAAGTTAAGGAGGGGAGAAGGGATGGAGCGAGAGATTTCATAAGATGAGAGGGAATGGGGTCAGAAGCACAGGTGGCCGGAGTAGCACTTGAGAGGAGGGAGGAGAGTTCCTCTGAGGATACCGCTGGGAAGGATGGGAGAGTAGCAGAGAGTGTTGAGAGCCGGGGGGTTGGAGAAAGGGGGGAAGAGACTTTGGGGAGGTCGGACCTGATGGATTTAATTTTGTTAATGAAGTAGGAGGCCAGATCGTTCGGGGTGAGGGAAGGAGGAGGGGGAGGAACCGGGGGCCTGAGAAGGGAGTTGAATGTACGGAAGAGCTGGCGGGGGTGATGGGCATGGGTGTCAATAAGGGAGGAGAAATAGTTTTGTCTGGCAGAAGAGAGGGCTGAGTTAAGGCAGGAAAGGATAAACTTGAAGTGAACGAGGTTGGCGTGGTGTTTAGACTTTCGCCAGCAGCGTTCGGCAGCTCGAGCATAAGAGCGAAGGAGGCGGACAGTGGCGCCCGGGACTCCATTCCCGAAAGGCCCGCCCGCCATCACACCGCGCGGCCTTGCTGCTCCCGGAAGGTTCCTCTCCTCAGAGCGCGCCGCCATAGACGCCCGGGACTCCGTTCCCGAGAGGCCCGCCCGCCCGCCCGCCCCCATCACACCGCTTGGCCTTGCCGCTCCCGGAAGGCTCCTCTCCTCAGAGCGCCGCCATTGACGCCCGGGACTCCGTTCCCGAGAGGCCCGGCCGCCCACCCTCCCGCCATCTCAGCGCCCCCACGGACGCCCCCCCTGCTTCCACCCCCCCCACTTCGGAGGCCTTCCGTAAAGTGCCCCTCATCCCCCCCCCCTTCCCGGTCCGGTCCTGACTGACTCTCCCCCCGCCCCCAGGTAAAAAGCCCTGGTTAGCACCTTGTTAGCACCATGTTAGCACCATGTTACATGTTACATTAACGACAACCTCATTCACACCTCCTCAGCCCTCCCATGCTAGTTGACTGTTCGCTTCCCTCCCCAGGTATCTCTGCTCCCTGACCCCCCTTAACTGGCCCACCCTACTCCAGCTCTTAATAGTTTGTATCTGCTCTCTGTGGCATCATTGTCTGCCAATTCTATTATTGCCATAGCATATTGATTGCTCAACTACACCCTGTGATGCCATCGCCTACTTTTATCATTGCTACTGTTTTATTGCTTCTGCATCTCAATTGTTAACCCCCCGCGGTACTGTCACTCGCCCTGCTGACCTCACCATGAACTTTCAGTTCCCTTGCTCCCAACTGCCATTCCCATTCCTCACCTTCCCCTTCCCCTCTCCCACCCAGCTGTTTCCCTCCCTCTCACCCACCAAAACCGCTCCCCCCTCAACCCCTACCAAGGATTCCTCTGTACCAGCGCAGGTCCTCCGCTTCTCCCTCCCAGCCCCCCTCCTCCCCTTCTCCCCGTCCCCACCCCATCCCAGTTCTCCTTTCCCATCGCCACCCCCCCTTCCCACTCTCCCCGCCCAGGCCCCCGCCAACTCATCCCAATCCAAACCCTCCCCACCCCTCGCACCCTTCCCCCTCCCTCCCCACCCTCGACAGCTGATGCCAAGTGTGGCCTCTGGAACCCCCGCTCCATTTTAAGTAAGATCCCTTTCATCCTGGACCTTTTCCTTTCCAGTTCTCTACTCCTCCTCGCCCTACCTGAAACATGGCTGTCGCCGGACGACACGGTCTCTTCTGCTGCTCTCTGCAGTGCAGGCCTCTTCTTCTCCCACTCCCCCAGACTCACCGGAAAAGGAGGAGGTGTCGGTTTCCTTCTCGCCCCCCAATGTCGCTTTCGCACTATCCCTCCTCCCCCTTCCCTTTCCTTCCCTTCCTTTGAAGCCCACATTATTCGCCTCTACCACCCCCTCCAGATTCTTGTAGCCGTCATCTACCGCCCTCCGGGCCCCACTTCCAACTTCTTTAACGACTTTGACCCCTTCCTCACATTCCTTCTCTCCTTCTCCATGCCCACTCTGATCCTCGGAGACTTCAATATCCACATGGATATCCCTAACGACTCCTCTGCCGCCCGCCTTCTATCTCTCCTTGACGCTGCCAACCTCTTCCTCCACCCCACCTCACCCACTCACCAACTTGGTCATACCCTCGACCTCATCATCTCCTACCGCTGCACTGTGTCCACCCTCACCAACTCTGTGATCCCTCTCTCTGATCATAATCTTCTCACCTGCCTCCTCACTCACACTCCTTTCCCCTGTAAATCCGTATTACTCCCTCACAGAGATCTCCGCTCTCTGGACCCCACCCATCTTTCGGAGCGCCTCACACCCCACCTCGCCGCCCTCTCCTCTCTACCCAGTCTTGATGATCAGATTACTGCTCTCAACTCTACCCTTTCTACTCAGCTAGACTCGCTCGCTCCCCTTTCCCTTCGCCGCTCTCGCACCACTAACCCACAGCCCTGGATCACTGCCATTCAATCGTATTTATTGAGCGCTTACTGTGTGCCGAGCACTGTACTAATTGATTGAAGGCCCTGCTGAGAGCTCACCTCCTCCAGGAGGCCTTCCCAGACTGAGCCCCTTCCTTCCTCTCCCCCTCGTCCCCCTCTCCATCCCCCCATCTTACCTCCTTCCCTTCCCCACAGCACCTGTATATATGTATATATGTTTGTACATATTTTTTTTTACTCTATTTATTCATGTATTTAATTTATTTGTACATATCTATTCTATTTATTTTATTTTGTTAGTATGTTTGGTCTCTGTCTCCCCCTTTTAGACTGTGAGATGCAGCATGGCTCAGTGGAAAGAGCCCGGGCTTGGGAGTCAGAAGTCATGGGTTCTAATCCCGTCTCCGCTACTTGTCAGCTGTGTGACTTTGGACAAGTCACTTCAATTCTCTGGGCCTCAGTTACCTCATCTGTAAAATGGGGATTAAGACTGTGAGCCCCACGTGGGACAACCTGATCACCTTGTATCCTCCCCAGCGCTTAGAATAGTGCTTTGCACATAGTAAGCGCTTAACAAATGCCATCATTCTTCTAAGCGCTTAGTACAGTGCTCTGCACATAGTAAGCGCTCAATAAATGCGATTGATTGATTGATTGAGCCCACTGTTGGGTAGGGACTGCATATGTTGCCAATTTGTACTTTCCAAGTGCTTAGTACAGTGCTCTGCACATAGTAAGCGCTCAATAAATACGATTGATGATGATGATGATGATTGACCGACTGAATACCATTGAGCTAGGAAAGATGATCTGTGCCCTCAAAAACTTAGTCTACTATGTACAGAGCACTGTACTGATTGCTTGGGAGAGTCCAGTAGAGTTATCATACCTGATCCCTGCTCTCAAGGAGCTTACAGTCAGTCTACTGTGTGCAGAGCACTGTACTAAGCACTTGGGAGAATACAATACAGGTTGTTAGCACGATCCCTACCGTCAAGCACAGGCCCTGGAGTAGGAAGGTCATGGGTTTTAATCCCAGCTCCGCCACTTGTCTGCTGTGTGATCTTGGACAAGTCACTTCACTTCTCTGTGCCTCAGTTCCCTCATCTGTAAAATGGGGATTGGGAATGTGAGCACGACGAGGGACAGGGACTATGTCCAATCCGATTTGCTTGTGTCCACCCCAGCGCTTAGTACGGTGCCTGGCACACAGTAAGTGCTTAACAAATACCTCAATTATTATTTGACTGTGTATTGAGCACTGTACTGAGAGCTTGGGAGAATACAATAGAGTTAGAAGACATGATTTCATCCCTTTACAGTCTGAAGAGGGGGAGACACGGAAAATAATATAGAGAAAAAAGAGAAAGGAAAAATGGGAATGTAGATGAGCAAGTGCTTAATTAAGGTGGTAGATAAAAGATAATCAGACTGGACAACACCCATATAATAATAATAATAATAATAATAATGATAATAATAATAATAATAATAATAATAATAATAATAATAATAGCATTTATTAAGCGCTTACTATGTGCAAAGCACTGTTCTAAGCGCTGGGGAGGTTACAAGGTAATCAGGATGTCCCACGGGGGGCTCACAGTATTAATCCCCATTTTACAGATGAGGTAACTGAGGCCCAGAGAAGTGAAGTGACTTGCCCAAAGTCACACAGCTGACAAGTGGTGGAGCCGGGATTTGAACCCATGAACTCTGACTCCAAAGCCCGGGCTCTTTTCACTGAGCCACGCTGCTTCAATATGTGTTCCATATCCCATGTATGTGCTCCATATCTCACATGTAGCTCACAGTCTTCATCCCCATTTTGCAGATGAGGTAACTGAGGCACAAGAGAAGTGAAGTGACTTGCCCAAGTTTCCATTACAGACGAATGGCTGAGCCAGGATTAGAACCCAGATTCTCTGACATGCAGCTATTGAAGGACAGTATTAGACTCAGTCCTTTTCCAAAGCAATGTCATATAATAATAATAATAATGATGGCATTTGTTAAGTGTTCTCTGTCTCCCCCTTTTAGACTGTGAGCCCACTGTTGGGTAGGGACTGTCTCTATGTGATGCCAATTTGTACTTCCCAAGCGCTTAGTACAGTGCTCTGCACATAGTAAGCGCTCAATAAATGCGATTGATTGATTGATTAAGTGCTTACTATGTGCAAAGCACTATTCTAAGCGCTAGGGGGGATACAGTGTGAGCAAGTTGTCCCACGTGGGGCTCAAAGTCTTCATCCCCATTTTTACAGATGAGGTAACTGAGGCTCAGAGAAGTTAAGTGACTTGCCCAAGGTCACACAGCAGACTTGTGGTGGAGCTGGGATTCGAACTCATCACCTCTGACTCCAAAGCCCGTGCTCTTTCCACTGAGCCACGCTGCTTCTCTGTCATATGACACTTTATTTTGTTCCTTCTAACATCCCGGTGAGTTAGAGAAAGGCACATAATATCACCCCCAGTGCTTAGCGCTTAGAACTGTGCTAGCACTTAGAACAGTGCTTTGCACATAGTAAGCGCTTAATAAATGCCATCATTATTATTATCATCCCCATTTTACAATCAATCAGTGGTACTTATTCATTCATTCGATCGCATTTATTCTTTTAGACTGTGAGCCCACTGTTGGGTAGGGACTGTTTCTATATTTTGCCAATTTGTACTTCCCAAGCTCTTAGTACAGTGCTCTGCACATAGTAAGCGCTCAATAAATACGATTGATGATGATGATGATTTATTCAGCACTTACTGTTTGCAGAGCACTGTACTAAGCGCTTGGGACGTACAAGTCGGCAACATATAGAGACAGTCCCTATTCATTCATTCAATCACATTTATTGAGTGCTTACTGTGTGCAGAGCACTGTATTAAGCGCTTAAGAAGTATAAGTTGGCAACATATAGAGATGGTCCCTACCCAACAACGGGCTCACAGTCTAGAAGGGGGAGACAGGCAACAAAACAAAACATGTGGACAGGTGTCAGGTCATCAGAATAAATAAAAATAAAGCTAGATGGACATCATTAACAAAATAAATAGAATAGTAAATATGTACAAGTAAAATAGAGTAATAAATTCATTCATTCAATCGTATTTATTGAGCACTTACTGTGTGCAGAGCACTGTACTAAGCGCTTGGGAAGTACAAGTTGGCAGCATATAGAGACAGTCCCTACCAATCAACGGGCTCACAGTCTAGAAGGGGGAGACAGACAACAAAACAAAATATATTAACAAAATAAAATAAATAGAATAGTAAATATGTGCAATTAGAGTAATAAATCTGTACAAACCTATATACAGGTGCTGTGGGGAGGGGAAGAAGTTAGGGCAGGGGGGATGGGGAGGAGGAGAGAAAAAAAGGGGGCTCAGTCCCTATCCAACAACGTACTTATTGAGCACCTACTTTGTGCAGAGCACTATACTATCATCATCATCATCATCATCAATCGTATTTATTGAGCGCTTACTGTGTGCAGAGCACTGTACTAAGTGCTTGGGAAGAACAAGTTGGCAACATATAGAGACAGTCCCTACCCAACAGTGGGCTCACAGTCTAAAAGGGGGAGACAGAGAACCAAACCAAACATACTAACAAAATAAAATAAATACAATAGATATGTACAAGTAAAATAAATAAATAGAGTAACAAATATGTACAAACATATATACATATATACAGGTACTAGGCATGTGGGGAGTAGAATACAACAATAGGTGCAATCCCTGTCCACAAGGAGCTTATAGTTTACAGAGGAAAACAGATATTAACGTTGATTTCTGGTAGGAGAAAGAATAGAGTTTACAGATGCAAACACTAAGGCCTGGCAGAGTTGGGATCAGAAGTCGCATTTTTCCAATAAGTCAATCATTCACTGATATTGATTGCTTACTGTCGCAAAGCATGGGGCTCGATGATTGAGAGAGTACAACGCAACAGAGTTGGAAGATATATTCCCTGCCCACAACAAGCTCACAGTCTAGAGGAAGAAACCTCAACCTTGCTGTTTCCATCAATAGAAAGACCCTCATACACGTCTCAAAATCCCAGATCCAAAATCCCAAAATTAGCGCTTACTGTGTGTGGGGCACGTACTAAGGTCTCTGTAGTGTATACTATAAAAGAGTTCATTTCCTGCCCACAACGAGTTTACAATCTAATCACAGTCGGATGCTGATAATGGTTAGGATTATCTGCAATTAGCAGCATAAAACACGTTTCGGTAACGTGGAAAATCTGATTTTGTGTCTTCGCCTCTTGGAGGAGCTGATGCAAAACAAACAAAGAAACATCACAATTGTTTGGGTTCTTTAATATCAGATTAAATCCGTTTTGATTGTAAATCCATTTTCTGCTCCACATTACCAAAGAATATTACAAGAAAACTCTGGTTTATGAAGTTATTAGGATTTAAATTGTCCTCTTTCCTCTCTCTCTCCCTCTCCATTTCTCTCTCACACACACACTCTCTCTGGAGGATCTAAAAATAAGCCTCCAGCTATACAGATCAGTGCTCTGGGTTTATCCCAGAGACTAAGGCATTTTCCCACAAAACACCTTTTATTATTTTTTTCTTGAGTTCCAGTATGCACTGTGGGGAAAGAAGACAGAAAAAAAATGAGGTTATTCGAGATCAGAGCTGTAAAGTTAGTGAACCCAGCTCTGATCAGAAAGAAAAGAGAACTACAGTCTGGCCTGGAATTCATCTAAATTTTGTACCTCCTCCATTACTGAGTGACCCCTTTAGCATTTTTCTGTTTTCATACCTGTGGAAGTTTGAAGTTTTTTCAACTGGATAGGTTTGTCAGTAAGAATTGGTTATCATCCATCCATCCAACCAACTTTCCATCTATCCATCCATCCATCCACTAGCAGTCACCTAGCATTTCCCAAGGCACTCGGGAGAGGACAATTAAAGGAAAGTCTATGGTCCCTGCCTTCCAGAAGCTTGCAGTCTAATGGGAGAAGCAGGCAGACACAAATTGTATGTATTCAGTGAGAAGGGAAGGGGACACACAATTGCAATCGCTATCACCTGTTGCGGTGCGGATGCTCCATGGATGTCCCGTGGAAGGGGGCTGTCCTTGCACCAGGACCTCGACCGGCCGCTGCGAGATTAAAGGTGATATGAACCCCATTGCAAAGGCTCCTCTCTCTTTCTTCGGTCTCGCCGAATCCAGAATGAATCTGCTTGGAGCTAAGCTCCCGCGTTCCAGTTGGGCAGTGGCCCTGTGTTTCCTGGGAAGACTCGGGAGTTCAGACTCTTCCTGGGAGCTCCTGGAATGTTGGGAAAACCACAGCTGGGCTCCACCAATGTCTAATACATTGAGCCAGAAGGAGGCCAATGGCTTCTCTCAATCAATCAATCAATCAATCGTATTTATTGAGTGCTTACTGTGTGCAGAGCACTGTACTAAGCGCTTGGGAAGTACAAGTTGGCAACATATAGAGACGGTCCCTACCCAACAGTGGGCTCTCATCACTGCTCAATCACTGGGGAGCAGCGCACATAGCCTAGTGGAAAGAACATGATTCTGGGATTCAGAGGACTTGGGTTCCAATCCCACCTCTGCCAGTTGTTTGCTGTGTGACCTTGGGAAAGTCACTTAACTTCTCCGAGCCTCAGCTCTTCCTTTCTCCCTCTTACTTAGACTGTGAGCCCCATGCGTGATGGGGATTTTGTCCAACCTAAATGACGTGTATATATGCAGGGCTTAAAACAGTGTTTGATGCATAGTGAGCACTTAACAAACACCATAAAGCAAACAAGCAGACAAGCATGTGGCAGACAAGCAGAGAAGTAGCGTGGCTCAGTGGAAAGAGCCTAGGCTTAGGAGCCAGAGGTCATGGGTTCTAATCCCGCCTCCACCACTTGTCAGCTGGGTGACTTTGGGCAAACCACTTCACTCCTCTGGATCTCAGTTACCTCATCTGTAAAATGGGGATTGACTGTGAGCCCCTAGTGGGACAAACTATCTGATCACCTTGTATCCCCCCCAGCGCTTAGAACACTGCTTTGCATATAGCAATAGCTTAACAAATGCCATTATTATTATTATTAAGCATGGTGTAACGGAGAGAGCCCAGCCCTGTGTGTCTGAGGAACTGGGTCTGGATCCCCGCTTTGCCACTTATATTAATAATTATGAAATTTGTTAAGCTCTTACTATGTGTCAAGCACTGTGCTGAGCACTGGGGTATATTCAAGAGAATCAGATTAGACAGTCCCTGCCCACTGGGGGCTCACAGTCTCAGTAGGTGCGAATAAAAGTTAATCCTTATTTAGGAGGTGAGAAAACTGAGGGATGAAGAATCAATCAATCAATTGTATTTATTGAGAGCTTACTGTCTTTTAGACTGTCACAGTCTAAAAGGGGGAGACAGAGAACAAAACCAAACATACTAACAAAATAAAATAAATGGAATAGATATGAGCAAGTAAAATAAATAAATAAATAGAGTAATAAATATGTACAAACATATATACATATATACAGGTGCTGTGGGGAAGGGAAGGAGGTAAAATGAGGGGGATGGAGAGGGGGGCGAGGGGGAGAGGAAGGAAGGGGCTCAGTCTGGGAAGGAGAAGTTAAGTGAGTTGCCCCAAGCCATATGGCTGACAAGTGGCGGAGCAGGGATTGGAACCCAGGTCCTCTGACTCCCAGGCTCTAGCGGAAAGCTAGTTGTTGTTATTGTCATATGCTGTCAAGTCATTCATTCTTTCAATTGTATTTATTGAGCGCTTACTGTGTGCAGAACACTGTACTAAGCGCTTGGGAAGTACAAGTTGGCAACATATAGAGACGGTCCCTACACAACAGCGGGCTCACAGTCTAGAAGGAGTCATGTCCAACCCATAGCGACGCCATGGACACACCTCTCCCGGAACCCCCCACTCCCATCTGCCATCATTCCGGTAGTGGATCCACAGTTTCCTTGGGAAAAATCTGGAAGTGGTTTACCTTTACTTCTTTCTGCGCAGTAAACTCGAGTCTCCTCTCTCGACTCTCTCCCAGGCCGTTGTGGCCCAGCACGGGGGAGTTTGGCCTTGTAGCCGATGGCCTGACACTTGCTAGCCACTGGCCAAGCTAGGAATGGAATGGGCAGACCTCTGCTTGACTCTCCCTCCCGTAGTTGAGACTGGTAGTATACTGGAAACACACCATTTGTGACCCTGAGAAGGGTTTTCTGCAGGCCACACTCTTATTCACTTGCCTGCCGTGAGACTCGACTCTTTTGACACCAAGGACTGTCCACTTCTACCGGGCCTCACGCGGTAACTCATTGGTGATTTTTCAACCATCATCTCCAGCTGGGCTGCTAGCAGAGACAAAAACTGTCTCTTAATCCAGTTTCCCTGACTCGTAAATGCAGTCCACACTAATTAGCTAAGGGAGCTGTGAATCGGTTCAGATAAATGAGCACTAACTCAATCCATCATTTAAAAAACAATCCCCATTGCTTTTGAGACCTCAAACCCCTTTGCCACATTTTAAGATCCTCTAGGAGGCTCTCGAAGTGAAAAAAAAACCCACAAAAACTGCCCATGAAAGGCTTGGAATTCAGGGCGGTTGGGCTGGTTGATGTAAAGTACCCTCTGGAGAAGATGAAATTTTTAGATTTCTATTAGGATAAGGAGCCGTGGCATCAGGAGAAAACATATGTTTATTTTGGGGTGGCACCTACCATCTATGTGATGGTCTCCTAATCCTCTCGTTGATCTTTTAATGTTCAACCATTTAGGTTTTTCAGCCCCCAGATGATCTTTCTTAACCCAGATCAGTCTTTTCGTTGGTCTCACTGCCTTCAGCTGCCTCCCTTCCCACCCCCATCTTACAATTTATACTCAAGTGCTGGGCTCCCTGGGTCTCTGAATCAAATGAAACCCTCTCACCATCGACTTCTACACCTCCACCCCTTCACCTATCAGCTTTTTTCGCCTGCTTTCCCCCAAACTGCCATTTTCGTTTGACATTGTCTCTCTCTTTCTCTCTCTCCCCATCCTCTCTCCCTCCCCCCTTATTCAATCTTTCACTAAATCTTACCAGTTTGGCCTCCACATCATCACTAAAATCCTCCCTTTCCTACCTGTCCAAAGTGCTGCCACATTAATACAGTTCCTTGTAATAATAATAGTAATAATGATGATGATGGTATTCAATAGGCACGTACTATGTGCCAAGCACTGGGGAGGATACAAGGCAAACAGGTTGTCCCATGTGGGGCTCACAGTCTTAATCCCCATTTTACGGATGAAGTCACTGAGGCGCAGGGAAGTGACTTGTCCAAAGTCACACAGCTGACAAGTGGCAGAGCTAGGATTAGAACCCATGACCTATGACTCCCAAGCCCATTTTCTTTCCACTGAGCCACACAGATTTATCCCATCCCACCTTGATTACTGTATCAGGCTCCTGGCTGACCTCCCTGCCTCCTGTCTCTCCCCACTACAGTCCACACTTCACTCTGCTGCCCAGGTCATTTGGCTACAAAAATGTTCAGTCCATGTTTCTCCACTCCTCAAGAATCTCCAGGGGTTCAAGTCAAATCAAGTCATCAATCACCTTGCCGCCTCATTCATTCAATTGTATTTATTGAGCGCTTACTGTGTGCAGAGCACTGTACTAAGCGCTTGGGAAGTCCAAGTTGGCCACATATAGAGACGGTCCCTACCTAACAGTGGGCTCACAGTCTAGAAGAGGGAGACAGACAACAAGACAAAACAAAACTCCTACCTTACCTCTCTGATTTCCTCCTATAACCCACCCTGCGTATTTCTCTCCTTTAATGCCCATCTACTCTCTGTCCCTAGACTGTGAGCCCACTGTTGGGTAGGGCCCGTCTCTATATGTTGCCAACTTGTACTTCCCAAGCGCTTAGTACAGTGCTCTGCACACAGTAAGCGCTCAATAAATATGATTGATTGATTGATTGATAGATAATAATAATAATGGTAGTCTTTGTTAAGCGCTTACTATGTGCCAAGCACTGTTCTAAGCACTGGGGGTGATACAAGGTGCTCAGGTTGTCCCACTTGGGGCTCACAGTCTCAATCCCCATTTTACAGATGAGGTAACCGAGGCCCAGAGAAGTGAAATGAACTGCCCAAAGTTACACAAGCGGTGGAGCAGGATTTGAACCCATGACCTCTGACTCCAAAGCCCGGGCTCTTTCCATTGAGCCACGATGCTTCAATTCTCTTGCTACTGACCTCTTGCCCACATATTTTCCTTGTCTGCCTCTTGTCTGCTGTGTGACCTTGGGCAAGTCACTTCACTCCTCTGTGCCTCAGTTACCTCAGCTGTAAAATAGGGATTGAGACTGTGAGCCCCACGTGGGACAGGGACTGTGTCCAACCCAATTTGCTTGGATCCACCCCAGCACTTAGTAATAATAATAATAATAATAATAGCATTTATTAAATGCTTACTATTTGCAAAGCACTGTTCTAAGCGCTAGGAAGGTTACAAGGTGATGAGGTTGTCCCACAGGGGGCTCCCAGCCTTCATCCCCACTTTACAGATGAGGTGACTGAGGCACAGAGAAGTGAAGTGACTTGCCCAAAGTCACACAGCTGACAACTGGCAGAGCCGGGATTTGAACCCATGATCTCCGACTCCAAAGCCCGTTGCTCTTTCCACTGAGCCACGCTGCTTCTCTGTATAGTGCCTGGAATATAGTAAGGGCTGAAGAAATACCATAATTATCATTATTATTTATTAGACATAGTTTCTTCCCTCTAGGAGTTAACACTAAGAAGATTCTGGTCTGCATCAAACAAAATCACCAGACCATTGGCTTCAAGGTTCTCTCCGTCCTATCTTTCCACTCTCTTCTCCCACTACAAGAGAAGCAATGTGGCTCAGTGGAAAGAGCCCTGGCTTTGGAGTCAGAGGTCATGGGTTCAAATCCTGACTCCGCCAATTGTCAGCTGTGTGACTTTGGGCAATTCACTTAGCTTCTCTGTGCCTCAGTTCCTTCTTCTGTAAAATGGGGATTTAGACTGTGAGCCTGCGGTGGGACAATGTGATCACCTTGTAACCTCCCCAGCTCTTAGAACAGTGCTTTGCACATAGTAAGTGCTTAATAAATGCCATTATTCTTATTATTACAACCCAGTTTACACCCTTCATTCTACTCAAGGCAACGTACTTACTGTACCTCACTCCCTCATCCCCCTCCTTCCAGCCACCAATATCTTGCTCACTTTCAAAAGCAGCATGGCCTAATCAGCCAATCAATCAATCAATCAATCAATCAATCGTATTTACTGAGCGCTTACTGTGTGCAGAGCACTGTACTAAGCGCTTGGGAAGTACAAGTTGGCAACATATAGAGACAGTCCCTACCCAACAGTGGGCTCACAGTCTAAAAGGGAGAGACAGAGAACAAAACCAAACACACTAACAAGATAAAATAAATAGAATAGATATGTATAAGTCAAATAAATGAATAAATAAATAGAGTAATAAATATGTACAAACATATATACATATATACAAGTGCTGTGGGGAAGGGAAGGAGGTAAGATGGGGGGATGGAGAGGGGGACGACGGGGAGAGGAAGGAAAGGGAGGGGGCCTAGTGGATAGAGGCCAGGCCCGGGAGCCACAAAGACCTGGATTCTAATTCGGCTTCTGCCACTTCTCTACTGTGTGACCCTGGGCAAGTCACTTCACTTCTGCGAGCTCATTGAGGGCCAAGAATTGGCCTGCTCCTTGTGGTACTATGCTCTCCCAAGCGCTCAATACAGTGCTTTGCACACAGTAAGTGCTCGATAAATACAATGGAATGAATGGGCCTCAGTTGCCTCATCTGTAAAATGGGGATTGAGGCTGGGAGCCGCACGTGGGACAGAGACTGTGTCCAACCTGATTAGCACGGGCTTTGGAGTCAGAGGTCGTGGGTTCAAATGCCGGCTCTCCCAGCTGTCAGCTGTGTGACTTTGGGCAAGTCACTTCACTTCTCTGGGCCTCAGTTACCTCATCTGTAAAATGGGGATTAAGACTGTGAGCCCTCCGTGGGACAACCTGATCACCTTGTAACCTCCCCAGTGCTTAGAACAGTGCTTTGCACATAGTAAGCACTTAATAAATGCTATTATTATTATTATTATTATTATTATTATCATTATTATTCTTATTCTTATTATTATCATTAGCTTGTATCTATCTCAGCGCTTAGTACAGTGCCTGGCACATAGTAAGTGCTCAACAAATTCCCTGAAGAAACTCTTAGAGGGAAGAGATTGTGTTTACTAAGTCTTCTGTACTTTCTCCAGTATTCAGAACAGTGCTCTGCACACAGTAGAAAGGAAGCTTTTAGAGGGCAGTGATTTTGTCTACTACCTCTACTGTACTCTCCCAAGCGCTCAATACAGTGGCCTATGCTTAGTAAATATGACCGGTTGATGATACGATTGAGCTCATTTGATTAGCTTGTAACTAGAGAACTAGCGTCTTCTAGACTGTGAGCCCGCTGTTGGGTAGGGACCGTCTCCATACGTTGCCGACTTGTACTTCCCAAGCGCTTAGTACAGTGCTCTGCACCCAGTAAGTGCTCAATAAATACAATTGAATGAATGGAGAAGCAGCATGCTTTAGATTCATTGTAACTTCCGCAGCGCTTAGAACAGTGCTTTGCACATAGTAAGCGCTTAATAAATGTCACTATTATTATTATTATTTAGTGGCAAGAACCTGGGCTTGGGAATCAGAGGTCCCGGCTCTGCCGCTCGCCTGCCGGGTGACCTTGGGCAAGCCACTTCACCTCTCCGTGCCTCAGTTACCTCATCTGGAAAATGTGGATGATGGCTGTGAGCCCCACGTGGGACAACCCGATGACCTTGTATCTACCCCGACGCTTAGAACAGTGCTTGGCACATAGTAAGCGCTTAACAAATACCATCATTATTATTAGTATAAGGCCCTGCTGAGAGCTCACCTCCTCCAGGAGGCCTTCCCAGACTGAGCCCCTTCCCTCCTCTCCCCCTCGTCCCCCTCTCCATCCCCCCATCTTACCTCCTTCCCTTCCCCACAGCACCTGTATATATGTATATATGGTTGTACATATTTATTACTCTGTTTATTTATTTATTTATTTATTTTACTTGTACATTTCTATCCTATTTATTTTATTTTGTTGGTATGTTTGGTTCTGTTCTCTGTCTCCCCCTTTTAGACTGTGAGCCCACTGTTGGGTAGGGACTGTCTCTATGTGTTGCCAATTTGTACTTCCCAAGCACTTAGTACAGTGCTCTGCACATAGTAAGCGCTCAATAAATACGATTGATTGATTGATTGATTGATTGATAGTATTATTACCCCAGGGTTTACTACAGTCAGTCAGTCAGTCAATCATATTTACTGAGCTATTAGGTGCACTGTACATGGGGGAGCACAACAGAACGATAAACAGATACATCCCCTGCCCACAGCGAGCTCACAGTCTAAAGGGGGAGAAAGACATTAATATAGATAAATAAATGACAGATATGGACAGAAGCTCTTACGAAATACCATCGAAAGCAAAAAATTAACTTCTGAAGACAGAGGCAACTCGTCTCACTGAATATTTCCCAGCCCAGTCTGCCCTCAAGGACTCTGAGTTACCACATTTGCTCTTCCTGCTCACCAGTCTGCGGGTTGAACACGCGCCTCTTTGTTCCAGCGGTCCTGATGCAAAAGACGCCTCAGAACATGGAAGAGTATTTCTTATTATAATTTCATTAAGACTTTCACTAAGCAGAACCGGATACCTAGCATTGTTTAAATAAGCATTTGCATAAGAGCATAACCCACGGTGCTTTCCGAGGAACCTTATGATCTAGCAGGTCAATAATCTGCATTTTTTAAAAGTCCCTGAATACATATTTGCCTGATAGGCGATCAAGTGCTCTGCAAATATCTCCTAGCACAAAGGCCATAACAGTGTTCTGCGTGCTATTATTGTATCACATATGTATTCTTAATCCTCTAGGAAATACTTAAGGAGTTTCCTGCGCAAAACCACTGTTAAGGAAAACCAAGAAAAGGAGATGAGGGAGACATTATTTCATTCTTAAATTGGGTTTAATAATGCTTTAAAAATAGGTTTGCACCCACCGCCTCTCTATCCCTGCTGAATCCTATTTTTGCATAGTCTATTCTCTCTGTTCTATCACATCGATCAAGTTTATCTTTCTGGCTAATTATCTCTGACCCAGTACGGGCCTTCCCTCTCTCGGAGAAATTGGGATTAGTTTCTAGGATGGTCTCAGCAGTGAAGAAAACCTAGCAGGCTGGCTTTGAATTAGAGATCTAAAGCCCGAGACGGGTTTCGTTGTCATTCATGCTTTCGTTCGCTCTCCGTCACCGAGTGCCCCCGGCTTGGAAGAGGACCACACTAGGCACTTGGGAGAGCAAAATAAAAGCAGAAACCATGGCCCCCGTCCTCGAGAAGCTTACGGTCTGATGGGAGAGACAAAAATAATTATGGTATTTGTTAAGCGTGTACTAGTAGCAATCAATCAATCAATCGTATTTATTGAGCGCTTACTATGTGCAGAGCACTGTACTAAGCGCTTGGGAAGTACAAATTGGCAACACATAGAGACAGTCCCTACCCAACAGTGGGCTCACAGTCTAAAAGGGGGAGGCGGAGAACAGAACCAAACATACCAACAAAATAAAATAAATAGGATAGAAATGTACAAGTGAAATAAATAAATAAATAAATAAATAGAGTAATAATTTAGCAGCAGTGTGAACTAAATTAGCAGTAATTTAGTAGCAGTGTGAAGCAGTGTGGCTCAGTGGAAAAGAGCAGGGACTTTGAAGTCAGAGGCCATGGGTTCAAATCCCAGCTCCACCACTTGTCAGCTGTGTGACTTTGGGCAAGTCACTTAACTTCTGTGGGCCTCAGTTACCTCATCTGTAAAATGGGGATTAAAACTGCACCCAGTGGGACAATCTGATCACCTTGTAACCTCCCCAGCACTTAGAACAGTGCTTTGCACATAGCAAGCGCTTAACAAATACCATTATTATTATTATTATTATTAGTTGTCAAGTACTTGACACCTGTCCACATGTTTTGTTTTGTTTTGTTGTCTGTCTCCCCCTTCTAGACTGTGAGCCCATTGTTGGGTAGGGACTGTCTCTATGTGTTGCCAGCTTGTACTTCCCAAGCGCTTAGTACAGTGTTCTGCACACAGTAAGTGCTCAATAAATATGGCTGAATGAATGGATGAATGAAAGTACTGTTCTAAGCACTGGGGTAGATACAAGTTCATAAGATTGGACGCAGTCTCTGAATTACAAGAGGCGCACAGCCTTAATCCCCGTTTTACAGATGAGGGAACCGAGGATTAGAGAAGTGAAGTGACTTGCCCAAGGTCACACAGCAGGCAAGTGGAAAGAGCCCGGGCTTGGGACTCAGAGGCCATGGGTTCTCATCCTGGCTCTGCCACTTGTCAGCTGTGCGACTTTGGGCAAGTCACTTCACTTCTCTGTGCCTCAGTTACCTCATCTGTAAAACGGAGATTATGACTGTGAGCCCCAGGTGGGACAATCTGATAAGATTTTATCTATCCCAGCGCTTAGAACAGTGCTTGGCACATAGTAAATGCTTCACAAATACCATCATTAATATTATTATCAAGTGGCAGAGCAGGATCAGAACCCATAATAATAATAATAATAATAATAATAATGGTGGCATTTGTTAAGCGCTTACTATGTGCAGAGCACTGTTCTAAGCGCTGGGGGATACAAGGTGATCAAGTTGTCCCATGTGGGGCTCACAGTCTTAATCCCCATTTTACAGATGAGGCCACTGAGGCTCAGAGAAGTTAAGTGACTTGTCCAAGGTCACACAGCAGACATGTGGCGGAGTCGGGATTCGAACCCATGACCTTCTGACTCTCAGGCCCATTCATTCATTCATTCAATTGAATTATTGAGCACTTACTGTGTGTGCATTAGACGACACCGTATTCATTCATTCACTGACTCATTCAATCGGATTTATTGAGAGATTACTATGTGCACAGCCCTGTAGTAAGCGCATGGGAGAGTACAATATAACAATAGTACAATATAATAATATAACCATACACGGTGACCTCGTCATGGGAGAACATATCTCCTGACTCTGTCATATCATACTCTCCCAGGTGCTTGGTATAGCTCTCTGCACATAGTGAGTACGCAAATACAGCATGGCCTAGTATATAGATCATAGGCGTAGGAGTCAGAAGGACCTGTGTTCTAATCCTGCCACCACCATTTGTCTGCCGGTCACTTTACTTCTCTGGGTCTCCATTCCCTCATCTGGAAAATGTGGATGAAGAACACGAGCCCCGTGTAGGGCAGGGAGTGTATCCAATCCGATTAATTTGTATCTACCTCAGTGCTTAGTTCAGCGCCTGATATGTGGTTAGTGTTTAATAATAATAATAATGATGGCATTTGTTAAGCGCTTACTATGTGCAAAGCACTGTTCTAAGCGCTGGGGGGATACAAGGTGATCAGGTTGTCCCACGTGAGGCTCACAGTCTTAATCCCCGTTTTACAGATGAGGGAACTGAGGCTCAGAGAGGTTAAGTGACTTGCCCAAGGTCATACAACAGACATGTGGCAGAGCCGGGATTCAAACCCATGACCCCTGACTCCAAAGCCCGGGCTCTTTCCACTGAGCCACGGTTTAGAAAGTGTTGTTAAAAATAAATACATGAATAAATACATATAATCAGTGACAATGATGAGTAGAAGAAACACAATTACAATAGGTAACAACAAAAGTACTGAGAAGACGAGAAGCAGCGTGGCTCAGTGGAAAGAGCACGGGCTTTGGAGTCAGAGGTCATGGGTTCGAATCCCAGCTCCACCACATGTCTGCTGTGTGACCTTGGGTAAGTCACTTAACTTCTCTGAGCCTCAGTTTCCTCATCTGTAAAATGGGGATTAAGACTGTGAGCCCGGCGTGGGACAACTTGATCCCATTGTATCCCCCCCGGTGCTTAGAACAGTGCTTTGCACATAGTAAGTGCTTAACAAATGCCATCATTATTATTATTATGAATGCAGGAAAACATAATACAGTCTACGTGTATGGTAAGTAAAAAAAATAATATACAATGGTGGTATTTGTTAAGCACTTGCAACGTGTCAAGCACTGATGTAGATGCAAGCTAAAAAAGTTGGACAAAGTCCCTGTCCCTTGTCCCAAGCATTATTTAAGCTCACAATCTTAAATTCCATTTTACAGATGAGGAAATCATCATCATCATCATCAATCGTATTTATTGAGCTCTTACTATGTGCAGAGCACTGTACTAAGCGCTTGGGAAGTACAAATTGGCAACAAATTGGAAATGAAGGCACGGTAAAGTGAACTGATTTGCCCAAGGTCACACTGAAGACAATAATAATAATAATTATGGTATTTGGTGAGCACTTACTATGTACCAGGCACTGTACTAAGTGCTGGGATGGATACGACCTAATCAGGTTGGACACAGTCCCTGCCCCACGTGGGGCTCACAGTTTCAGTCCCCATTTAGAGATGAGGTAACTGAGAACCAGAGAAGCAGCGTGGCTCAGCGGAAAGAGCCCGGGCTTTGGAGTCAGCGGTCATGGGTTCAAATCCCAGCTCCCCCACTTATCAGCTGTGTGACTTTGGGCAAGTCACTTCATCATCATCATCATCATCAATTGTATTTATTGAGTGCTTACTATGTGCAGAGCACTGTACTAAGCGCTTGGGAAGTAAAAATTGGCAACATATAGAGACGGTCCCTACCCAACAGTGGGCTCACAGTCTATAAGGGGGAGACAGAGAACAAAACCAAACATACTAACAAAATAAAATAAATAGAATAGATATGTACAAATAAAATAAATAAATAGAGTAATAAATATGTACAAACATATATACATATATACAGGTGCTGTGGGGAAGGGAAGGAGGTAAGATGGGGGGATGGAGAGGGGGGCGAGGGGGAGAGGAAGGAAGGGGCTCAGTCTGGGAAGGCCTCCTGGAGGAGGTGAGCTCTCAGCAGGGCCACTTCACTTCTCTGTGACTCTTTTCCCTCATCTATAAAATGCAGATTAAGCCTGTGAGCCCCCCGTGGGACAACCTGATCACCTTGTAACCTCCTCAGCGCTTAGAACAGTGCTTTGCACATAGTAAGTGCTTAATAAATGCCATTATGATGGACACAACCTAATCAGGTTGGACACACTCCCCGTCCCACGTGGGGCCCACAGTCGCAATCCCCATTTTAGAGATGAGGCAACTGAGAACCAGAGAAGTGAAGTGCCCGTCCCCAGGTCACACAGCAGACAGGTGACAGAGCCAGGATTAGAACCCATGACCTTCTGACTCTGAGGCCCGGGTTCCATCCACTACCGTGCTGCTTTTGGCCTTCCACTGAAGCCGGTAGCAGTCAGTAGCCATCAGAATCCCCGGTTATGAATCAGAATCTGTGATTCTCCTCCCGCTTGGCAGCTTCCGTAATGGATTTTTTGATTCCACCTGCTGTCATCGTCCAGCTACCCACTGGTTATCCGTCCATATCTGCCCTTCAGCTCCCTCTTGGCATCTTCCCTAATGAATTTTTGATTCCGCCTAATGTCATCGTCCACTTACCCACTGGGCATCCAGCCTAGATCTCACTAACAATCTGGCCTTTTCCCAGAGAGCAAGAGCGATCCAGAAAAAAAATCCATCAATAGTATTTATTGAGCTTACGGTCTGTAGTGTTCAGATCGTTGTAGTAAGCCCCGGGGAGAGTCCAATACAGTGAGTAAACATGATCCCTTTCCTCAAGGAGCTTATCATTATTATTATTCCTAGACTGTGAACCCGTTGTTGGGTAGGGACTGTCTCTATGTGTTGCCCAATTGTACTTTCCGAGCACTTAGTACAGTGCTCTGCGCACAGTAAGAGCTCAATAAATACGATTGAATAAATAATAATAAGAACAATAATGGTATTTATTAAGCACTTACCATGTGCAAAGCACTGTTCTAAGTGCTGGGGAGGTTACAAGGTGATCAGGTTGTCCCACGGGGGGCTCACAGTCCTAATCCTCATTTTACAGATGAGGGAACTGAGGCCCAGAGAAGTGAAGTGACTGGCCCAAAGTCACACAGCTGACAATTGGGAGAGCCAGGATTTGAACCCATGACCTCTGACTCCCAAGCCCATGCTCTTTCCACTGAGCCATCCTGCTTCTGCTAAATGAATGGATTACTATTATTATTATTATTGCATACTGCGGGTACAGCACTGTACGAAGCACTTTTTGAGAGGTCAGTGGAGTAAATGCAATAATGCTAATAAAAGTGATATTTGTTAAGTGCTCACTATGTGCCAGACACTGTCCTAAGTGCTGGGGTGGATGCAAGATAATCAAGTTGGACACACTCCTTGTCCCACATAGGTCTCACCCTTGATCTCCATTTTATGGGTGAGGGAACTGAGGCACGGAGAGGTTAAGTGACTTGCCCAAGGTCACCCCACAGACAAGTGGCAGGACTGGGATTCGCACTCGTGTCCTTCTTACTCCCAGGCCCTTGCTCTTTCCACTAGCCCATGAGATTACAGTCTACTATTTGGAGAACACTGTACTGATCGTACCACAGTACTGAGAGTACCACCGATTTAGCAGACACGCTCCTCGCTCTCATAGAGCTCATCATCTTCTGTGGGCAGAGCACTGTACTAAGCGCTTGGGAGAGAACAATGGAGTCAGAAGTCACGATCCCTATCCTTTTCATGAGGTTGTGAGTGTATTAAGGGCAGAGTGTATTAAGTGGAAGCTGGGAGATGTGACTTGGGGAGAGAAATTGCCTCGTATTTACCGGCAAGCCACTCCAGGACCATGAAACCTGGAGGGATGCCCTCACTGACCAAAGAGAAGCCCTTCCCCTCCCTACAGACCTTGTATATATTTGTACAGATTTATTACTCTATTTTACTTGTACATATTTACTACTCTATTTATTTTGTTAATGATGTGCATATAGCTGTAATTCTATTTATCCTGATGGTTTTGACACCTGTCTAGGTATTTTGTTTTGTTGTCTTTCTCCCCCTTCTAGGCTGTGAGCCCGCTGTTGGGTAGGGACCGTCTCTATATGTTGCCGACTTGTGCTTCCCAAGCGCTTAGTACAGTGCTCTGCACACAGTAAGCACTCAATAAATATGATTGAATGAATGAATGTCACAGTCCATATCCCACATGAGACTCTCAGTCTTAATCCCATTTCACAGATGAGGAAACCAGCTAGCCTGACATAGTGGCTAAACCCGGACCTTGGAGACAGAAGGTCATGGGTTCTAATCCCAGCTCTGCCCCTCGTCTGCTATGTGACCTTGGGCAAGTCACCTCACTCCTCTGTGACTCAGTTACCTCATCTGGAAAATGGGATTGAGACTGTGAGCCCCATGTGGGACAAGGCACGGAGTCCAACCTGATTTGCTTGTATTCACCCCAGTGCTCAGTACAGTGCCTGGCACAGAGTAAGTGCTTAACAAATACCATCATTATGATGAGGGAACTGAGGCACAGAGAAGTGAAGTGACTTACCCAAGGTCTCCCAGCAGGTCAGGACGAGATTCCCCACTATCTCCTGCTCCATACCAAGCACCAGTTTTGCAGCGAAATCCATGCTCCTGTCCCCCCTCAGATAGATTTAGTAGATTTTTTTTTCCTCCACATCGTTCCCAGAGTGACCTTCTAAAAGCCAAACGCGTCCATCAGTCTTGCTCACGATCGGGGCTTTTCTCCATGGTTGACCTATGCACTTTTTAAAAAACACAAATTGACCTTTAGGAGACGGGTTCCAGTGTCTAAAATGTGAATATACTCATAATCAGCCCAGAGGAAGCTGAGGTGGGAGAGGGGGGTGGTATACTGGAATCACCTGTTCCATTTTGTACGGGAAGCCATTCCAACTTCCTTCCCTTTTCCCTTCCCTACCACAGGTGAGAGGACATTGTGCACTTTGTGCACATGATGTTTCTATTTCCCAACAAAAAGCAATCTGAATATCCCTCCCAAACCCTGGGAACGTAAATTCCGAGGAGGAGGTGGGTCATTAATCAGAACCAGGGTCGGGATAAATGAGAGATTTTATTTCCGATATGAAATGCATCAGGGTTGGAATGAGTCATTTATTTATTGAAAAAGCACAGAGTTAGTGGAAAGTGCCTGATTTTTCAACCGCAGGTAACTGTTTTTTTTTCTGGTTGTGAAAGTATAGAACAGGTATGTCTGCTGTGAGCAGGCGGCTCCCAGAGCCCAGAGATCTCCCTCACTTCAAAGAGAAGCAGTGTGGCTCAGTGGAAAGAGCCCGGGCTTTGGAGTCAGAGATCATGGGTTCAAATCCCTGCTCCGCCAATTGTCAGCTGTGTGACTTTGGGCAAGTCACTTAACTTCTCTGGGCCTCCGTTACCTCATCTGTAAAATGGGGATTAAGACTGTGAGCCCCACGTGGGACAACCTGATCACCTTGTAACCTCCCCAGCGCTTAGAACAGTGCTTTGCACATAGTAAGTGCTTAATAAATGCTATTATTATTATTTATTATTATTATTATCATTATATTATTCAAAGCCTTTTTGAAGGCCCATCTCCTCCAAGAAGACTTCCCAGACTAAACCCCCCTCTCCTCTTCCCCTGCTCCCTTCTGCTTCACACTTACTTGCTCCTTCATTCATCCTCCCTCCCATCTCAACAGCATATATGGATAGATCTGTAACATTCATTTATCTATTTATTTATTTGTATTAATGTCTGTCTCCCCCTCTAGACTGTGAGCTCATTGATGTCAGGGAATAATAATGATTATGGCATTTATTAAGTGCTTACTATGTGCAAAGCACTGTTCTAAGCGCTGAGGAGGTTACAAGATGATCAGGTTGTCCCACGTGGGGCTCACAGTCTTAATCCCCATTTTACAGATGAGGTGACTGAGGCACAGATAATAATAATAATAATAATAATAATAATAGCATTTATCAAGCACTTACTATGTGCAAAACACTGTTCTAAGCACTGGGGAGGTTACAAGGTGATCAGGTTGTCCCACTGAGGGCTCACAGTCTCAATCCCCATTTTACAGATGAGGTAACTGAGGCACAGAGAAGTGAAGTGACTTGTCCAAAGTCACACAGCTGACAATTGGCGGAGAAGGGATGTGAACCCATGACTTCTGACTCCAAAGCCCAGGCTCTTTCCACTGAGCCACGCTGCTTCCCTACATAAGTGCTGTGAGGATGGGATGGGGGGATGATTAAAGGGACCAAGTCAGTGTGACACAGAAGAAAAGGAAAAGAGAGCTTAGTCAGGGCAGGCTTCTTGGAGGAGATGGGCCTTCAATAAGGCTTTGAAGGAGGGGGCGAGTCATTGTCTGTGGGATTTGACTTCCCAAGCGCTTAGTACAGTGCTCTGCACACAGTGAGCACTCAATAAATACGATTGATTGATTGATTGAGGAGGGAGGGCGAGCCAGGCCCGGGGGTTGGCAGTGAGACAGGCGAGATGGAGGCCTAGTGAGAAGGTTAGGACTAGAAGAGAAAAGTGTGCAGGCTGGGTTGTATTATGTTTTGTTTTGTTGTTTTGTATTATGACATGTTTTGTTTTGTTGTCTGTCTCCCCCTTCTAGACTGTGAACCCATTTTTGGGTAGGGACCATCTCTATATGTTGCCGACTTGTACTTCCCAAGCACTTAGTACAGTGCTCTACACACAGTAAGTGCTCAATAAATATGAGAGCTCACCTCCTCCAGGAGGCCTTCCCAGACTGAGCCCCTTCCTTTCTCTCCCCCTCGTCCCCCTCTCCATCCCCCCATCTTACCTCCTTCCCTTCCCCACAGCACCTGTATATATGTATATATGTTTGTACAGATTTATTACTCTATTTATTTATTTATTTTACTTGTACCTATCTATTGTATTTATTTTATTTTGTTAGTATATTTGGTTTTGTTCTCTGTATCCCCCTTTTAGACTGTGAGCCCACTGTTGGGTAGGGACTGTCTCTATATGTTGCCAACTTGTACTTCCCAAGCGCTTAGTACAGTGCTCTGCACACAGTAAGCACTAAATAAAGACAATTGATTGATCGATTGAATATTAGGAGATTAGCAAGATAAGCTAGGAGGGGGTGAAGTGGTGGACTGCTTTAAAGCCAATGGTGAGTAGTTTTTGTTTGATGCAGAGTTGGATGAGAAACCCCTGGAGATTTTTGAGGACAGAGGCGACACGTCTTGAACGTATTTGCAGAAAGACGTTCCGGGCAGCAGAGTGAAATCTGGACTGGAGTGGGGAGAGGCAGGAGTTTGGGAGGTCAGCGAAGAGGCTGATGCAGTCATCCTGGCAGGATAGGATGAGTGATTGTACTAAAGTGGTAGCAGTTTGGATGGAGAAGAAAGGGAGGATTTTAGCGATGTTGTGAAGGTGGGACTGACAGGATTTGGTGACGGGTTGAATATGTGGGTTGAGTGTGAGAGGGGAGTCAAGGATAACGCCAAAGTTACGGTCCTGTGAGATGAGAAGGATGGTGATGGGAAAGTCCGGGGGAGGACAGGGTTTGGTTGGGAAGCTAAGGTGCTCTGTTTTCGACGTGCTTAGTTTGAGGTGAAGGGAGGACAGGGAAGTAGAGATGTCTTGAAGGCAGGAGATGTGAGCCTGGAGAGAGGGAGAGAGATCAGGGGAAGAGATGTGGATTTGGGTATCATCTGCATAGAGATGGCAGTTGAAGCTCTGAGACAGAATGAATTTTCCAAGGGAATGAGATGGCAGTTGAAGCTCTGAGACAGAATGAATTTTCCAAGGGAATGAGTGTAGTCCAACTTGGGGCTCATAGAATAAGTAGGAGGGAGAACAGATATGAAATCCCCATTTTGCAGATGAGGGAATGGAGGCACAGAGAATTGACTTGTCCAAGTTCACATAAAAGCCAAGTGGTGCAGTCCGGATTAGAACCCAGGTCCTCTGACACCCAGGCTAAATCTCTATCCACTAGGCCCTCCTGCTGTTAGCTTCTTGGGTTGGACACAGTCCCTGCCCCATGTGGGGCTCACAGTATCAATCCCCACTTTGCAGATAAGGGAACTGAGGCACAGAAAAGTAAAGTGACCAGCCCAAGTTATAATAATAATAATAATGGCATTTATTAAGTGCTTACTATGTGCAAAGCACTGTTCTAAGCACTGGGGAAGTTACAAGGTGATCAGGTTGTCCCTCATGGGGCTCACAGTCTTCATCCCCATTTTACAGACGAGGGAACTGAGGCCCAGAGAAGTGAAGTGACTTACCCAAAGTCACACAGCTGACAATTGGTGGAGGCGGTACTTGAACCCATGACCTCTGACTCCAAAGCCCGTGCTCTTTCCACTGAGCCAGGGCTGCTTCTAATGTTGACTCACCCTATTGTTCTCTTCCAAGTGTTCAGTTGGCGCTCAGTAAACACTACTGATTGAGTGATTAGATACTGAAAGGTCACTGATTTGTTCAGTTGATCCTATTTCCTTTGATACAACCAAGAGTCCTAAATAAAATGAACAGCAGCAAGCAACAGGATCCTGGAGTTTGGAGAGACAGTGTCCCTTTGGAGAAATTCATTCAATCGTATTTATTGAGCACTTACTGTGTGCGGAGCACTGTACTAAGCGCTTGGGAAGAGAAATGCCTTGGGCTGGGAGTCGGAAGATCAGGTTCTAGTTCTGGGAAGCGGCATGGCTTAGTGGCAAGAACCCAGGCTTGGGAATCAGAGGTTGTGGGTTCTAATTCTGCCTCCGCCACATAGCTGTGTGACTTTGGGTAAGTCACTTCGCTTCCCTGTGCCTCAGTTCCCTCATCTGTAAAATAGGGATTAAGTCTGTGAAAAATGGGGATTAAGTCTGTGAGCCCCACGTAGAAAAACCCGATCACCTTGCATCTACCCCAGCGCTTAGAACAGTACTTGGCTCATAGAAAGTATTTAACTTACTATGTGAACTTACATGAGAAGATGTATGGCTCAGTGGAAAGAGCCTGGGCTTTGGAGTCGGAGGTCAGGGGTTCAAATTCCACTCTGCCAATTGTCAGCTGTGTGACTTTGGGCAAGTCAGTTCACTTCTCTGTTCCTCAGTTACCTCATCTGTAAAATGGGGATTAAGACTGTGAGCCCCCTGTGGGACAACCTGATCACCTTGTAACCTCCCCAGCACTTAGAACAGTGCTTTGCAATCAATCAATCAATCAATCAATTTATTGAGCACTTACTGTGTGCAGAGCACTGTACTAAGTTCTTGGGAAGTACAAGTTGGCAACATATAGAGACAGTCCCTACCCAACAGTGGGCTCACAGTCTAAAAGGGGGAGACAGAGAACAAAACCAAACATACTAACAAAATTAAATAGAATAGATATGTACAAGTAAAATAAATAAATAAATAACTAGAGTAATAAATATGTACAAACATATATACATATAAACAGGTGCTGCCGGGAAAGGAAGGAGGTAAGATGGGGGGGATGGAGAGGGGGACGAGGGGGAGAGGAAGAAAGGGGCTCAGTGTGGGAAGGCCTCCTGGAGGAGGTGAGCTCTCAGCAGGGCCTTGAAGGGAGGAAGAGAGCTAGCTTGGCGGATGGGCAGAGGGAGGGCATCCCAGGCCCGGGGGATGGCTTGGGCTGGGGGTCGATGGTGGGACAGGCGAGAACGAGGCCCGGTGAGAAAATTAGCGGCAGAGGAGCAGAGAGTGCGGGCTGGGCTGGATAAGGACAGAAGGGAGATGAGGTAGGAGGGGGCGAGGGGATGGACAGCCTTGAAGCCCAGGGTGAGGAGTTTCTGCCTGATGAGCAGATTGATTGGTAGCCACTGGAGATTTTTGAGGAGGGGAGTAATATGCCCAGAGCGTTTCTGGACAAAAATAATCCGGGCAGCAGCATGAAGTATGGATTGAAGTGGGGGGAGACAAGAGGATGGGAGATCAGAGAGAAGGCTGATGCAGTTATCCAGATGGGATAGGATGAGAGCTTGAACGAGCAGGGTAGCAGTTTGGATGGAGAGGAAAGGGCGGATCTTGGCAATGTTGCGGAGCTGAGACCGGCAGGTTTTGGTGACGGCTTGAATGTGAGGGGTGAATGAGAGAGTGGAGTCGAGGATGACACCAAGATTGCGGGCTTCTGAGACGGGAAGGATGGTAGTGCCGTCAGCAGAGATGGGAAAGTCAGGGAGAGGGCAGGGTTTGGGAGGGAAGACATGGAGTTCAGCTTGGACATGTTGAGTTTTAGGTGGCGGGCAGACATCCAGATGGAGATGTCCTGAAGGTAAGTGCTTTATAAATGTTTATTATTATTATTATTATTATTATTATTATTGTTGTTGTTGTTGTTGTTGTTGTTGTTACTATTTTGGGCTCTTCCCCTAGCCTGATGTGTAATTTTTAAATTTGTTTACTCATTTTTTAAGGTATTTGTTAAGCGCTAACTATGTAAGTGCCAGACACTGTAATAAGCTCTGGGGTAGAAACACATTAATCAGGTTGGACACAGTCCATGTCCCACATGGAGCTCACAGTCTTCAACCCCATTTCCCAGATGAAGGAACTGAAGCCCAGAGAAGTTAAATTACTTGCTCACGGTCACACAGTAGACAAGTGGCCGAGCCAGAATGAGAACCCAGGTCCTTCTAGCTCCCAGACCCAGGCTCTATCATTCATTCATTCGTTTATTCATTCATTCATTCAATCGTATTTATTGAGCGCTTACTGTGTGCAGAGCACTGTACTAAGCGCTTGGGAAGTACAAGTTGGCGACATATAGAGATGGTCCCTACCCAACAATGGGCTCACAGTCTATACACTAGGCCACTCTGGTTCTCACCTCGGATAAGTCACTTCACATCTCTGGGCCTCAGTTTTCTCATCTAGAAAATGGGGATGAAACACCTATTCTCTCCCCCTTTCTTAGAAGACGATCCCAGTGCTGGGACAGAGCGTGATGACCTTGAATCAGTGCTGGTGTTCAGCACTCTGTTTGGGCACTTAGGAGTCACTCAATAAATACAAAATGAAAAAACCCCTCAAAATAATAATAATGTTGGCATTTGTTAAGCGCTTACTATGTGCCAAGCACTGGGGTAGATACAAGGTAATCAGATTGTCCCACGTGGGGCTCACAGTCTTCATCCCCATTTTACAGATGAGGGAACTGAGGCCCAGAGTAGTTAAGTGACTTGCCCAAAGTCGCACAGCTGACAAGTGGTGGAGCCGGGATTTGAACCCATGACCTCTGACTCCAAAGCCCGGGCTCTTTCCACTGAGTCACGCTGCTTCCAAACGTGTGGTAGAATCCTTTGCCTTTTGTGATCGAGCGGCAACCCTAAATATCAATCAATCAATCAATCATTGGTGTTTATCGAGTACTTACTATGTGCAGAGCACTGTACTAAGTGCTTGGGAGAGAACAATATAAAGTATAATGGAGTTAATAATAACTGTATCTGTAAAGCACTTACTATGTGCCAGGCACTGTATTAAGCGCCGGTGTGGATACAAACACATCGGGTTGGATAAAGTCTCTGTCCCAAGTGGGGCTCACTGTCTCAATTCCCATTTTACAGATGAGGTAACTGAGTCACAGAGAAGTGAAGTAACTTGCATTAGGTCACAGAGCAGACAAGTGGAGGAGCTAAGATTGGAACCAATGACCTTCTGAATGATAATAATGACAATAATAATATTTGTTAAGAACTTACTTTGTGCCAGACACTGTTCTAAGCAATGGGGTGGATATAAGCAAATCGGGTTGGACACAGTCCTGTTGCACATGGGGCTCACAATCTCAATCCCCGTTTTACAGATGAAGGAGCTGAGGCACAGAGGAGTTAAATGACTTGCCCAAGGTCCAGAGCAAACATGTGGTGGAGCTAGGATTAGAACCCATGACCTTCTAAATGATAATAATAATAATATTATTTGTTAAGCGCTTACTATGTGCCAGGCACGTTCTAAGCACTAGGGTGGATACAAGCAAATCAGGTTGAACACAGGGCTCACAGTCTCAATCCCCATTTTACAGATGAGGGAACTGAGACACAGAGGAGTTAAGTGACTTGCCCAAGGTCACACAGCAGACAAGTGGCAGAGCCAGGATTAGAACCCATGACCTCCCACTTCCAGGCCCGAGCTCTATCCACAAAGCCACGCTGCTGCTCAGACGCTGGGAGAATTGGTAGACACATTCCCATGGAAAGAGCCCGGGCTTTGGAGTCAGAGGTCATGGGTTCAAATCCCTGCTCTGACCATTGTCAGCTGTGTGACTTCGGGCAAGTCACTTCACTTCTCTGTGCCTCAGTTACCTCATCCGCAAAATGGGGATTAAAATTGTGAGCCCCATGTGGGACAACCTGATCTCCTTGTAACCTCTCCAGTGCTTAGAACAGTGCTTGGCACATAGTAAGTGCTTAATAAATGTTATTATTATTATTATTATTATTATTATTATTGTTATTATTATTATTATTATTATTATTATCATCATCATCATCATCATCATCATCATCATCATCATTATATTACATTGTTATTATATTATTATTTATTTATTTATTTATTTATCTTACTTGTACATATCTATTCTATTTATTTTATTTTGTTAGTATGTTTGGTTTTGTTCTCTGTCTCCCCCTTCTAGACTGTGAGCCCACTGTTGGGTAGGGACTGTCTCTGTATGTTGCCAACTTGTACTTCCCAAGCGCTTAGTACAGTGCTCTGCACACAGTAAGCGCTCAATAAATACGATTGATTGATTGATTGATTATTATTATTATTATTCCCTGCCCACAGTGAGCTTACAGTCTAGAGGGGGGGCGGCACCCCCTTCTTTCCCTAGAAGATTCCTGTGATTCTCCCTTCGCCACTGCTCTTCCCTGCACCTCCTCCCGCCTTCCCTCTCTTCCTCCCTTCCCGAATCTAGCTGGCAAGCCTCAACTCCAACATTCCCGCGCCAACTCACAAGACAGCTTCGGAACCTCTTCGGCTTCCGCTACCAGGCCATTACACGCTGGCTGCTCTATTCAGGGGGAGCGGGGAGGGAGAATTAATTAGAGGAAAAGTCCACAGCATAATTAAAAAATAAACAGGCGTTAGCCTTTAGTTCCCTTTCGCAGCTCTCCAGAATTTCCCATCGAGCCCGACGGATCCGAGACCCGGATCAGAGGCCTTGCGGATCTAGGAAATGCTTAAATAAAAAATAAAAAAAAGAAAGAGAGAGAGGGGAAAAATTAAATGGGTTTCTCGCCAGCTCCCTCACCCTCTCCCTGCTCGCCGTTGTGTGAATCTATCTGGTTCAAGTTCCAAGCGTGAATTCCAAACGACCTGGAATGAATCCTAAATGTGCAAACATGTGTGGATGTGAGCATTTTTGAATCCTGGCTCTAGCCCCAGTGACAAGGAGTGGGAGGCAGAGCTAAGGAAGATAAATGAGATCGCAGGGTGATGCCCTGCCTCCTCTTGGAAGACTTCCCTGATTGATCCTCAAGAGCCCCAGGACCGAATACTCCCCTCACCGGAGGTTGGTCGTTCCTTACCCTCGGTCATCCTGTCCGTTCCTACCGGGCAGCGTGAAGTGGTCATCCTGTAAGTGGAAAAAGCACAGGCTTGCGAGTCAGAGGTCATGGATTCTAGTCCAGGCTCCGCCACTTGTCAGCTGTGTGACTTTGGGCACGTCACTTCACTTCTCTGGGCCTCAGCTTCCTCATCTGCAAAATGAAGAATTCATCCGTTCAATCGTATTTATTGAGCACTTACTGTGCGCAGAGCACGGTACTAAGCGCTTGGGAAGGACAAGTCGGCAACTTATCGAGACGGTCCCTACCCATCAATGGGCTCACATCATCATCATCAATCGTATTTATTGAGCGCTTACTGTGTGCGGAGCACTGTACTAAGCGCTTGGGAAGTCCAAGTTGGCAACATATAGAGAGTCCCTACCCAACAGTGGGATCACAGTCTGAAAAGGGGGAGACAGAGAACAAAACCAAACATACTAACAAAATAAAATAAATAGAATAGATATGTATAAGTAAAATAAATAAATAAATATAAATGGAGTAATAAATATGTACAAACATATATACATATATCCAGGTGCTGTGGGGAAGGGAAGGAGTCTAGAACTGTGAGACAACCTGAAGACTTTGTATCTACCCCAGCGCTTAGAACAGTGCTGGGCATCTATCCCCATTTTACAGAGGAGGTAACTGGGGTACAGAGAATCAATCAATCAATCAATCAATTGTATTTATTGAGCGCTTACTGTGTGCAGAGCACTGTACTAAGCACTTGGGAAGGACAAGTTGGCAACATATAGATTCATTCATTCATTCAATCGTATTTATTGAGCGCTTATTGTGTGCAGAGCACTGTACTAAGCGCTTGGGAAGTACAAGTTGGCAACATATAGAGACAGTCCCTACCCAACAGTGGGCTCACAGTCTAAAAAGAGAAGTTAAGTGGCTTGCCCAAGGTCACACAGCAGACAAGTGGCTGAGGCTCTCATTCATTCATTCATTCATTCATTCGTATTTATTGAGCGCTTACTGTGTGCAGAGCACTGTACTAAGCGCTTGGGAAGTACAGGTTGGCAACATATAGAGATGGTCCCTACCCAACAGTGGGCTCACAGTCTGAAAGGCTCTAATCTTCTGAACAGGGTGAGGAGTTCAAGAGAGTGTCTTTCTTCTCACAGCACAGTGGGCTTGGTCTGTCTGTTTGCTCTGTTGGATTCAGAGCCTCAAGGAGCTTACACTTGTGAAATTTGTTAAGTGTTTATTGTGTGTCAAGCACTCTACTAAGCACTGGGGTGGATACAAGCCTACGGGGTTGGACACAGTCCCTGTCCCACGTGGGGCTCACCTCCTCCAGGAGGCCTTCCCAGACTGACCCCGTCCTTCCTCTCCCCCTCGTCCCCCTCTCCACCCCCCCATCTTACCTCCTTCCCTTCCCCACAGCACCTGTATATATGTATATATGTTTGTACATATTTATTACTCTATTTATTTTACTTGTACATATCTATTCTATTTATTTTATTTTGTTAGTACGTTTGGTTTTGTTCTCTGTCTCCCCCTTTTAGACTGTGAGCCCACTGTTGGATAGGGACCGTCTCTATATGTTGCCAACTTGGACTTCCCAAGCACTTAGTACAGTGCTCTGCACACAGTAAGCACTCAATAAACACGATTGATTGATTGATTGATTGATTGATTAATCCCCGTTTTACAGATGAGGGAACTGAGGCCCAGAGAAGTGAAGTGACTTGCCCTGGGTCACACAGCAGACAAGTGGCGGGGCCAGGATTAGAGTCCATGACCTTCTGATTCCCAGGCCCGGGATCTATCCACCAGACTTTGGACATTAGTGCTGTAGGACAGAGTACTTTGGCGGTTCATAGGGAAGCAGCGTGGCTCAGTGGAAAGAGCCTGTGCTTGGGAGTCACAAGTTGTGGGTTCTAATCCCCACTCTGCTGCTTATCAGCTGTGTGACTTTGGGCAAGTCACTTCATTTCTCTAGCGCCTCGGTGACCTCATCTGTTATATGGGAATTAAGACTGTGAGCCCCACGAGGGACAACCTGATTACCTTGTATTTACCCCAGTGCTCAGAACAGTGCTTGGCACATAGTAACTGCTTAACAAATCCCATCATCATCATCATCATCATCATCATCACAGTACGATGCACACAGCAAGCTTGTTTTGGGTAGAGACTGTTGTCTGTTATATTGTTATCTTGAACACTCCCGAGAGCTCAGTACAGTGCTCTGCACACAGAAAGCCCTCATAAACTACCATCTGTCAACTTATTGAACCTAATATACAGCCGGATTATCACGAAAATTGGGTCACATCTGGGGGCCTCCCCCTTTTTTTTACGATATCTGTTCAGCATTTACTCTGCATCAAACACTGTTCTAAGTGCTGTGGTCGGTTAATTAGGTCAGACACAGTCCCTGTCCCACACTGGGTTCACAGTCTTAGGTAGAAAGCTACCTAAGATTGTCAGCTGTGTGACTTTGGGCAAGTCACTTCACTTCTCTGGGCCTCAGTTCCCTCATCTGTAAAATGGGGATTAAGACTGTGAGCCCCACGTGAGACAACCTGATCACCTTGTAACATCCCCAGTGCTTAGAACAGTGCTTTGCACATAGTAAGCGCTTAACAAATACCATCATTATTATTATTATTATTAAGTAAAGAGAAGCAGCATGGTTCAGTGGAAAGAGCCCAGGCTTGGGAGCCAGAGGTAGTGGGTTCTAATTCCGGCTCCGCCACTTGTCAGCTGTGTGACTTTGGGCAAGTAACTTCACTTCTCTGGGCCTCTGTTACCTCATCTGTAAAATGGGGGTGAACACTGTAAGCCCCACGAGGGACAACCTGATCACCTCCCAGCGCTTAGAACAGTGCTTTGCACATAGTAAGCGCTTAACAAATACCATCATCATCATCAAGTAACAAAATTCTGGCCAACAGGCGTTTCACCCGCGCTTCATTCATAGTTTTTGAAGGGCTTTTTTTTTTTTTCCCTCTCTGAAGACCTCCATTCTTTCTGGGGGATGGAATGATCTAATTTCTTCAAATCCCATTTCTTAATGATATTCTGTGCAGCTCTGAATAGGAAATGATCCATCTGTGCTTCGAACCTCTGAAAAAATTCCTCGAACGCTTTCAGTTCCTAAAAGTACATTTGCCAGGCACTTTCCAAGAGGAGCGGATTCATCCGTATGTTTCCAAATTCTGTACTCTATCAATCAATAAATAGACGCCTGCATGTGTTTAAAGTGACATTTAGCTATAAACATTTAGTTGGTCTTCGTTCTCAAGGGAGACACCTCCTGATGGTGAAGTTTATGAGAACTGCAAAGAGGGATTTGAGATCAATCAATAAATCCTACTTATTGAGCACTTACTGAGCGCAGAGCACCATACTTAGGGCTTGGGAGTGTACAGAGTGGGTGGACACATTCCCTGCCCACAAAAAACTTACAGTCTAGAGGGGGAGACAGGCATAAGTATATGTATATATGTTTGTACATATTTATTGCTCTATTTATTTATTTATTTATTTTACTTGTACATATCTATTTGTTTTATTTTGTTAGTATGTTTGGTTTTGTTCTCTGCCTCCCCCTTCTAGACTGTGAGCCCACTGTTGGGAAGGGACTGTCTCTATATGTTGCCAACTTGTACTTCCCAAGCACTTAGTACAGTGCTCTGCACACAGTAAGAGCTCAATAAATACGATTGATTGATTGATTGATTGATTGATTGAATAAGGCAGCATGGCGTAGTGGCTAGAGCCTGGGCCTGGAAATCAGAAGGTTATGGGTTCTAATCTTGGCTCCACTACATCTGCTGTGTAACCTTGGGCAACCTATTTCACTTCTCTGGGCCCAGTTCCCTCATCTATAATTCTATTTATTTATAATGACGCTACTGATGCCTGCTTGCGTGTTTTAATGTCTATCTCTCCCCTTCTAGACTGTGAGCCCGTTTTGGGTGGGGATTGTCCCTATGTGTTATTGAATTGTACTTTCCAAGCACTTCATCATCAATCATATTTATTGAGCGCTTACTGTGTGCAGAGCACTGTACTAAGCGCTTGGGAAGTACAAGTTGGCAACAGATAGAGACAGTCCCTACCCAACAGTGGGCTCACAGTCTAAAAGACTGTGAAAGCACTTGTGTGCTCTGCACACAGAAAGCACTCAATAAGTTCATTCATTCATTCATTCAATAGTATTTATTGAGCGCTTACTGTGTGCAGAGCACTGTACTAAGCGCTTGGAAAGTACAAGTTGGCAATAGCTAGAGACAGTCCCTACCCAAAAGTGGGCTCACAGTCGAGAAGGGGGGAGACAGAGAACAAAACAAAACATATCAACAAAATGAAATAAAAGAAATAAATACGTACAAATTAAATAAATAAATAAATAAATAGAGTAATAAATACGTACATATATACAATGTATATATATATACACATTGTATATATATCATATATTAAGCACTTACTATGTGCAAAGCACTGTTCTTAGCGCTGGGGGGATGCAAGGTGATTAGGTTGTCCCACATGGGGCTCACAGTCATCATCCCCATTTTACAGATGAGGGAACTGAGGCTCAGAGAAGTGAAGTGACTTGCCCAAAGTTACACAGCTGACACATGGCGGATCCGGGATTTGAACCCATGACCTCTGACTCCAAAGCCGATCGAATGACTGAAAAATCTATAAAATGGGGATTATGACTGTGAACCCCATGCGAAACAGGGACTTTGTGCCATCTAATAAACTTGTATCTACTCTAGTGCTTAGAACAGTGCTTGGCACATAGTAATGCTTAACAAGTACCATAATTATTATTTATTATGAATATCAGATCCATAGCCATGTTCACGCTGAGTTCACTCTACCTCTTGTTGGGCTATCAAGCTTATTCTTTTTAGTTTCTAGTGTCATTTTTTCACACACTTCCTTGTGGTGCGATGGTAATCCTTATAATGTTTCTGTGCAAAAAGGGTCAGTACTTCCTTGTTTGTAATGGTCTACAATAAACTCCGACTTTTTTGTAGAAAAATGATCATGGGAGCAGAGTGAAGGCTGGACTGGAGCGGGGAAAGACAGGAGGCTAGGAGGTCAGAGGGAAGGCTAATCAATCAATCAATCAATTGTATTTATTGAGCACTTACTGTGTGCAGAGCACTGTACTAAGCGCTTGGGAAGTACAAGTTGGCAACATATAGAGACGGTCCCTACCCAACAGTGGGCTCACAATCTAGAAGATGCAGATATCAAGATGGGATAGGATAAGTGCTTAGATTAATGTGGTAACAGTTCAAATGGAGTGGAAAGGGCGGATTTTGGCCATGTTGTTAAGGTGGGACTGACAGGATTTATAATAATAATAATAATAACTTCTATTTGTTGAGCGATTACTATGTGCCAGGCACGGTAGCACTGAGGTGGATAAAGCAAATTGGTTTGGATGCGGTCCCTGCCCCATGTGGGGCTCACAATCTCAACCCCATTTTATAGATGAGATAACTAAGGCCCAGAGAAGTGAAGCGACTTGCCCAAGGTCACACAGCAGACAAGTGGCGGAGCCGGGATTAGACCCATGACCTTCTGACTCCCAGCCCTGGGCTCTATCATTTATTCATTTAATCGTATTTATTGAGCGCTTACAGTGCGCAGAGCCCTGTAATGATAATGATGGCGTTTGTTAAGCGCTTACTATGTGCCAAGCACTGTTCTAAGCACTAACAAGGTAATGAGGTTGTCCCACCTGGGGCTCACAGTCTTACTACCTATTTTACAGATGAGGTCACTGAGGCACAGAGAAGTGAAGTGACTTGCCCGAGGTCACACAGCTAGCAAGTGGTCGAGCCGGGATTAGAACCCGTGACCGCTGGCTCCCAAGCCCGGGCTCTTTCCACTAAGCCACGCTGCTTGATAATTCCAGCTGTCAATCATCTAGGATGCTCTTTCCCATTGGAGCAAAAACTCCTTTTTTCAGGGAATCTTTCACTTTGTTGTTGTTTTTTTTCATTTCCTAGAGCTTAGAACAGTTCGCTGCCATCTAGTGGATATTCAACAAATACTATTATGTCTCCTACTGTTATTACTTTTATTATCATTATTATTATTAATATTAATAATAATTATTACTATTATTATTATTATGGTATTTGTTGAGTGCTTACTGTGTGTCAAGCACTATCCTAAGCACTGGGGTAGATACAGGGTAATCAGGTTGTCCCAAGTGGGGCTCACACTTTTAATCCCCATTTTACAGATGAGAGAACTGAGGCACAGAGAAGTGAAGTGTGACTTCTAGACTGTGAGCCCGCTGTTGGGTAGGGACCATCTCTAATACATTGCCGATATGTACTTCCCAAGCGTTTAATACAGTGCTCTGTCCACAGTAAGTGCTCAATAAATGTATATATGTTTGTACATATTTGTTACTCCATTTATTTATTTATTTTACTTGTACATATCTATTCTATTTATTTTATTTTGTTAGTATGTTTGGTTTTGTTCTCTGTCTCCCCCTTTTAGACTGTGAGCCCACTGTTGGGTAGGGACTGTCTCTATATGTTGCCAACTTGTACTTCCCAAGCGCTTAGTACAGTGCTCTGCACACAGTAAGTGCACAATAAATGATTGATGAATGAATGAACGAATGAAGTGACTTGCCCAAGGTCACACAGCAGACAAGTGGCAGAGCTGGGATTAGAACCCACGTCCTCTGACTCCCAAACCCGTGTTCTTTCCACTAAACCACACTGTTTCTCTATTATTATGGTACTTGTTGAGCACTTACTATATGCCAATTGTTGTTCTAAGCACTGGATTAGATAGAGCAAGAGCCTGGGAGTAAGGAGGTCATGGGTTCTAATGCTGCCTCAAACACTTATCTGCTGTGTGACCTTGGGCAAGTCACTTCACTTTTCTGTGCCTCAGTTACCTCATCTGTAAAATGGGGATTGAGAGTGTGAGCCCCCGTGGGACAGGGACTGTGTCCAAACTGATTTGCTCGTGTTGACCCGCAGTGCTTAGTACAGTTCCTGGCACATAGTAGTAAGTGCTTAAAAAATACCACTGTTACCACTCACAGAGAGGGGTAGCGTGGAGGCGACAAACACTTCAGCTTGTTCTAAATCAGGACCATTTAATCCCACTCCCTCCTGGGTGGGCTCAGCACAGGACCACCGCTCCAGGCACGGAGCGAATCAGGGACAAGCGGTCTATGTACTGAGCGCAGGCTGCTTAGGTGGGCGGGGTTTTGGCACATAGCAATAATAATAATAAGCGCTTGTTATGTGCAAGGCACTGTTCTAAGCGCTGGGGTAGATGCAAGGTAGTCAGGTTGTCCCACGTGGGGCTCACAGTCTTCATCCCCATTTTACGGATGAGGTAACTGAGGCACAGAGAAGCTAAGTGACTTGCCCAAAGTCACACAGCTGAAATAGGGCCCTTCAAGGCCCTACTGAGAGCTCACCTCCTCCAGGAGGCCTTCCCAGACTGAGCCCCCTCCTTCCTCTCCCCCTCCTCCCCGTCTCCATTGCCCCCGCCTTAACTACTTCCCTTCCCCACAGCACCTGTATATATGTATATATGTTTGTACAGATTTATTACTCTATTTATTTATTTTACTTGTACCTATCTATTCTATTTATTTTATTTTGTTAATCTGTTTTGTTTGGTTCTCTGTCTCCCCCATCTAGACTGTGAGCCCACTGTTGGGTAGGGACCATCTCTATATGTTGCCAACCTGTACTTCCCAAGCGCTGCACACAGTAAGCGCTCAATAAATACAATTGAATGATTGATTGATTGACAATTGGTGGAGCTGGGATTTGAACTCATGACCTCTGACTCCCAAACCCATGCTCTTTCCATTGAGCCAGACCCAACCTTGGCTGACCCAGGCAGTGCCCCTTTCGAAGATGCTCCCGCAGGCGCCAACCCTCACCTGTCTCTGTGCCGTCCATCAGGCTCCAGGGCCTCTCACTGGTGGGCGACCAAGAAGTGGGCATCCCTTTCATTCATTCATTCATTCAATCATATTTATTGAGCGCTTACTGTGTGCAGAGCACTGTACTAAGCGCTTGGGAAGTACAAGTTGGCAACATATCCCTTGTTCTCCAACGGCCTCTGTTCATCGCCCTTAGTCCCTCCTCCAGCGGTCAGTTGATCTCCACTTCTTGGCCCCATCTGCCATCTTAGAGCCATGTGGCCTGGGGATGGGGGGAAAGCCCCCTCTCTGCGTGGCTCAGTGGAAAGAGCCCGGGCTTTGGAGTCAGAGGCCATGGATTCAAATCCCAGGTCCACCAATTGTCAGCTGTGTGACTTTGGGCAAGTCACTTCACTTCTCTGGGCCTCGGTTACCTCATCTGTAAATTGGGGATTAAAACTGTGAGCCCCCCGTGGGACAACCTGATCACCTTGTAACCTCCCCAGTGCTGAGAACAGTGCTTTGCACATAGTAGGTGCTTAAGAAATTACTTAACAAATTTATTACTCTATTTATTTATTTATTTTACTTGTACATCAATCAATCAATCAATCGTATTTATTGAGTGCTTACTGTGTGCAGAGCACTGTACTAAGCACTTGGGAAGTACAAGTTGGCAACATATAGAGACGGTCCTTACCCAACAGTGGGATCGCAGTCTAGGATATTTTATTTTGCTAATATGTTTTGTTTTGTTGTCTGTCTCCCCCTTCTAGACTGTGAGCCTGCTGTTGGGTAGGGACCGTGTCTATATGTTGCCAACTTGTACTTCTGAAGCGCCTAGTACAGTGCTCTGCACACAGTAAGTGCTCAATAAATGCGATTGAATGAATGAATGAACAAATACCATCATTATTATTGTCTTGGATGGTGTGGGGCAGGACAAGACAAGGCACCTTGAATTCCTTTCCCCTCACTTCCATTCATTAAATTAATGGTATTTATTGAGTGCTTACTGTGTACTTCCCAAGCACTTACTACAGTGCTCTGCACACAGTAAGTGCTCAATAAATATGATTGAATGAATAATATGATTATTATGCTGGTTCATCAGCTTAGATACAGTCCCTGTCATTCATTCATTCGTATTTATTAAGCGCTTACTGTGTGCAGAACACTGTACTAAGCACTTGGGAAGTATAAGTTGGCAACATATAGAGACGGTCCCTACCCAACAACAGGCTCACAGTCTAGAAGGGGGAGACAGACAACAAAACAAAACATGCGGACAGGTGTCATCAGAATAAGTAGAAGTAAAGATAGGAGCCCACTGTTGTGTAGGGACCATCTCTATATGTTGCCAACTTGTACTTACCAAGTGCTTAGTACAGTGTTCTGCACACAGTTAGTGCTCAATAAATACGATTGAATGAATGAATCATTAACAAAATAAATAGAATAGGAAATGTGTCCCACATAGGGCTCACCCTCCCTTTTTCCAGACGAGGTAACTGTGGCCCAGAGAAGTGAAGTGACTCGCCTAAGGTCACACAGAAGAGAGGTGGCAGAGGTGGGGTTTGAACTCAGGTCCTTCTGATGACTCGCAAGCCCAAGCCCTATCCCCTAATAATCATGATGGCATTTATTAAGCGCTTACTATGCAAAGCACTGTTCTAAGCACTGGGGAGGTTACTAGGTGATCAGGTTGTCCCACAGGGGTTCACAGTCATAATCCCCCTTTTACAGATGAGGTAACTGAGGCCCAGAGAAGTGAAGTGACTTGCCCAAAGTCACACAGCTGACAATTGGCAGAGCCGGGATTTGAACAAATGACCTCTGACTCCAAAGCCCAGGCTCTTTCCACTGAGCCACGCTGCTTCTCACTAAGGCTATTACTACCACTACTACTACTGTCAGTAATAAGGACCCCAGAGAAAACCAATTTAATTTTCTTTTTGTGGTCGCCTTTGTGTGCAAGCTAGTCCCAGATACTAGAACCCTTGATATCGACCTAGGTGAATTTCTCATCTCCCTACCTTGTTTCTCCCCATTAAATCAGTCAAGAGATGGTATTTACTGAGCGCTTGTCGGGTGTAGAGTGATCAAACTTCTAGACTGTGAGCCCGTCGTTGGGTAGGGACCGTCTCTATCTGTTGCCGACTTGTACTCCCCAAGCGCTTAGTACAGTGCTCTGCACACAGTAAGCGCTCAATAAATACGATTGAATGAATGAAACCCTCAATCAACGGTATTTATATAGTGTTTGTGTGCAGAGCTCTGTACTAGGCGCTTGAGAGAGTGCAATTCAACAGAGTTGGTAGACATGGGCCTTGCCCACAGCGAGCTTACGGTCTAGAGGGTGGCAGGCATCATTAATGCCCCCGTCACCTGAGTCCTTGCAGTTCTACTTTTTCCTTCCTTCCTTCCTCTCGTCAGAAGCATTTCCATCCAAAACTTCAAAAGGTTACGTGAAGCAACATGGCTCAGTGGAAAGAGCACAGGCTCTGGAGTCAGAGGTCATGGGTTCAAATCCCGACTCCACCAGTTGTCAGTTGTGTGACGTTGGCAAGTCACTTCACTTCTCTGGGCCTCAGTTACCTCATCTGGAAAATGGGGATGAAGACTGTAAGCCCGCCGTGGGACAACCTGATCACCTTGTAACCACCCCAGCACTGAGAACAGTGCTTTGCACATAATAAGCACTTAATAAATGCCATTATTATTACTATTATTAAAAGGTGCTGCTTCCACTTACATATGATTTACAGTGGTGTCTGTTTTCCCTGCAAGACTGTAAATTCCTTGAGGGGAGAGACAATTGTTATTATTATTATTATTATTATTATTATTATTATTATTATTATTATATTATTATTATAATAATAAGAATAATAATAAGAATAAGAATGGCATTTGTTAAACACTTACTCTATGTCAGGCACTATACTAAGCTCTGTGGTGGATACAAGCAAATCAATTTGGACACAATCCCTGTTCCACGTGGGGCACACAGTCTCAATCCCCATTTTACAGATTAAGTCACTGAGGCACAGAGAAGTGAAGTGACTTGCCCAAGGTCACATAGCAGACAAGTGGAGGAGCTATGAACTACACCTTGGGAAGAAGCGAGGCTCAGTGGAAAGAGCCCGGGATTGGGAGTCAGAGGTCATGGGTTCTAATCCCGGCTCCACCACATATCAATCAATCAATCAATCGTATTTATTGAGCACTTACTGTGTGCAGAGCACTCTACTAAGCGCTTGGGAAGTACAAGTAGGCAACATATAGAGACAGTCCCTACCCAACAGTGGGCTCACAGTCTAAAAGGGGGAGACAGAGAACAAAACCAAACATACTAACAAAATAAAACAAATAGATATCATATCACATATCAGCTATGTGAGTTTGGGCAAGCCACTTCACTTCTCTAGTCCTCAGTTACCTCATCTGTAAAATGGGGATCAAGACTGTGAGCCTAAAGTGGGACAACCTGATAACCTTGAATCTATACCAGTGCTTAGAACAGTGTGTTGGCATATAGTAAGCACTTCATCTTTTTCAAAGAAGCACTGTGGCTTAATGGAAAGAGCACGGGCTTGGGAGCCAGAGGTCATGGGTTCTAATCCCAGTTCTGCTACTTGTCAGCTGTGTGACTTTGGACAAGTCACTTCACTTCTCTGGGCCTCAGTTACCTCATCTGTAAAATGGGGATTAAGACTGTGAGCCCCACGAGGGACAACCTGAATACCTTGTATCTACCCCCGCGCCTAGAACAGTGTTAGCATGTAGTAAGCTCTTAACAAATACCATTATTATTATTATTACACCATTACTCTTCCAAATATTCTGTACAGTGCCCTGTACACTATAGACTCTAAGCTCCTGGAGAGCAGGGACCTGGTTTATTAACTCTAGTCTTGAGGGGGAGACAGACATTAATGTAAAGGATTAAATTATGCATATAAATGATGTGGGGCTGTTGGGGGGTGATAAATAAAGGGAGCAAGTCATCATCAATCATCAATCGCATTTATTGAGCGCTTACTGTGTGCAGAGCACTGTACTAAGCGCTTGGGAAGTACAAGTTGGCAACATATAGAGACAGTCCCTACCCAACAGTGGGCTCACAGTCTAAAAGAGTGGGCTCACAGTCTAAAAGAGCAAGTCAGGATGAGATAGAAGGGAGTGGGAGAAAAGGGAAGGAAGGTTTAGTCCTGGAAGGCCTCTTGGAGGAGATGGGCCCTCAATAAGGCTTTGAAGTGAGGGAGAGTCATTGTCTGTTGGATATGAAGAGGGAGATTGGTCATTTATTCATTCAATCGTATTTATTGAGCACTTACTGTGTGCAGAGCACTGTACTAAGCACTTGGGAGAGTACAATACAACAATAAACAGACACATTCCCTTCCCACAGTGAGTTTACGGTCTAGGGGAGACAGACATCCATAAAGATAAATAAATGATAGACTTGGACATCAGTGCTGTGAAGCAGCACTGAGAAGCAGCGTGGCTCAGTGGAAAGAGCAGGGGCTTTGGAGTCAGAGGTCATGGGTTCGAATCCCGACTCCACTACATGTCTGCTGTGTGACCTTGGGCAAGTCACTTAACTTCTCTGAGCCTCAGTTACCTCATCTGTAAAATGGAGATTAAGACTGTGAACCCCACATGGGACAACCTGATCACTTTGTATCCCCCCCAGCGCTTAGAACAGTGCTTTGCACATAGTAAGCGCTTAACAAATGCCAACATTGTTGTTGTTACTGTTGTTGCTGTGGGGAAGGAAGGAACAAGGGGCAGAGGCAGAGGCAGGAAAAAGAGAGGTGAGCAGTGAGATAGACTAGATGGAGGTACAATGAATATGTTGGCGACAGAGAAGCAGTGTGGCTTAGTAGAAAGAGCCTGGGCAGAGGAGTCAGAAGTCATGGGTTCTAATCCCGACTCCCCCACTTGTCAGCTGCGTGACTTTGGGCAAGTCATTTCACTTCTCTCTGCCTCAGTTACCTCAACTGTCAAAAGGGGATTAAAACTGTGAGCCCCACGTAGGACAAACTGATAACCTTGTATCTACCCAAGGGCTTCGAATAGTGCTTGGCACATCGTAAGCGCTTAGCAAATACCATAATTATCCAGTGCTTAGAACAGTGTTTAGCACATAGTAAGCACTTAACAAAAACCATCATTATTATTATTATTTCTCTGCCAATTATTTTGTATCTATTTCCCCTAGAAACCAAGGCCCAAAGAAGTGAAGTGAGTTGCCCAAGAATGTACAGCAGACAAAGGGCAGAGCAAGGATTAGATCTCATGATCTTCTGAAGCAGCATGACTCAGTGAAAAACCAATCAATCAATCAATCAATCAATCAATCAATCACATTTATTGAGTGCTTACTGTGTGCAGAGCACTGTACTAAGTGCTTGGGAAGTACAAGTTGGCAACATATAGAGACAGTCCCTACCCAACAGTGGGCTCACAGTCTAAAAGGGGGAGACAGAGAACAAAACCAAACATACTAACAAAATAAAATAAATAGAATAGATATGTACAAGTGAAATAAATAAATAAATAGAGTAATAAATATGTACAAACATATATACATATATACAGGTGCTGTGGGGAAGGGAAGCAGGTAAAACGAGGGGGCACGGGCTTTGGAGTCAGAGGTTATGGGTTCAAATCCTGCCTCTGCCACTTGTCAACTGTGTAACTTTGGGCAAGTCACTTCACTGCTCTGGGCCTCAGGGCCCTCATCTGTAAAATGGGGATGAAGACTGTGAGCCCCACGTGGGACAATGTGATCATTTTGTATCCCCCCCAGCACTTAGAACAGTGCTTTGCACATAGTAAGTGCTTAATAAATGCCATCATTATTATCTTTATTATTCCAACTCCCAGGCCCATGGTCTATCCACTACGCCATGCTGCTTTAAGTGGGACACAGAAAAATTAAGTGACTTGACCAAGGTCACCTGGGATTAGTAGCCAAGTCCTTCTGCTTTCCAGGCCCCGGGGTCCTCTAAGCGTGTTGATTTTTGGGAGAGTTTCTTCTGAGATTCGAGTTTTCATTTGGGGATGTCAACCTTCATTTATGGGTCCGTAGAAAATAGCTTAGAGTTTGTTTCCTCTGGGTGGTTGTTCAGGCTGACCTGGGACCAGATATCTCCCTCCTGTCATCCCGCCCGCCCCATGCCTCGACTTCCCCACTCCCCACCATGACAGAAGGATAAACCTCTCCGCTGGACACCCCGCTGGGTTGTGGCCTGGGAGGGCAGAGAAGGAGGATGTAGTCATATTGTGCCGTGGCAATTCTCCTAAGTAAATAGCACATCGACTTCCTTCAACCTAATCATAAACGCTACCGATCTCACCCCTGTGAAAACAGAATTGGGAGTAGAACGCAAGAGTTCCAGAAAAAAAACTCATTTTCTCAGCAACGTGAGAAACGTGGAGTCATGGAAACAAAACAAAACAACCCAAAAAATCGTTTTGTTCTCGGCGGACTCTCAGCTGTGCCAGACTCGTGTGTCAGATTACATCTGTGAAAATGCTTCTTCTGCCGGCCCTGTATTTTAATTATAAATATATATATATATATAAAAGTAATAAGACAATATCCTGGGTTTGCTAAGCCTGTAAATCAGTTGTAAGGGGGTGGGGGGAAGGGAGGATGGGGCTTGCAGTGATTGAGTGTTTTCCTGGAATAAATTGAAAAAATCTGGTTTTTAAGACTGGACCCAAATCACTTGGCATTAGGGTTGTAATTTGTTACCTAGCTTCCTCTTGGAAAGAAACTCGGTGTTTCGGAGTGTGTTGGAGCCCAGTTTCACAGGAACGAGATTATACAAAAGGAAGAGACATGAGATAGATTGAGGCGGACAAAGCTGATTCTCTCTCTCTTTTCCTCAATTTCCCTCTTTCTTTTTCCCTCTTTTTTCTCTCTGCCACTTTTCTCCTTCTATCTCTCCCCTTTTCTCTTTTTCTCTCCTTTCCTCCCTGGCCCTTCTCTCTTTCACCAAAAGGAAGAGAACGAGGTGGACTGAGGCGGGGATAGCTGATTGTCTCTTTTCCTCCCTTTCCCTCTTTCCTTCTCCCTCTTTTTCTCCTTATGTCTCTCCCCTTCTCCCTTTTTTTCTCCCTTCCTCTCTTCTCTCTTTCACAAAAAGGATTTGATGCGAGGTGGACTGAGGTGGGGATAGCTGATTCTCTCACTCTCTTTTCCTCCCTTTCCCCACCTCTTTCTCCCCCACTCTCTATTTCTTTCCTTCTCCCTCTTTTTCTCTCCATCCTCTTCCCCCATATCTCTCCCCTCCTCTCTTTCTCTCTCCCTTCCACCTCACCTCTTCTTTCACTTTCCCTCATTCTCCTCCCCATCTCTTCCTCTCACTTTCTTCCTTTTTCCCCTTCTCTCTATCCCTCTCTACTTCCTTCTTCATCCCTCCCTTTCTATCTCCCTCTCTTTTCTCCCTCCACCCCCCCCCCGCAACTTCCTTTTCTTTCCCACCTCCTCACTCGTGGCTCCAATGGAGAGGCTGTGTCGCCAAAAACCAGGGAAAGGAGGTTGAGCAGGACAAAAGCCAGGAATCTAGCCCCCTCCTTTGTACCTTTCCAAATCTCCAGCCTGCTTAATTATGATTAATTGCCACATGGATAATCAGATACAGCTTCCAAAGGTTGGAAATGACAGTCCAAGGACAGCAGGGAAGAACATGGTAAACCTTTGTTAGAAGAGAGCTAAAGGAGGTTTCTTGGTCCACGCGGTAACCTTTCCTTATTCTAACCATTCCAAACAGAATTAATACCATCGATAGAACGGACCCTCTCTCCTGGGGATTGAACTTCAACTGTACAATTTCTACAGCTGTCAGTTTTCTCAGACCTCCTGTCAATAACGCTACACGGAGTTCCCCCCTTCCTTTTGAGCCAGAGCGGTTTCAAGTTTCTGCTTCACGTCTGAGCTCTCTGGGTGGTGTGACATGATGGGAAAGCCGGAAGAAATAAGAACCGCAGTTAAAAAGCTTCAGCTTAACTGGATCAGATCTAATAGACTGGAGTCTTTTCTGCGCTTTCCTCTGCTTGTTTTAGAAAACACGGTGAACGGTGCGAGAGAATTGGTCTTGCCAGCTCTTTAAAATCCCTTTGGCTAAGTCAAGGATCACAGGATGTCATTTCCAGCCTAGCAGAAGGCCTGGGCTCTCTTTTCAGCTGCTATTACTTGGGGAAAAGTCCCCAGGTTCCAGGCGCCAGTGTTTGCTGTTGGCTTCTTTCCCAGGATCGTTTCCTTCATCCCTTTCCAGAGTGCCTCACAGCCAGTTAACGTCTGCATGGGGAACTCTCAAGGCTCAGCCATCAGCACTGAACTTTTCTCTTTTTGTTGAGAATCGCAGATTTCCCCGACTCTGGCAAGCCGGTGAGGCGAACCCTCCCACCCCCCCGTCGCTGGATGCCGCCCGGGTTTCCAGCCAGTTGGTCAGTTGTACTTACTGAGCGCTCACTGTGGGCAGAGCACTGTACTAAGAGGACAAGAGAACAATCTCTAGACTCTGAGCTCGTCGTGGCCGGGGATGTGTCCGTTTGCTGTTACGGTGTACTCTCCCAAGCGCTTAGTACGGTGCTTGGAACACAGTCAGTGCTCAATAAGTGCAAACGAATGAATGAATGAACAATATAACTGGCACATTCCCTGCCCACAAGCAGCTTACAGTCTAGAGGGGTAGTTGGACATTAATAGGAGTTAATAGATGACAGATATGAACCTGAGTGATGATGATGATGGCACTTGTTAAGTGCTTACTCTGTGCAAGGCACTGTTCTAAGCGCTGGGGAGGTTACAAGGTGATCAGGTTGTCCCCCGGGGGGCTCACAGTCTTAATCCCCATAATATTAATAATAATAATAATAATAATAATAATAATAGCATTTATTAAGCACTTAGTATCTGCAAAGCACTGTTCTAAATGCTGGGGAGGTTACAAGGTGATCAGGTTGTCCCATCGTGGGCTCACAGTCTTAATCCCCATTTTACAGATGAGGGAATGGAGGCCTAGAGTAGTTAAGTGACTTGCCCAAAGTCACACAGCTGACAATTGGAAGAGCCGGGATTTGAACCCATGACCTTTGACTTCAAAGCCCGTGCTCTTTCCGCTGAGCCACGCTGCTTCTCCACATTTGACAGACGAAGTGCTGTGGGGATGAATAAAGGCAGCAAGGTAGGGTGACGCAGAAGGGCGACACAGTGGGAGAAGAGGAAAGGAGGGCTTATCAAGGAAGGCTTTCTGGAGGAGGCTTTGAAGGGGGAGAGACTCATCGTCTGTCTGATATGAGGAGGGAGGATATTCCAGGCCAGAGGCAGGATGTGGGAGAGGGGGTGGCGGTGAAATAGAAGAGATGGAGACAAAGTGAGAAGGTTGGCATTAGAAGAGCGAAGTGCGCTTGCAGGATTGTAGTAGCAGAGCAGTGAAGTGAGGTAGGAGGGGGCAAGGAGATTGAATCCTTTAAAGCTTAGATCAGTGCCACCACCGCCCAAATCCAAATCTCCTGGCTGCCTTTTCCCAGGGAGGGAGTTGTGGTCAGGAGACAAGAGTCGGGCTCAGTTGACTTTTTGTTTTGTTTTCTTTTGTTTTTTAAAGATATTTATTAAGCACATACTATGTGCCAGGTACTGTACTAAGCACTAGGGTAGGTACAACCCAATCAGATTGCACACGGTCTCACGTGGGGCTCATGAGGCAAGTGAGCTGCAGAGAAGTGATTTGCCCAAGGTCACCCAGCACACCATGTGCGGAGAATCTGGATAATAATAATAATAATAATAATAATAATAATAATAATAAAACATTTATTAAGCATTTTCTATGTGCAAAGCACTGTTCTAAGCACTGGGGAGTTTACAAGGTGATCAGGTTGTCCCACGTGGGGCTTACAATCTTAATCCCCATTTTACAGATGAGGTAACTGAGGCACAGGGAAGTTAAGTGAATTGCCCAAAGTTACACAGCTAAGTGGCGGAGCCGGGATTTGAACCCATGGCCTCTGACTCCAAAGCCCAGGCTCTTTCCACTGAGCCATGCTGCTTCTCTAATAGAATGTTCTTTATGTTCTCTAGTAGAACATACTGAGCCCTTACTGTGTGCAGAGCACTGTCCTAAGTACTGTGAAAGTAGACAACCACCCCTTCCCATAAGTAGCTTAAAGTCAACTATGTGCAGATCACTGTACTGAGCGCTCAGGAGAGTACACTTCAGTCCCCTTCTAGACTGTCAGCCTGTTGTTGTGTAGGGATTGTCTCCATCTGTTCCCGAATTCTACTTTCCAAGCGTTTAGTACAGTGCTTGGAACACAGTAATTGCTCAATAAATACGATTAAATTGAACTGAATTAGTAATAATAATGATGGCATTAATTAAGCACTTACTATGTACAAAGCACTGTTCTAAGCGCTGGGGAGGTAACAAAGTGATCAGCTTGTCCCACGGGAGGCTCACAGTCTTAATCCCCGTTTTACAGATGAGTAACTGAGGCCCGGAGAAGTGAAGTGACTTGTCCAAAGTCACACAGCTGACAATTGGCAGAGCCGGAATTTGAACCCATGACCTGTGACTCCAAAGCCCGCGCTCTTTCCACTGAGCCGCACTGCTTCTCCTAGCGCTAGGGGGGATACAAGGTGATCAAGCTGTCCCACGTGGGGCTCACAGTCTTCATCCCCATTTTACAGATGAGGTCACTGAGGCTCAGAGAAGTTAAGTGACTTGCCCAAGGTCACACAGCAGACATGTGGCGGAGCCGGGATTCAAACCCACGACCTCTGACTCCAAAGCCCAGGCTCTTTCCACTGAGCCATGCTGCTTCCCCAACTAGCAGCCATGCTGCTAGTAGGCACAATCCTTGCTGTCCTTGTCTCCCCATCCTAAAAAAAATTCCTCCTTTGACTCCAAAGCTCCTGACAGTTATTGCCCCATCTCCCTCCCAACTTTCCTCTCCAAACTCCTTGAGCAAGTTGTCGATACACACTGTCTCCACTTCCTCTCCAAATTTCTACTTGATCCCCTCTAATCTTTATTACTCTATTTATTGGTTTATTTATGTACATATCTATTCTATTTATTTTATTTTGTTAGTATGTTTGGTTTTGTTCTCTGTCTCCACCTTCTAGACTGTGAGCCCGCTGTTGAGTAGGGACTGTCTCTATGTGTTGCTGACTTGTACTTCCCAAGCGCTTAGTACAGTGCTCTGCACACAGTAAGCGCTCAATAAATATGAATGATTGATTGATTGATTAATCTGACTTCCGACCCCTTCACTCCACAAAAACCACTCTCTCTCAGGTCACCAATGGATGGCCTTCACTCCATTCCAATCTTCTCCAGTGTCTCGGCCGCCTTCAACGCGGTCAACCATCTCTTTTTCTTGGAAATATCCCACCTGGGCTTCACTTACACTCTCAATCGATCAATAAATCAATTGGTAGCATTTAATTTGCACTGACTATATGCAAATCACTGTTCTCAGTGCTTGGGAAGGTCCGGTACAAGAGAAGTAGCAGACATGTTCCCTACCCATGCCCTCTTGATTCTCCTCCAATTCATTCATTCATTCAATCGTATTTATTGAGCGCTTACTGTGTGCAGAACACTGTACTAAGCGCTTGGTAAGTACAAGTCGGTAACTATATATATAAGACGGTCCCTACCCAACAACAGGCTCACAGTCTAGAAGCGGGAGACAGATAACGAAACAAAACATGTAGACAGGTGTCCAATATCTCTGGCAGAGTGGCTTAATGGAAAGAGCACATGCTTGGGAGTCAGAGGTCATGGGTTCAAATTCCGGCTCTGCCAATTGTCAGCTGGGTGACTTTGGGCAAGTCACTTCACTTCTCTGGGCCTCAGTTACCTCAGCCATAAAATGGGGATTAAGACTTTGAGCCCCCCGTGGGACAACCTGATCACATTGTATCCTCTCCAGTGCTTAGAGCAGTGCTTTGCACATAGTAAGCACTTAACAAATGCCATTATTATTATTATTCCTGTTCTCAGTCTTTTGGGGGGTTTCTCATCCATTTCCCCCCGCCTAACTGTGGGGATCCCTCAAGTTTCAGTTCTGGGTCCTCTTCTATTCTTCATCTTCACCCACTGCCTTGGAGAATGGTTGTACATATTTATTACTCTATTTATTTATTTATTTATTTATTTATTTATTTATTTTACTTGTACATTTCTATCCTATTTATTTTATTTTGTTGGTATATTTGGTTCTGTTCTCTGTCTCCCCCTTTTAGACTGTGAGCCCACTGTTGGGTAGGGACTGTCTCTATGTGTTGCCAATTTGTACTTCCCAAGCGCTTAGTACAGTGCTCTGCACATAGTAAGCGCTCAATAAATACGATTGATTGATTGATTGATTGATTGATTCTCTCCAACAGCTTTGATTACCACCTCTATGTGAATGATTCCCAAATAATAATAATAATAATAATAATAATAATAATAATAATAATAATAATAATAATAGCATTTATTAGGCACTTACTATGTGCAAAGCACTGTTCTAAGCGCTGGGTTTCCATCTCCACCCTGATCTCTCTCCTTCTCTGCAGTCTCGCATTTCCTCCTGTCTTTAGGACATCTCTACTTGGATGATAACTATGGACACCTCAAACTTAATCGGGTCAAGAACTCCTTATCTTCTTACCTCAACCCTCTCCTCTCCCTGATTTTGCCATCAGTGTAGACAGTACCACCATCCTCCCGTAACCTCGGCGTGATTCTTGACTGGTTTCTCATATTCAACCTCCATATTCTATCTGTCACCAAATCCTCTCAGTTCAATCTCTATTCCCTTACGAAAATCAGCGCTTTTCTCTCCATTCAAACTACTACCACGTTAATTCAAGCACTTGGCCTATTCTGCTTTGATTACCGCATCAGCCGCCTTGCCGATCTCCCGGCCTCCCGTTTCTCCCCACTCCAGTCCATACTTCACTCTGCTGCCTGGATCATTTTTCTGCAAAATTGTTCAATCCTTTTTTCCCCAGCTCCTCAGGAACCTCCAGTGGTTGCCCATAATAATAATGATGGCATTTATTAAGCACTTACTATGTGCAAAGCACTGTTCTAAGCACTGGGAAGGATACAAGGTGATCAGGTTGTCCCACATGGGGCTCACAGTCTTAATCCCCATTTTACAGATGAGGCAACTGAGGCACAGAGAAGAGAAGTGACTTTCCCAAAGTCACACAGCTGACAATTGGAGGAGCTGGGATTTGAACCCATGACCTCTGACTCCAAAGCCCAGGCTCTTTTCACTGAGCCATGCTGCCCATCCACCTCCTCAACAAATAGAAACTACTTACAGCGTGGCTCAGTGGAAAGAGCCCAGACTTTGGAGTCAGAAGTCATGGGTTCAAATCCTGGCTCTGCCAATTGTCAGCTATGTGACTTTGGGCAAGTCACTACACTTCTCTGGGCCTCAGTTACCTCATCTGTAAAATGGGGATTAAGACTGTGAGCCCCCTGTGGGACAACCTGATCACCTTGTAACCACCCCAGCGCTTAGAATAGTGCTTTGCACATAGTAAGCACTTAATAAATGTTATTATTATTATTCTTATTCTTATTATTATTATTATTATTATTATTATTATTATTATTATTATTATTATTATTATTATTATTACCAACCTACTCACCATACCTCAATCTCGTCTATCTCACCGCTAACCTCTCGCCCACATTCTACCTCTGGCTTGGAACACCCTCCTTCTTCTTATTGGACGGTTATAATTCTCCCCACCTTTATTAACAACAACAATAATAATAATGATAATGGTATTCGCTGAGCGCTTACTATGTGTTGAGCCCTGTTCCAAGCACTGGGGTAGAGACAAGACAATCAAGTTGGTCACAGGCCCTGTCCCTCATGGGGCTCAAGGTCTTAATCTCTATTTTACAGATGAGGAAACTGAGGCACAGGGAAGTGAAGTGACTCATCCAAGGTCACTGTTACCTCATCTGTCAAATGGGGATTAAAACTGGGAGCCCCCATGGGATAACCTGATCACCTTGTAACCTCCCCAGTGCTTAGAACAGTGCTTTGCACATAGTAAGTGCTTAATAAATGCTATAATTATTGTCTGTATTATTATTATTATTATTTACTATTATTATTATTATTATTATTTGTACCCGATGCATTCTGCAGGTAGGTGAAAATGTTTGCAGTTCTGGATATTTTATACTCTGATGAAATAATGATGATAAGAATAATAATAATTGTATTTGCTAAGCACTTTCTATGTGCTAAGCACTGTACTAAGCACTAGCGTGGATACAAACAAATCCAGTTGGACACAGTCCCTGTCTCCTATGGGGCTCACAGTCTCAATCCCCGTTTTACAGATGAAGCAACTGATGCACAGAGAAGTGAAGTAACTTGCCCAAGGTCACACAGCAGAGAAGTCGTGGAGCTGAGACTTGAACCCATGATCTTCTGAATCCCAGCCCGGGCTCTAGCCATTTCACCATCCTGTCATTCATTCATTCATTCAATTATATTTGTTGAGCGCTTACTGTGTGCAGAACACTGCACTAAGTGCAGGCATGGCTCAGTGGAAAGAGCCCGGGCTTGGGAGTCAGAGGTCATAGGTTCAAATCCCGGCTATGCCACTTGTCAGCTATGTGACTTTAGCAAGTCACTTAACGTCTCTGGGCCTCAGTTCCCTCATCTGTAAAATGGGGATTAAGACTGTGAGCCCCACGCAGGACAACCTGATCACCTTGTATCCTCCCCAGTGCTTAGAACAGTGCTTGGCATCTAGTAAGCGCCAAAGAAATGCCATCATTATAATTATTATTAATGCAACAATAATCACAACAGTACAACAACAATAAGCAAAACTCATTGATTTCACCTCTGCCAAATACCCATGAATCAGTAAACTCTTTTCTGACCATGATCATACCCATTAATTCTCTCCCATGATTGATTGATTGGCCAATGCTCCTGATGATAATAATAATAATAATAATAATAATAATAATAATAATAATAATAATAATAATAATAATAATGGCATTTGTTAAGCGCTTACTATGTACAAAGCACTTTTCTAAGCACTGGGGAGAATACAAGGTGATCAGGTTGCCCCACTTGGGGCTCACAGTCTTAATCCCCATTTTACAGATGAGGTAACTGAGGCCCAGAGAAGTTAAGTGACTTGCCCAAAGTCACATAGCTGACAATTGGCAGAGCCAGGATTTGAACCCATGACCTCTGACTCCAAAGCCCGTGCTCTTTCCAATGAGCCACGTTGCTTCTCTAATTTCATTTATTAAGCGCTTAGTATGTACAAAGCACTGTTCTAAGCGCCGGGGAGGTTACAAGGCGAACAGGTTGCCCCACAGGGGGCTCACAGTCTTAATCCCCATTTTACAGATGAGGTAACTGAGGCACAGAGAAGTTAAGTGACTTGCCCAAAGCCACACAGCTGACAGTTGGCGGAGCCGGGATTTGAACCCATGACCTCTGACTCCAAAGTCCGGGCTCTTTCCACTGAGCCACACTGTAAGCAGTTTCTATTTGTTGAGGAGGTGGGTGGGCAGCATGGCTCAGTGGAAAGAGCCTAACTCCAAAGCCCAGGCTCTTTCCACTCAGCCACGCTGCTTCTCTCAGAAAGTGCTTAGTACACTGTTCTGCACACATTAAGTGCTCAATAAACACGATTGAATGAATGAAACGAATTAACAGTGCTCAACACTCAGCATTCACTCATCGATTGAGACGAATCGCAACGAAATCCTGTTCTGGTGTCCGCATCGCTGTCGACCGATCGATTGCCGAAAGCCGACAGTTCCGGAATTGGTCCGCCGTCTCCAGCCGGCTGGTGGAAAAATAGAGTCACGTCAAACCCCGTAATCCTGCGGCTTCAGAAAGGCGATAGATCCCTCTCAGGTTTGGCAGGGGTCCTTCTAAAATTGGGCGCGCCAATGGCATATTTCGAATACAGCAGAAATAGCCGCTTTGGCCAGACCGCAGCTGTCCGGAGTAGATAGAGGCCTGCTTTCTCTCTGCTTATCTCCCGTTCGTGAAATGATTTCCTGGCACTCACGGTAACGGCTGCTGTTCTGCGACGGGTCATCTCTGTCTCTCAGAAGCCACCGGGAGCTTAGCCCAGGCCTCAAGCTGCTTCAGCCTTGATCCTCTCTCAAACCTAATCATTTGCGGGCCTGGTTCCATCAGCTCTCTGTTTTTATCCCCATCCTCGGGCCTCTACTCAATCCCCTTCATCCAGTATTTTAACCACACGGGCATATCGAGGAAGGATACCCTTTGTAAATCGGTAGTCTGGGGAAAGAGCGTTCATTGGTGATCAAAATAACGATAGAAATAACAGTAACCATTATGATCTAAGTGAAGGACTGTGAGTTGGTGGATAGAGCTTGGGCTTGAAAGTCATCATCATCATCAGTGGTATTTATTGAGCGCTTACTGTGTGCAGAGCACTGTACTAAGCGCTTGGGAAGTACAAGTTGGCAACATATAGAGACAGTCCCTACCCAACAGTGGGCTTACAGTCTAAAAGGGGGAGACAGAGAACAAAACCAAACATACTAACAAAATGAAATAAATAGAATAGGCATGTACAAGTAAAATAAATAAATAAATAAATAGAGTAATAAATATGTACAAACATATATACATATATACAGGTGCTGTGGGGAAAGGAAGGAGGTAAGATGGGGGGGATGGAGAGGGGGACGAGGGGGAGAGGAAAGAAGGGGCTCAGTCTGGGAAGGCCTCCTGGAGTCAGAAGGACTGGATTCTCATCTGTCTGCTGTGTGACTTGACACCTGTCCACGTGTTTTGTTTTGTTCTCTGTCTCCCCCTTCTAGACTGTGAGCCCATTGTTGGGTAGCAACCGTCTCTATATGTTGCCAACTTGTACTTCCCAAGCGCTCTGCATACAGTAAGCGCTCAATAAATATGATTGAATAAATGACCTGAACCCGTTCTAGACTGTGAGCCCATTGTTGGGTAGGAACCGTCTCTATATGTTGCCAACTTGTACTTCCCAAGCGCTTAGCACAGTGCTCTGCATACAGTAAGCGCTCAATAAATATGATTGAATGAATGACCTGAGCCTGTTCTAGACTGTGAGCCCGTTGTTGGGTAGGGACCATCTCTATAAGTTGCCAACTTGTACTTCCCAAGCACTTAGTACAGTGCTCTGCACACAGTAAGTGCTCAATAAATGCGATTGAATGAATGAATGAATGAATGACCTTGGGCAAGGCACTTCACTTCTCTGGGCCTCAGTTCCCTCATCTGGAAAATGGGAATTAAGAGTGTGAGCCCCATGTAGGACAGAGACAGTAACGGACCTGCTTAACCTGTAAAAATAATAAGTATAATAATTGTGGTATTTCTTAAGCACTTACTATGTGCCAGGCACTGTACTAAATGCTGGGTTGGATATAAGCAGCATGGCTCAATGGAAAGGGCACGGGCTTTGGAGTCAGAGGACATTTGTTTGAATCCCGGCTCTGCCAATTGTCAGCTGCGTGACTTTGGGCAAGTCACTTCACTTCTCTGTGCCTCAGTTCCCTCATCTGTAAAATGGGGATTAAGATTGTGAGACCCCTGTGGGACCACCTGATCACTTTCTAACCTCCCCAGCATTTAGAACAGTGTTTTGCACATAGTAAGCACTTAATAAATGTCATTATTATTATTATTATTATTAGAAACAAATTGGGTTGGACACAGTCCCTGTCCCACGTGGGGCTCACAGTCTCAATCCCCCATTTTACAGATGAGGTAACTGAGGCCCAGAGAAGTGAAGTGACATGACCAAGGCCACACAGCAGACAAATGGCAGAGGCAGAATTAGAACCCATGATCTTTTGACTCACAGGCCTGTGCTCTAACCTCTATAAAATGCTACCCCAGCACTTAGGACAGTGCTTGGCACATAGTAACCACTTAACAAGTACTATCATTAATATACTGCAGCCTGACTCCTCACAATGTCAGCTCCTCCTCAAATTATCTTCAGGAAGCTGGAGAAGCTGTATGGCCTAGTAGAAAGATTACGAGTTTGGGAGTTGGAGGACCTAGATTCGAATCCCGGCTTTCTTTGCCAGTTGTCTGCTGTGGGATCTTAGACAAGTCACTTCACTTCTTTGGGCCGCAATTACCTCATCAGTAAAATGGGGATGAAGCGTGTGAGCCCCAAGTGGGACAGAGAATTTGTCCAACCTGATTAATGTGTTAATTAATTAAACCTCAAACCCCACAGACAACCACCCTCCCTGACTTCAAAGCCTTATTGAAGGCCCATCTCCTCCAAGAGGCCTTCCCAGACTAACCCCCACTTTTCTTCATCTCCCACTTCCTTCTGCATCGCCCTGACTTGCTTCCTTTGCTCTTTTGTCCTCCCAACCCCAAAGCACTTATGTAAATATCTGTCATTTTATTAATTTGTGCTGATGTCTGTCTCCCCCCTTTAGACTGTCAGCTCATCGTGGCCAGGAAATATCACTGTTTATTGCTGTATTGTACTTTCCCAAATGCAGTGCTCTGCACACAATCAGCGCTTGATAACTATGATTGAATGAATGAATGAATGAAGATTATTTTCAGTAGTCCACAGTTTATATATATATATATATATATATATATATATATAGGCTTTTTCCACTGAGCTACGCTGCTTATCTCTCTCTCTCTCTCTCTCTCTCTCTCTATATATATATATGTAGAGAGAGAGAGAGAATGAGAGAGAGAGAGATAAGCAGCGTAGCTCAATGGAAAAAGCCCGGGCTTTGGAGTCAGAGGTCATGGGTTCATATCCCAGATCTGCCACTTGTCAGCTGTGTGACTTTGGGCAAGTCACTTGACTTCTCTGTGCCTCAGTTCCCTCATCTGTAAAAATGGGGATGAAGACTGTAAGCCCCCTGTGGGACAACCTGATCACCTTGTGACCTCCCCAGTGTTTAGAGCAGTGCTTTGCACACAGTAAGCGCTTAATAAATGCCATCATTATTATTATTATTAGGGACCGTCTCTATATGTTGCCTACTTGTACTTCCCAAGCACTTAGTACAGTGCTCTGCACACAGTAAGTGCTCAATAAATACAATTGAATGAATTAATGAATGAAAGGATTACACCAAGGTTACGTGCTTGTGATAGAGGAAGGATGGTGGAGCCATCTACAGTGATGGGGAACTCCAGGGGAGGACAGGGAACAGGACGTGACTTGATAGTCACCCTTCCCTTCAGCACCACAGCTCTTCTGTAGCTTTCTGTAATTCGTTCATATATTTATATCCATCTTCCCTTCTAGACTGAAAGCTTCTTGTGGGCAGGGGACTTGTCTACCAGTTTTGTTGTATTGTGGGTGGGGGAGAGTTTAGCAAAGTACATATGGACTAGGCCCATATCCCTGCTTTCATCATTTCTATTCATGTCTGTCTCCCCCTCTAGACTGTAAGCTCATTGTGGACAATGGATTTGTTGGTTATATCGTTGTATTGTCCTCTCCTAAGTGCTTACTACAGTGTTCTGCATACAGTAAGCACTCAGTAAATACAATTGACTGACTGACAAGGTGCTCGTGAGAGATCTTCAGGCAAGGGGCGACAGGGCCCTCCGATGTGACCAGCAACAAGACCAGAATGACTGTCTACATCCATCTGTCCGTCCTTCCTTCCTTCCTTCCTTCCTTCCTTCCTTCCTTCCTTCCTTCCTTCCTTCCTTCCTTCCTTCCTTCCTTCCTTTCCTGTCCTTCCTTCCTTTCCTGTCCTTCCTTCCTTCCTTTCCTGTCCTTCCTTCCTTCCTTCCTTCAATCAATCAATCAATCAATCAATCAATCGTATTTATTGAGCGCTTACTATGTGCAGAGCACTGTACTAAGCTCTTGGGAAGTACAAATTGGCAAATTCCTTCCTTCCTTCCTTCCTTCCTTCCTTCCTTCCTTCCTTCCTTCCTCCCTTCCTTCCATGTTCTTCCTTCCTTCCTTCCTTCCTTCCTTCCTTCCTTCCTCCCTTCCTTCCATGTTCTTCCTTCCTTCCTTCCTTCCTTCCTTCCTTCCTTCCTTTCCTGTCCTTCCTTCCTTCCTTTCCTGTCCTTCCTTCCTTCCTTCCTTCAATCAATCAATCAATCAATCAATCGTATTTATTGAGCACTTACTATGTGCAGAGCACTGTACTAAGCGCTTGGGAAGTACAAATTGGCAAATTCCTTCCTTCCTTCCTTCCTTCCTTCCTTTCCTGTCCTTCCTTCCTTCCTTCCTTCCTTCAATCAATCAATCAATCAATCAATCGTATTTATTGAGCGCTTACTATGTGCAGAGCACTGTACTAAGCTCTTGGGAAGTACAAATTGGCAAATTCCTTCCTTCCTTCCTTCCTTCCTTCCTTCCTTCCTTCCTTCCTTCCTTCCTTCCTTCCTCCCTTCCTTCCATGTTCTTCCTTCCTTCCTTCCTTCCTTCCTTCCTTCCTTCCTTCCTTCCTTCCTTCCTTCCTTTCCTGTCCTTCCTTCCTTTCCTGTCCTTCCTTCCTTCCTTTCCTGTCCTTCCTTCCTTCCTTCCTTCCTTCAATCAATCAATCAATCAATCAATCGTATTTATTGAGCACTTACTATGTGCAGAGCACTGTACTAAGCGCTTGGGAAGTACAAATTGGCAAATTCCTTCCTTCCTTCCTTCCTTCCTTCCTTCCTTCCTTCCTTCCTTCCTTCCTTTCCTGTCCTTCCTTCCTTCCTTCCTTCCTTCCTTCCTTCCTTCCTTCCTTCCTTTCCTGTCCTTCCTTCCTTCCTTCCTTCCTTCCTTCCTTCCTTCCTTCCTTCCTTCCTTCCTTCCATGTTCTTCCTTCCTTCCTTCCTTCCTTCCTTCCTTCCTTTCCTGTCCTTCCTTTCCCGTCCTTCCTTCCTTCCTTCCTTTCCTGTCCTTTCTTCCTTCCTTCCTTCCTTCCTTCCTTCCTTCCTTCCTTCCTTCCTTCCTTCCTTCCTTCCTTCTTTCCTTCAATACAGTGCTTTCCACACAGTAAGTGCTCAATAAATACGATGGAATGAATGAATGAATGGAAGAAGTGGATTTTCAGGAGGGCTTGAAGACTGGGGAGAGCTGAGGCCCGGTGGATTGAAAACACATTTTTGAAATTCTATCCTTCTCCATGGATAATCCAACCTGTCTCGTTGGAGAAGCCTCTCCTTGGGTGATAGAGAAAATGTCTGTGAGAGGGAAAAATGCCTTTTCTCTGCTGATTGGGCAGAAATGGTAATCCAGGAAATGCAATCCAAGTTGTACTGAGGTTCCCTGTGTGATTTTCGAGGCTTAATGACTCTACCCTCTAAAAGACAAAGGGGAATGGTGTAACTGGAGGGCTTTAGCTCACGTTCAGCCAAGGATTTCTGCTAGTTCTGTAAAGATTTGGGGGCTTTGCTCAAAGAAAGTTATCTCAAATCATGATGCCCCTTTCAGAGATGCTGAAAAATATCCCAGGATATTTTTGTCTCTGAGCTAAAAATAAATGAAATTGCTGACAGTTTCTGTTCAACAAGAAGGTGAGGCACTGGGATCTAGTGGAAAGAACATAGGGCTGAGAGTCAGAGGACCTGGGTTTGAGTCCTGGCTCTGCCACTTTTCTGCTGTGTGACCTGGGGCAAGTCATTGAATTTCTCTGGGTCTCGGTTTCCTCATCTATAAAATGGAGCCAGGATTCCCGCTCTCCTTCTCTTATGGGACAGGGTTTATCTCTGATACTGATTTTCTTTAAATACCTCAGCATTGAGTCAAACAATCAATCAAATTTATTGAGTGTTTACCCTGTGCCAAATACTGTACTAAGGGTTTGGGAGAGTAGGATTTAATGGAAACAGTAGACATTTTCCCTGCACACAAAAAACTTACAATCTAGAGGGGAAAGTTTAGTAGTGTTTGACATATAGTGAGCTATATTAATAATTACAATGACTACGGTATTTGCTAAACTCACCATGTGCTAAGCACTTTTCTAAGTACTGGGGTACATATAAGTTAATCAGATAAGCTACAGTCCCTGTCCCAAAAAGAGCTCACAGTCTAAGTAGGAGGGAGAATAGGTATCAAATCCCCATTTTACAGTTGAGAAAACTGAAGCCCAGAGAAGTAAAGTGACTTGTCCAAAGTCACCCAGCAGGCAAGTGGCAGGGGCAGGTTTAGAACCCAGCTCCTCTGACTCCCGAGCTCTGGCTCATTCATTAATTCATTCAGTCGTATTTTTGAGCACTTACTGTGTGCAGAGCACTGTACTAAGCACTTGGAAAGAACAATTCAGGAACAAAGAGAGACAATCCCTGCCCACAACAGGCTCACAGTCTAGAAGGGGGATACAGGCATCAAAAGAAGTAAGCAGTCATCAATAGCATCAGTATGAATAAATAGAATAAAAGATAGAGTCACATCATTAGTAAAATGAATAAAATAATAAATACGTACATATATACACAAGTGCTGTGGGGCGGGGAAGGGGGCAGAGCAGAGGGAGGGAGTCGGGGTGATGGGGAGGGATGGGGGAGGAGAGGAAAAGGGGGGCTCAATTTGGGATTGTTGGCTCTTTCCAATGAGCCAGGCCGCTCCTCAAAAAAGGAGATCTGGATTCATTCATTCATTCATTCATTCAATCGTATTTATTGAGCACTTTCTGTGTGCACAGCACTGCACTAAGCGCTTGGGAAGTACCAGTTGGCAACATTGGATTGATACATAGTGAAGGATAAGGGGATCTAAACAAAGTCTTGTTCATAAACTGACCAAAACTTAGGTAATTGATGCTTGCCTGGCCAAGGGGTTAACATTTAAAAACAAGTTTTTTTTTTTACTTTGAATACATCTGCACCTGAAATTGTCCTGGCAGATGAAGATATTTCCTCCCTGTGCTCTGACAATGTTTTTCCTGCGTTTTCCAACCAGGACACTTGTAGGGAAGTGGAGAATGTTTTGGAGTAAAGTGAGTATGTCTGGAGGTGACAGGTCTTGGTGCCTGGCAAAGAGGATGAGTATGTATGCACAAATCTATGTTCAGCGCTTATAACAGTGCTTGGCACGTAGTAAGTTAAAAAGAGCCCGGGCTTGGGAATCAGAGGTCATGGGTTCTCATCCCGTCTTGGCCACTTGTCGGGTATGTGACTTTGGGCAAGTCACTTCAGTTCTCTGTGCCTCAGTGACCTCATCCGTAAAATGGGGATGAAGACTGCGAGCCCCACTTGGTGATAACCTTGTATCTACCCCAGCACTTAGAACAGTGCTTGGCCAAAGTAAGCGCTTAACAAATACCATTTTAAAAAAAGGCAGAAACCAAGAATGTGAACCCGGAGTGGGATAGGGATTGTGTCCATAAAACCCGGGCCTGGGAGTTAGAATGACCTGGGTTCATTCATTCATTCATTCAATCATATTTATTGAGTGCTTACTGTGTGCAGAGCACTGTACTAAGCGCTTGGGAAGTACAAGTTGGCAACATATAAAGACGGTCCCTGCTCAACAACGGGCTCACTGTCTAGAAGGGGGAAACAGACAACAAAACAACACATCTGTACCTGTCTCCAACACTTTTCTGCTCTTGACCGTGGGAAAGTCACTTCACTTCTCTGGGCCTCAGTTCCCTCATTTGGAAAATGGGGATTAAGACTGTGAGCCCCACGTAGGACAGGAACTGTGCCTAACCTGATTTGCTTGTATCCACCCCAGTGCTTAGTACAGTGCCTGGCCCATAGTAAGTGCTTAACGTATATCACAATTATAATTATTATTATTGTAACCATTCCAGTGCTTAGGATAGTGTTTGGCACATGGTAAGTGTTTAATGAATACCAAATTATCATTATTATCATTATCATGTTGTTGTTTATGGCTTTTGTTAAGTACTTACTGTGTCTCCGGCACTGTACTAAATACTGGGGTGGATACAAGGTAATCAGGTTGTCCCATGTGGGGCTCAAAGTCTTAACCCCCATTGTACATATGGGGTAACTGAGGCCCAGAGAAGTTCATTCATGCATTCATTCATTCAGTTGCATTTACTGAGCACTTACTGTGTGCAGGGCACTGTATTAAAAATTTAGAAAGTACAATTTGGCAACAAATAGGGACAATGCCTACCCAACTGGCTCACAGTCTAGAAGCGGGGAGTGACTTGTCCAAGGGCACCCAGAAGACAAGCGGCAGAACCGGGATTAGAACCCAGGCCTTTCTGACACCAAGGCCCGTGCTTTATCCACTACTCCGTGTTACTTCTTAATAATAATAGTATTCATAAATATAGTAATACATTTGCATATAAATTAAATATATTAAATATCATATTATAATTATAGATTGTAATATTACCTTGCATCTACCCCTGCACTTGGAACAATTAGTGCTTAACAAATATTGTTATTATATGTATTAAATATTTATATATTCATATTAATATATTAATAAGTAGAGTTCATAATTAGTGTTTTCTTTGATATTCATTCATTCAATAGTATTTATTTAGCACTTATTGTGTGCAGAGCACTGTACTAAGCGCTTGGGAAGTATAAGTCGGCAACACATAGAGACGGTCCCTACCCAACAATGGGTTTACGGATATCAAAAAACTGTGAGCTCACCTCTATACTCTAAGTTCACTGACTCTAGACTGTAAGCTCATTGTGTCTGTTTATTGTTGTATTCTCCCCTCCCAAGCGTTTAGTACAGTGCTCTGCACTCATTAAGTGCTCAATAAATGCAACTGAGTGAATGAATGAAAAACAAAACCCCCACTGAAAGAAAGAATTGGCCAGAATTTTGCGTTTTTAGATTGCATTCCTTTTAGATGCTATCTCTCACAGAGCTGTCGCGGATGGGCAGGCATTGTCACCATGTTACAGATTTCACAATGCAGGTACACTAAGTGCCAGGAAAGAATATACAGGTGTGAATGAGACTTAGCACAATGCTTAGCTCACAGTGAAGCTTTAAAAATGCCACTATCATCATCATCAGTGGTAACACAACCTCATCAGTTTCCTTTGGCGTGTTGAGGCAGTGAAATGGATTTCAGAATGCTTAAGTGGAAGTTATTCTACAATAAAACATCAGCCCGTCTCCGCATCCAAGACCGAGACAGGCGTCGCCTCAACCTCGAACTTCAAACCTACTGGAAACCTGCTGAACACATTCACGTCTTCATCAGTTTAGATTTAAAGTTGCATTCCTGCATCACAACTGACCATAATAATAATAATAATAATAATAATAATAATAGGCATTTATTAAGCGCTTACTATGTGCAAAGCACTGTTCTAAGCGCTGGGGAGGATACAGGGTGATCAGGTTGTCCCACGTGGGACTCACAGTCTTAATCCCCATTTTACAGATGAGGTAACTGAGGCCAAGAGAAGTTAAGTGACTTGCCCAAGATCACACAGCAGACATGTGGCGGAGTTGGGATTCGAACCCATGACCTCTGACTCCAAAGCCCGTGCTCTTTCCATTGAGCCACGCTGCTTCTCTAGTAATTCCTTCCGTTCGATCCTTTTGGATTTCATAGTGGTTTGATTCCTGAATATCGTTGTCCTACGGTAATCTTTCTCCTACAATAAAGGCAGACTGAGCAAATATTCATCTGCCCCTCATAAGCACAGAATGATGTTGAAATATCGGTGCTCTGTTGGATTTTGCCTTCAGAAACTCTAATCAATCTGATACCCTGACGCTTGGATAAAAACCATTCAGCAAATTAGCACCGATTTTGTGGAGGCTGCGTGTAGCAGGTATTGATTGAAACATCAAGCAGTTTCATGCGAACTAATAATGAATCGCATCTTGCTGGATGATAAAACTTTGTGATATTTGAAATTACGGACTTGAAAGAATGGAAAATTTTCCCCGATTATGCAGGAGGGAGCGACACTTTAGTTGTAAACAAGATAAGCCCCTCAAACAACCCTAATCATTTTAATTAACATTTGCTTTTTTCTTTCCACTTGTTTCCAAGGTCACTTTCCACCTCATTCTAGCATAGTACTGAAGCTGTGCTAGTGACCATGGTGATGTGAGGCAGGGAAGTCTAATGGAAAGCGCAAAGGGTTAGGGGTCGGAATTTGCGGGTTTTAATCCCAGCTCCACCACTTCATAATAGTAATAATGATAATAATGATCATATTTGCGTGTGTTAAGCACTGTTCTAAACGCTGGCGTAGATACAAGCTAATCCCTACTCTGCCAGTTGTCAGCTGTGTGACTTTGGGCAAGTCACTTAACTTCTCTGTGCCTCAGTTACATCATCTGTGAAATGGGAATTAAGGCTGTGAGCCCCACGTGGAACAACCTGGTCACCTTGTAACCTCCTCAGCGCTTAGAACAGTGCTTTGCACATAGTAAGCGCTTAATAAATGACATTATTATCATTATTATTAATCAGATTGGACACAATCCCTGTCCCACATGGGGCTCGCACTCTTAATCCCCATTTTACAGATGAGGGAACTGAGGCACAGAGAAGTGAAGTGACTTGCCCAAAGTCACACAGTTGATAAGAGATGGTGCTGGGATTAGACTCCCAAGCCTGGGCTCTTTCCACTAAACCACTCTGCTTCTCCCCCTGTGTAGTGCTTAGAACAGTGTTCAGTGCTTAGAACAGTGCTTTGCACATAATAAGCGCTTAATAAATGCCATCATAATTATTATTATTACCCTTTAAGCATTCGTACATAGTCCTAATTTATTTAAATGTCTGACTCCCACCCTATACTGAAAATTCCTTGTCGGTAGAGAACATATCTATCAATTCTATTACAGCATACTCTCCCAAGGGCTCACACAGAGTACCTGCTCAATAAATACCGTCGATTGATCAAATAATAATAACAATAATGGTATTTGCTCGATTGATATGGAGAATCCCAGTTTTGACCAATTGGCTCGGTGCTAACTTTGCCTTTTCCAAACTCGATTTGTATTTATGGAAGCCACCTGCTCGGTTGAATATTTTGACTCTAATCCAAGTCTAGAAGAGTTCAAATTATCACTGCTGCAAAACCAAAATCCTGACCTATTTGCAGAATATGTGTATTGTCTGTTGAGTTTTGATTAATAAATTCATTTGCTCACGATTTATGATTTGCCCAACAATTTTCTTTCTTTTTAACCAGAAACTTCGGTTAGGACGGGGCTTTGTGATTATCAGTGGGTTTGTTCCATGCCACAAATTTAATGTACGAGGTCACTTGGAATATAATGTGAAGTGAATGAATCTCATTAGGCTAAAATGAATGTAAAATGTGTCAATTTGATCCAAATGAGAACTGTAGTAAAACCATGTTTGATGTTCATGTGCAATAAATCTTTAACATTTGTCTGTAAAGTGTTAGAAAACCCACAGGGAAATCTGTATTTGGGATAGCTGCACATTTTCACTGATTTTTTTTCTATTATCTTCTGTTGACATTTAGCATATGGAAACGGAATCTAAGACCCTAAGTTGGGTGTTAACGATTTTTTCCTAAGGTAAACAGGGGTAGCTTGCATTTAGTTATTGTATTATTGAAAAACTAATAAAAACCTTTGAAGAATCCTTCATAGTACGTTTGTATAGATAATAGGTTTATGACTTTGTCTCACTCTTTGTGAAAAGTATCCGATTTAACCTATAGTATCCAGACACCCATCAATTTCCATCCTTACGGGGGGGATTTTTTTTTTTCTCATTTTCTATTAAATGTGATGACCACATCTTTCCGATTCATTTTATTTTTATATATTCATATTGTTAATTACTGTTGTATTTCAATTTTCTCTCCAGTATTTTTGTTCTTTCATAATGGCTTTATGGTTCAGTGGACCGAAAGGACGGAAATGAAAGATTTCCAAGATTTCTTCTGGGAGTAATTTATAGCAGACCACCACTTTTTAATTGCTGCTGATGCAGAGTTCTGGGTATCTCTAAGAAGAAAAAAAAAATCAGCTTAACAATTGAAGTTATCACACCAATTGCACCGCGTCGCCCCGGATTTCATCGTTTGGAGACTTCCAACCTTTGAGAAGCAGCATGGCGTAGTGGATGACGCTCCGGCCTGGGAATCAGAAGGTGACGGGTTCTAATCTCGACTCTGCCACTTTTCTGCTGTGTGACCTTGGGCGAGTCACTTCACCTCTCTGTGTCTCGGTTCCAACTTCTGTAGAATGGGGATTGAGACTTTGCGTCCCTGGTGGGACAGGGACTGTGTCCAACCCGATCTGTTTGTAGCCACCCCAACGCTTAGGACATAGCAAGTGCTTAACATGTACTATCACTATTATCTTGGATTGAATGTCCCAATTTATATAAGAGGAGGTGGCACTTTAATCAATCAATCGTGTTGATTAATTAATCTATTAATTATTTATTTATCTATTAATTAATTTATTTATTTATTTATTTTACTTGTACATATCTATTCTGTTTATTGTATTTTGTTAATATGTTTGGTTTTGTTCTCTGTCTCCCCCTTCTAGACTGTGAGCCCACTGTTGGGTAGGGACTGTCTCTATATGTTGCCAACTTGTACTTCCCAAGCGCTTAGTACAGTGCTCTGTACACGTAAGTGCTCAATAAATATGAATGATTGATTGATTGGTTGATTGAGCACTTACTATGTGCAGAGCACTGTACTAAGTTCTTGGAAGACTTCGACATGACCACATAACAGATACATTCCCTGCTCACAGTAGGGTTAGTCTAGAGGGGAGATGGATATTAGTATGAAGAAATAAATTATGGATGGATATATAAGTGCTGTGGGGCTGGGAGAGGGGAATATAGGCCCCTCCTTCCTTTCTCTCCCTCCTCCCCCTCCCCATTCCCCCGCCTTACCTCCTTCCCCTCCCCACAGCACCTGCATATATGTATATATGTTTGTACATATTTATTACTCTATTTACTTTACTTGTACATATTTATTCTATTTATTTTATTTGGTTACTATGTTTTGTTTTGTTGTCCGTCTCCCCCTTCTAGACTGTGAGCCAGCTGTTGGGTAGGGACCGTCTCTATATGTTGTCAACTTGTACTTCCCAAGGGCTTAGTCCAGTGCTGTGCACACAGTAAGTGCTCGATAAATACGATTGAATGAATTAATAAATACGATTGAATGAATGAATGAATGAATGAATGAATGAATGAATGAATGAAAGGGAGCAGATCACAGTGATGCAGAAGGGAGTGGGAAAAGAGGAAAGGAGGGCTTAGGGAAGGCCTCTTGGGGAAGATGTGACTTCAATAAGGCTTTGAAGGAGAGGTGTGTGATTGTCGGATGTGAAGAGGGAGGGCATTCCACGCCAGAGTCAATCAGTCAATCAATCAATCAATCAATCGTATTTATTGAGCACTTACTGTGTGCACAGCACTGTACTAAGTGCTTGGGAAGCATAAGTCAGCAACACATAGAGATAGTCCCTACCCAACAGCGGGCTCACAGTCTAGAAGGGGGAGACAGAGAACAAAACCAAACATACTAAGAAAATAAAATAAATAGACTAGATATGTACAAGTAAAATAAATAGAGTAATAAATATGTACACACATATATACATATATACAGGTGCTGTGGGGAAGGGAAGGAGGTAAGATGGGGGGATGGAGAGGGGGGCGAGGGGGAGAGGAAGGAAGGGGCTCAGTCTGGGAAGGCCTCCTGGAGGAGGTGAGCTCTCAGTAGGGAGCTCTCAATAGTGTGCTCTCAGTCCTGCCAGAAGCAAGACTTGGGCGAGAGGATGGCGGCCAGATAGATGAGATGGAGGTGCATTGTGCAGGTTGGCTTGAGAGATGTGAAGTCTATGGGCTGCACTGTAGTAGGAGAGTAATGAGTTGAGAAGCAGTGTGGCTCAGTGGAAAGAGCAAGGGCTTTGGAGTCAGAGGTCATGGGTTCTAATTCCGGCTCCTCCACTTATCAGCTGTGTGGCTTTGGGCAAGTCACTTTGCTTCTCTGTGCCTCAATTACCTCATCTGGAAAATGGGGATTAAGACTGTGAGCCCCATGTGGGACAACCTGATTACCTTGTATCTCCCCCAGCGCTTAGAACAGTGATTGGCACATAATAATAATAATGTTGGTATTTGTTAAGCGCTTACTTTGTGCCAAGCACTGTTCTAAGCACTGGGGAAGATACAAAGTGATAAGGTTGTCCCAAGTGGGGCTCACAGTCTTAATCCCCATTTTACAGGTGAGGGAACTGAGGCACAGAGAAGTGAAGTGACTTGCCCAAAGTCACACAGCTGACAAGTGGCAGAGCGGGGATTTGAACCCATGACTTCCGACTCCCGAGCCCATGCTCTTTCCATTGAGCCATGCTGCTTCCCTAAATGAAAACACTGTCTAATCAGTTAATCAATGGCATTTCATTCATTCATTCATTCAATTGTATTTATTGAGCACTTACTGTGTGCAAAGCATTATACTAAATACATGGGAAAGTACAATACAACAATGAACAATGATGTTCTTTGCCCACAATGAACTCACAGTCTAGAGTTTGGGAGATGGAGATCAGTAGAAGTAAATAAAATTACAGCTATATACATAAGTGTATTTATTGAGCATTTCAGGTGTCCAGAACACTGTCCTATGTTCTTGAGAGAGTTCAGCAGAGTTCTTAGATGCTTCCCTTGCCCTCAGGAAGACTTGAGTCTAATTTAATCTAGCCCAGGGCTTAGTTCGGCACCTCAACGCTTAGTATATTGCCTGGCACATTCATTCATTCATTCAATCGTATTTATTGAGTGCTTACTGTGTTCAGAGCACTGTGCTAAGTGCTTGGGAAGTACAAGTTGGCAACATATAGAGACGGTCCCTACCCAACAGTGGCCTCACATAGTAAGCACTTAATAAATACCATAATGATAATGATAATGAGAAGAAGGTGAGAAAGTAGATATTTTATCCCCATTTAAAGGATGAGAAACTGAGGTTCAGAGAGGTTCAGTGGCTTGCCCGTTGCGATTTTAGAGCTGGGATTAGAACCCAGATCTACTGACTCCTGACCCTACCGTCTTTCCACTCGGTCATGTTATCACACAATAATTTCAGCGTAAAGTTTGGTAAGAAAAATGGGAATATCAAAATAAGGGGGCGTCTCAAAATCAATTCCATGCTTTGATTTTATTTTCAGATTTTATATTTTAACATTTTAAAATAAAATATTTAAATTTTTAGTATGCTGATTATTATTATGCGGATTTTAATATTTTCTTATGCAACTAGTCAATACCTAGTTGTGGACATGCTAGGAGCGTGGTTTAATGGAAAGAGCCCCAGCCTGGGAGTCAGAGGACCTGGGTTCTAATCCTGCCTTCACCCCTTGTCTGCTGTGTGACCTCAGGCAAGTCACTTCATTTCTCTGGGCCTCGGTTCCCTCATCTGTGAAATGGCGATTAAGAGTGGGAGGTTTGTGTGGGGCAGGGATTGTGTGACCCAGTAAGGGCCTTCTGGACATCAATCAATCTATCAGTGATATTTATTGAGCTCTTACTGTGTGCAGAGCTCTGTAAGAAGCAGCATGGCTTTCTCCCCTTTCTAGACTGTGAGCCCGTTTTTGGGTAGGGACCATCTCTATATGTTGTCGATTTGTACTTCCCAAGCGCTTAGTACACTGATCTGCCTACAGTAAGTGCTCAATAAATACGATTGAATGAATGAATGAATTCAAAAGGACTAAGTTTTATTCCTTGGGAAAGTCGCTTCACTTCTCTGTGCCTCAGTTACCTCATCTATAGAGTGTGAGCCCACTGTTGATGATGGTATTTGTAAAGTGCTTTCTATGTGCCGAGCACTGTTCTAAGAGTTAGGGTAGATACAAGGTAATTAGGTTGTCTCATATGGGACTCACAGTCTTAATTCATTCATTCAATCGTATTTATTGAGCGCTTACTGTGTGCAGAGCTCTGTACTAACTGCTTGGGAAGTATAAGTTGGCAACATAAAGAGATGGTCCCTACCCAACAGCGGGCTCACAGTCTAGAAGGGGGAAATCTTAATGCTCCTTTTACAGATGAGTAACAGAGGCCCAGAGAAGTCAAGTAACTTGCCCAAAGTCACACAGTTGATCAGTGGCAGAGCCGGGAGAAGAAAAGAAGAAGGAAGAAAGAAGAAGAAGAAGAAAGAAGAAGAAGAAGAAGAAGAAGAAGAAGAAGAAGAAGAAGAAGAAGAAGAAGAAGAAGAAGAAGAAGGAGGAGGAGGAGGAGGAGGAGGAGGAGGAGGAGGAGGAGGAGAAAAGAAGAAGAAGAAGAAGAAGAAGAAGAAGAAGAAGAAGAAGAAGAAGAAGAAGAAGAAGAAGAAGAAGAAGAAGGAGGAGGAGGAGGAGGAGGAGGAGGAGGAGAAAAGAAGAAGAAGAAGAAGAAGAAGAAGAAGAAGAAGAAGAAGAAGAAGAAGAAGAAGAAGAAGAAGGAGGAGGAGGAGGAGGAGGAGGAGGAGGAGGAGGAGGAGGAGAAAAGAAGAAGAAGAAGAAGAAGAAGAAGAAGAAGAAGAAGAAGAAGAAGAAGAAGAAGAAGGAGGAGGAGGAGGAGGAGGAGGAGGGGGAGAAGGAGGAGGAGGGGGAGGAGGAGAAGGAGGAGGAGAAGAAAGAAGAAGAAAAAGAAGAAAAAGAAGAAGAAGGAGGAGGAGGAGGAGGAGGAGGAGAAGGAGAAGGAGAAGAAGAAGAAGAAGAAGAAGAAGAAGAAGAAGAAGAAGAAGAAGAAGAAGAAGAGAAGAAGAAGAAGAAAAAGAAGAAGAAGAGAAGAAGAAGAAGAAGAAGAAGAAGAAGAAGAAGAAGAAGAAGAAGAAGAAGAAGATTAATTAAGCACTTACTATGTGCAAAGCACTGTTCAAAGCAGTGGGGAAGTTACAAGGTGATCAGGTTGTCCCACGAGGGGCTCACAGTCTTAATCCCCATTTTACAGATGAGGTCACTGAGGCCCAGAGAAGTGAAGTGACTTGCCCAAAGTCACACAGCTGACAACTGGTGGAGTTGGGATTTGAACCCATGACCTCTGACTCCAAAGCCCGGGCTCTTTCCACTAAGCCATGCTGCTCCTCTGATAAATAGATCGCTGGTCAAAGGCATATGACACCAGAAAGTTCATTCTACTCACATCCTCTGCTATGAACTCTCCTATAAATTTTAATTCTCATTTTCATATGCTTTTCTTTAACAGATTTTGCTGAAATCAATCAATCAGTAGTATTTATCCAATAAGAGGTAGTAGCAATAGTCAAATTTATTGAGCCTCTATTTGGTGTGAAGCTTATCCTAGGCCCTAGGAAAGTTCAGAAGCGGCAGGGTGTAGTGGATAGACCACAGCCCTCCGAGTCAGAAGGTCATGGGTTCTAATCCTGGCTCTGCCACTTGTCTGCCTTGTGACATTGGGCAAGTCACTTCACTTCTCTGTGTCTCAGTTCCCTCATCCGTCCAATAGGGATTGAGTCTGTGAGCCCCTCATGGGACAGGGACTTTGTCCAACCTGATTTGCCTGTATCCACCCCAGAGCTTAGTACAGTGTCTGTCACATAGTAAGCGCTAAACAGATATCTCGGTTATTAACAAATATCACAGTTACAGTACAAAGAAGTGCCAATTTCCCTGCACATGAGAAACCGATCGATCAGTCAATCTGTCAATCCATGGTATTTATTGAGCTCTTACTGTGTTCAGAGCACTGTATTAAGCGCTTGGGAGAGTCCAATAAAACAGAATTGGTAGTCGGACTCTGCCCACAACAAGCTTAGAGAAGCCGCATGGCTCAGTGGAAAGAGCATGGGCTTTGGAGTCAGAGGTCATGGGTTCAAATTTTGGCTCCGCCAATTGTCAGCTGTGTGACTTTGGGCAAGTCACTTCACTTCTCTGTGCCTCAGTTCCCTCATCTGTAAAATGGGGATTAAGACTGTGAGCCCCACATGGGACAAACTGATCACCATGTATCCCCCCAGCACTTAGAACAGTGCTTTACACGTAGGAAGCGCTTAACAAACACCATCAAAAAATTAAAAAGCTTAGAGTCTAGGAGTTTAAAGTCTAAATGTCCCCCTTTGACCCTTTGAGGGATTCCCTCAATGTTCAGTTCTGGGTCCCCTCCCATTCTCCATCTACACCCATTCCCTTGGGAAACTAGTTTGCTTCCATGGTTTTAACTCCCACCCCTATACAGATGATTCCCAAATCTCCATCTCCAGGCCTGATCTCTTCCCTTCTCTGCAGTCTCACATTTCGCCCTGGCTTCAGGACATCTCTCCTCATACATCCCACTGACATTCGAAGCTTAACATGTCCAAAATAGAACTTCTCATCTTCCCACACAAACCCTGGCCCCCTCCATGATTTTCCTATCACTGTGGACAGAAACACCATCCTTCCTGTCTCACAACCAAGAAACTTGGCATTGTCCTTGACTTCCTTTTTCATTTAACCCACGTATCGTCCCTAAATCCTGTCTATTCAACGTCCCATATATTCTCAAAACCTGCCCTTTCCACTCTATGCAAACTGCTACCACATTAATCTTCCCACTGTAGCTAACCTTCTCACTAGACCTCAGTCTTGCCTGTCTCACTGCCAACCGCCAAGCATTTATCCTCGCCCGCCTTGATTATTTTAACAGCCTCCTCCCTGACCTCCCAGCCTCCTGTTTCCACTCCTGTTCAGACTTCACTCTGCTGCACAGATCATTTTTCTACAGTAATATTCAGTCCACGTTTCTCCACTGCTCTCGAACCTCCAGTGGTTACCCAGAAGCACTTAGTACAGTGCTCTGCACACAGTAAGCACTCAATAAATATGACTGACTGAATGAATGAATATTGCATGCCCCGGCTCCGACCAACCAGGACATTCCTGGACCGGGGGAGCCTCAGTGACACCTAGAAGAGGCAATCCGCACCTCTGATCACCAAGGTTACTGTGGAAAGTTTTTTACTTAATTTTACCAATTTTACCAACACACACTCACTCACTCCGCCAAGGGTCCAAAACAGTCTGAGGTAAAAGGAGCCCGTTCTGCCGACGTTTCCTCTTTCTGCTTCCGAGTGCTGCTCTCCTGCTGCTTCTGCTTGAATGCTTGCTTTCTTGGATGCTTCTTCTGGCTTCTCCTCTGCCTCTTTCTGTTCCAGGTGCTTCATCTCACTTCTCCCCAGCGCTTAGAACAGTGCTTTGCACTTAGTAAGCACTTAACAAATGCCATCATTCTTATTATGCGTGCTTCTGCTGCTCTCTTCCTGTTTGAGTCTCCCTCATTCCTCACTTTTTCAACGCTGGCTTCTTTGAAATTCAAAGCGACCACTTTTTATCTGTTTTAGGCATTGCAACTGGGGCCCTACATAATAATAATGATGGCATTTATTAAGCGCTTACTATGTGCAAAGCACTGTTCTGAGCTCTGGGGAGTTTACAGGGTGATCAGGGGGTCCCACTGGGGGCTCACAGTCTCAATCCCCATTTTACAGATGAGGTCACTGAGAAGCAGCATGGCTCAGTGGAAAGAGCCCGGGCTTTGGAGTCGGAGGTCATGGGTTCAAATCAATCAATCAATCAATCAATCGTATTTATTGAGTGCTTACTATGTGCAGAGCACTGTACTAAGCGCTTGGGAAGTACAAATTGGCAACACATAGAGACAGTCCCTACCCAACAGTGGGCTCACAGTCTAAAAGGGGGAGATTCCAGCTGGGAAATCCCAGCTCCATCAACTGTCAGCTGTGTGACTTTGGGCAAGTCACTTAACTTCTTTGGGCCCCAGTTACCTCATCTGTAAAATGGGGATGAAGACTGTAAGCCCCTCGTGGAACAACCTGATCACCTTGTAACCTCCCCAACGCTTAGAACAGCGCTTTGAACATAGTAAGCGTTTAATAAATGTCATAAAAAACCAAAACTGAGGCCCAGAGAAGTTAAGTGACTTGGCCAAAGTCACACAGCTGACAAGTGGCGGAGCCGGGATTTGAACCCATGACCTCTGACTCCAAAGCACGGGCGCTTTGCACTGAGCCACGCTGTAAGTAGTTTCTGTTTGTTGAGGAGGTGGATGGGCAGCACGGCTCCGTGGAAAGAGCACGAGCTTTTGAGTCAGAGGTCATGGGTTCAAATTCCGGCTCTGCCAATTGTCAGCTATGTGACTTTGGGCAAATCACATAACTTCTCTGGGCCTCTGTTACCTCATCTTTAAAATGGGGATTAAGACTGTGAGCCCCACGTGGGACAACCTGATCACCTTGTAACCTCCCCAGCGCTTTGCCATAGTAAGCGCTTAACAAATGCCATTATTATTATTATTATTATTATTATTATTATTATTATTATTATTATTGTTATTATCTCCACCTCTAACAGATGCTCCTTTCCATCTGCTTTAAAGCCATCCACCACCTTGCCACCTCCTATCTCACCTGGCCGCTCTCCTACTACAATCCAACTCGAACACTTGGCTGCTTTCTTGCCAACCTATTCACTGTACCACAATCTCTTCTATTTCTCCTCCATCCCCTCACACACATCCTGCCTCTGGCCTGGAATGCCCTCCCTCTTCATTTCTGACAGACAATGACTCTGCCCACCTTCAAATCCTTATTGAAGGCCCATCTCCTCCAAGAGGCCTTCTCTGACTTAGCCCCCCCTTTTCTCTTCTCACACTCCCTTCTACTTCACCCTGATTCACTCCCTTTATTCACCCATTCCTCAGCCACACAGGATTTATGTCCATATAAGCACACAAACTTCTAAGCATAAGCACAGAAGCAGTGCGGCTCAGTGGAAAGTGGCCGGGCTTGGGAGTCAAAGGTCATGGGTTCTAATCCCAGCTCCACCAAGAAGCAGCGTGGCTCATTGGAAAGAGCCCGGGCTTTGGAGTCAGAGGTCATGGGTTCAAATTCCAGCTCCACCAATTGTCAGCTCTGTGACAATTCTTCTAGACTGTGAGCCCGCTGTTGGGTAGGGACTGTCTCTATATGTTGCCAACTTGTACTTCCCAAGCACTTAGTACAGTGCTCTGCACACAGTAAGTGCTCAATAAATATGATTGAATGAATGAATGAATGAATGACTTTGGGCAAGTCACTTAACTTCTCTGTGCCTCAGTTACCTCATCTGTAAAATGGGGTTTAAGACTGTGAGCCCCCCACATGGGACAACCTGATCACCTTGTAACATCCCCAGCACTTAGAACAGTGCTTTGTACATAGTAAACACTTAGTAAATATTATTATTATTACTATTATTATTATTATTATTATTATTATTATTATTATTATTATTATTATTATTGTCAACCGTGTGACTTTGGGCAACTCAATTTACTTCTCTGGGCCTCAGTTACCCCATCTGTAAAATGGAGAATAAGACTGTGAGCCCCACTTGGGACAACCTAATTACCTTGTATCTATCCCAGTGCTTAGAACAGTGCTTGACTTATGGTAAGCGCTGAACAAATGCAATTATTATCATTATTATTGTCATTATTATTATTATATCCTTAATTTATTTATTCATATTAGTGTTTGTGTCCCCCTCCAGACTATTAGCTTGCTGTGGGAAGGGATGGTGTCTACTAACTCTGTTACATGTAAACTATCCAAGGGCATAGTACAGTTCTCTGCCCACAGTTAAGCACCCAATAAACACAGTGGATCGATACAGACCATATCTAGTTTTCATCGCTGATGGTGATATATACAGCACCTGTATATATGTTTGTACATATTTATTACTCTATTTATTTATTTATCTTACTTGTACATATCTATTCTATTTATTTTATTTTATTAGTAAGTTTGGTTTTGTTCTTTGTCTCCCCCTTCTAGACTGTGATTCCGCTGTTGGGTAGGGACCATCTCTATGGGTTGCCGACTTTCACTTCGCAAGCGCTTAGTACAGTGCTCTGCACACAGTAAGCGCTCAATAAATACAATTGATTGATTGATTGATTGATTGAGGTTCGCCTATCAGAGCACTGTCTGTCTCCCCCTTCTAGACTGTAAGCCCGTTGTTGGGTAGGGATTGTCTCTACCTGTTGCTGAATTGTACCTTCCAAGCGCTTAGTACAGTGCTTTGCACACAGCAAGCACTCAATAAATACTATTGAATGAATGGGAAAAAACAAAGTGTGATCCACAGTCCCAGCCATCCTTGCCACATAAAAAATCCATCCCTTGCTGTGTTGTATGTACGTTGGAAGTGTTTGGCTCTGTTTTCCACAAAGAGGGAAACAACCAAAAAAAATTTTACAACTCAAATGTTCAAAATGAGTAATTCAACAACCATAATCAGCGCTTAGAACAGTGCTTTGCACATAGTAAGCACTTAAATGCCATCATTATTATTATATAAACTTGAATCCTAAGACAGGTTCATAGGTGTTACTACACAGTAGCTTTTTGCTAAATACTTGAGAAGGTTCCATGCCCTCAAGGATTTTACAATAATAATTTTGGGATTTATTAAGGACTTAGTAATAGTGGTAATAATAATAATAATAATAATAATAATAATAATAATACTTATAAAGTGTTTACTATGTACCAAGCACTCTTCTAAGCACTGGGGCAGATAAAAGTTAATCAGGTTGGACCCAGTCCCTGTCCCATATGGGGCTTACAGTTATAATCCCCATTTTACAGATGAGGTAACTGAGGCACAGAAAAGTGAAATGACTGGCCCAAAGTCACGTAGCAAGCATGTGGTGATGCCGGAATTAGAATCCAGGTCCTTCTGATTCCTAGGCCCGGGCTCTATCCACTAAGCTAAGATAATCAGCTTGGACAGAATCTTCCTCCCTGCTCTGGAGTGAGACGAGCTATTGAATCTCAATTTTTCATTTGAGGAAAGTGAGGAACAGAGAAGTCAAGCAACTTGCCCAAGGTCACACAGGAGAAGAGCGGCAGAATGGGATTAGAAACAGGCCTTCTTACCGGCCTGGGCTTTTTCCACTAGGCCAAGATGCTTCCAAGCACAATACAATCTAGTGGGGAAGATAGAAAATCAGAAATTATGTAGAAATAGTAGGAAAAAGAGGGAGAAAGGAGAACAGCAGTGAACGGTAGAGCAATATCAGGATAAAATAGTTGAAAAATAATTAAATGTGCAAATGTTTAAAGAGCAGACACATAAATAAATATACATCTTACAGATAAAATATGAGAACTATATCACAGAAAACGCTGTCATTTCATCACTTCTGTTCCTATTAGAGATACCGTTACTATTTCACTGGGAGAGTTTAACTAATTGAAGAACTGAAGCCATTGGGAAAAGGTGTATTTTGAGATAAACTAGTAATTTATTTCTTTACTATAATTACAAAGGATTTAGTTCACTGAGATACAGTAAAATTAATTATCCTCCTCGATGATGATTCAAACAAAAGTAGTTTTGGGTAAACATTCAAAGTCGAATGCGCCAGGTCTTTGTTCATTAAAAAAATATGTGCACAAGAGCGCAAAAGTGAAAGTAGATGTGGATAATGAAAAATTTACAAAAATCTGTCAAGATGTTAATTACTAATGAAAGAAAGGAAAATTCGTAAAGTTTCTGTACGACATGAAGCTCTCCAGAGTTTAGGACGATTCTGGACTGTGAGCCCGCTGTTGGGTAGGGACCGTCTCTATATGTTGCCAACTTGTACTTCCCAAGCGTTTAGTACAGTGCTCTGCACACAGTAAGTGCTCAATAAATAGGATTGAATGAATGAATGAGTGGAAATTGTTAAGCGCTTACTCTGTGCCAAGCACTAGCGTAAGCGACAATACAATCAGCTCAGACACAACACCTCTCCCACACAGGACTCACAGTCTAAGGGGGTCTAACAGTCTTATTGAGTTCCCCCTGGGGTCACACCAAAGTATGTACTGAGCGTCTGCTGATGGCAAACAGTGGGACGGAGCTCTAGGGAAGATTAGAGAAGCAGCGTGGCTCACTGGAAAGAGCACGGGCTTTGGAGTCAGAGGTCATGGGTTCGAATTCCGACTCCGCCACATAATAATAATAATAATGATGGCATTTATTAAGCGCTTACTATGTGCAAAGCACTGTTCTAAGCGCTAAGGTGGTTACAAGGTGATCAGGTTGTACCACAGGGGGCTCACAGTATTAATCCCCATTTTACAGTTGAGGTAACTGAGGCCCAGAGAAGTTAAGTGACTTGCCCAAGGTCACACAGCTGACAATTGGAGGAGCCGGGATTTGAACCCATAACCTTTGACTCCAAAGCCCGGGCTCTTTCCACTGAGCCACGCTACACATGTCCGCTGTGTGACCTTGGGCAAGTCACTTAACTTCTCTGAGCCTCAGTTCCCTCATCTGTAAAATGGGGATTAAGACTGTGAGCCCCACGTGGGACAACTTGATCACCTTGTATCCCCCGCAGCGCTTGAGCCCACTGTTGGGTAGGGACTGTCTCTATATGTTGCCAACTTGTACTTCCCAAGCTCTTTGTACAGTGCTCTGCACACAGTAAGCGCTCAATAAATATGATTGATGATGATGATGCTCTGCACATAGTAAGCACTTAACAAATGCCATTATTATTTATTATTATTATATGACAGAAGTCAAAGACGCAGATTGGCATAAAGTCAGGGGGTTGCGTTGATCTTTGCCACGTGTCTGCATGTCACCTTTTAGCTGGTGAACCCCCTGTCGATTGACCGATGGTACTTATTGAGCACTAACTGTGTGCAGAACACTGTACTGAGCTCTTGTGAGAGTCCAACAGAACAGAGTTGATAGACATGCTCCCTAATGGTAAGCATGGCCTGGGGAAGACAGCAGATTGAACCCAGGCCTGGGAATCAGAGGACCCGGGTTCTCCTCCTGGCTCCTCCACTTCTCTGCTGTGTGACCTTGGACAGGTCATTTCACTTCTCTGGGCCTCAGTTCCTTCATCTGTAAAATAGGGATGGAGACTGTGAAACCCACATGGGACAGGGACTGTGTCCAACCTGATTTGTTTGTATCTACCCCAACGCTTAGTACAGTGCCTGGAAGTGAGTAAGCACTTAACAAATACCACAATTATCTATTACTATTAAATGTATTACCCCTAATTATGTCACCTAAACAGTCAGCTGTGGCCCATATACTACTACTACTACTACTACTACTACTACTACTACTACTACTACTACTACTACTACTTGCATTTATTAAGTGCTTCCTACGTGCAAAGCACTGTTCTAAGCGCTGGGGAGGTTACAAGGTGATTAGGTTGTCCCACAGGGGGCTCACAGTCTTCATTCCCATTTTACAGATGAGGTCACTGAGGCAAAGAGAAGTTAAGTGACTTGCCCAAAGTCACACAGCTAACAAGTGGTGGAGCGGGGATTTGAACCGATGACCTCTGACTCCAAAGCCCCTGCTCTTTCCACTGAGCCACGCTGCCTCCCCTTATGTAGCACGATTATTCAAAGTCTGTCAATCTTCTCGTTAAACAGTAAGCTTGGTGAGGGCAGGGAATGTCCTTTTTTTTCTGTTGTGTCCCAAACACTCATCATTCATTTATTCATTCATTCAATCGTATTTATTGAGCGCTTACTGTGTGCAGAGCACTGGACTAAGCGCTTGGGAAGTACAAGTTGGCAACATATACAGACGGTCCCTACCCAACAGCAGGCTCACAGTCTAGAAGGGGGAGACAGACAATAAAACAATCAATCAATCCATGGTATAAACTGAGTGCTTACAGGATATCAAGCACTGTATTCGGTGCTTGGGAGTGAACAATACAGTAGAGTTGGGGGACACAGTTCCTGCCCACATGGAGGGAGAGGGAGAGACAGACATTAAAATGCATAGCACGTGAGGGAATCGGAGAGCATAGGAATATTTACCAAAGTGCTTTGGGGCTAGGAGGTGAGTAACTATCAAATCCTAAAAGGGAACAGCTCCAACTTCATCGGCAACACAGAAAGGAGGGTGAATATTTGGAGAAAGGAGCAGCACATTGGCCTAGGGAAAGAGACCAGGCGTGGAGTCAGAAGGTCATGAGTTCTAATCCCCTCTCTGCCGCTTGTCCGCTGTGTGACCTTGGGCAAATCACATCTCTTCTTCTAGACTGTGAGCCCGCTGCTGGGTAGGGACCGTCTCTATATGTTGCCAACTTGTACTTCCCAAGCGCTTAATGCAGTGCTTGCACACAGTAAGCACTCAATAAATAATAATGGCATTTATTAAGTGCTTACTATGTGCAAAGCACCTGTTCTAAGCGCTGGGGGGATACAAGGTGATCAGGTTGTCCCACGTGGGGCTCACAGTCTTGATCCCCATTTTACAGATGAGGTAGCTGAAGCCCAGAGAAGTCAAGTGACTTGCCCAAAGTCACACAGCTGACAAGGGGCGGAGCCGGGATTTGAACCCATGACCTCTGACTCCAAAGCCCGGGCTCTTTCCACCGAGACACGATTGAATGACAAAATGAATGGGCCTGTTCCCTCATCTTTAAAATGTGGATTGAGACTGTGAGCCCCACGTGGCACAGGGGTTCTGTCTGATCCAATTGACTTGTTTCCGCCCCAGCGTTTGGTCCAGTGCCTGACATATAGTATGTGCTTAACAATTGTTATTATTATTATTATTATTATTATTATTATTATTATTATTGGGTTTAGTCATGGCATGTCTCATGGAGGGGATGTCATTTTAGGAGGACTTTGAAGCTAGGGATAGTGGCGGGTTCTTGGATCTGAAGCAGAAGGGAGTTCCGGGCCTGAGGGACAGAGGGCAAATTTCATTCATTCAGTCAATCGTATTTATTGAGCGCTTACTGTGTGCAGAGCAGTGGACTATGCTATACTACTACGGCAAATGGTCAGTGGTGTGATATACAGAGACTCAGCATGGCTCAGTGGAAAGAACCCGGGCTTGGGTGCCAGAGGTCGTGGGTTCTAATCCCAGCTCTGCCACTTGTCAGCTGTGTGACCTTGGGCAAGTCACTTCACTTCTCTGGGCCTCAGTTCCCTCATCTGTAAAATGGGGATGAAGACTGTGAGCCCCACGTGAGACAACCTGATTACCATGTACCTACCCCAGCACTTAGAACAGTGCTTGGCACATAGTAAGCGCTTAAAACAAATACCAACATTATTATACGAGATCGAAGTACATTGAGGTGGTTGGCATTAAGTGAAGTGTACAGGCGAGTGGGAGTAGGCGATTTGTGAGGTAAAGTTAGGAAGGAGACGGCTGATTGAGTGTCTCAAAGGCAATGATAAACCTACAGGGTTTGGCACATGGTAGATGCTTAACAAATACCTTGATTATTATTCTTAGTATTCAATAGTCAATGCAGGACAAATCCATCCTAACATTTCAATCAATCAATCATATTTATTGAGCGCTTACTGTGTGCAAAGCACTGTACTAAGCACTTAACATTTCACATCCTAACATCCTAATATCCTAACATTTCACATTTAGCACTGCTCAATCTATATAAAAGCCCTACGGAGAGTTCACCTCCTCCAAGAGGCCTTCCAGACTGAGCTCCCTTTTTCCTCTCCTCCTCCCCATCCCCCCTGCCCTACCTTCTTCCCCTCCCCACAGCACCTGTATATATGTTTGTACAGATTTATTTCTCTATTTATTTTACTTGTACATATTTACTATTCTATTTATTTTATTAATGATGTGTATATAGCTAGAATTCTATTTATTCAGATGGCATTGACACCTGTCTACTTGTTTTGTTGTTTGTCTCCCCCTTCTAGACTGTGAGCCCGTTGTTGGGTAGGGACCATCTCTATATGTTGCCAACTTGTACTTACCAAGCTCTTAGTACAGTGCTCTGCACACAGTAAGCACTCAATAAATACGATTGAATGAATGAATGTTTCAAAGATTACACCACTTTCCCTGACTAAGCCCCCTTTCCTCTTCCCCAACTCCCTTCTGCATCATCCTGACTTCCTCCCTTTATTCATCCCCCTGCCCAGCTCCACAACAGTTATGTCTACATCTGTCATTTATACATTCATATTAATCTGTCTTCCCTTCTAGACTGTAAGCTCACTGTGGGCAGAGAACGTGTCCATTTATTATTCTATTGCACTCTCCCAAACGGTACAGTTATCTGCACACAGTCAGCACCCAATAAATATGACCGAATGAATACATTAATGAGTGAATAATTGATTTCCTTTTTTGATTGGGAGCCCCAGAAGGAATGGTGAACCGTGATTAATTCCTACCTGTGCATTTTCTCCAGCGTTTGGTACAGTGCTCTGCACACGGAAAGCACTTAATAAATACTATCACTATCACTACTTAATAAATATCACTGCTGTTTCCTAACCCCGAGAAGAAGAGCACCAGAGCCACAACCGAAATGAGACTTCCATTAACGTCACTCACAGTTCCTCTTTGGCTTTAGCATATCCCCACACGATTCTCACAAAATCTCATCCACTGAGACTCTCTTTCAAGCAATGAGCGTTTGTGTAATGGAACGTGGGCCATTTTTCACTCTGACTCAGTTTTGGGCTCGTATGTGACTATTTTTCCACCCAGATCTCCATCCTTACATTCACAGGACATTTTATCTTCCTCTTTAGATATTTTCTTCTTTTGATTTATGGTTTAAATCTACTTCTTGGCTGCTGCTTCGGCTTTTGTTCATGCAGCTATGAGCTGGATTTGAAAAGCTCCACATGGAATTGTTTTTGTTCTGAGTCCATGAAGTCTTCATGGACTAATAAGCAAAGGTCTTGTGGGGTTACTTGGCTTGGAAGTCGTGTGGGGAAAGGGAGATATTTGGGGCAACATTTCGCTCTTGGGCTACTTTGCATTCATCTGTGCTCATCTCCAAGTTTTAGATCCTAAATCCAGGCTAAAGGATATAAACAGAAGATGCTGAGCATTACGTTGGCTTCTGAGTTCTACCAGTTGTGTTCAGTACAACACACACACTTGAGCAGTGTTGTCCCATAGAGAGCTCACCTCCTCCAGGAGGCCTTCCCAGACTGAGCTCCCTTTTAAAAAAAAATAATGGCATTTGTTAAGCGCTTACTATGTGCAAAGCACTGTTCTAAGCGCTGGGAGGGATACAAGGTGATCACGTTGTCCCACGTGGGGCTCACAGTCTTAATCCCCATTTTACAGATGAGGTAACTGAGGCTCAGAGAAGTTAAGTGACTTGCCCAAGGTCACACAGCAGACATGTGGCAGAGCCAGGATTCGAACCCATGACCTCTGACTCCAAAGCCAGGCTCTTTCCACTGAGCTATGCCCCCATCCCCTCCGCCCAACCTCCTTCCCCTCCCCACGGCACCTGTATATATGTTTGTACAGATTTATTACTCTATTTATTTTGCTTGTACATATTTACTATTTTATTTATTTTGTTAATGAGGTGCATCTAGTTTTCTTTCTATTTATTTTGATGACTTCACACCTATCCACCTGTTTTGTTTTGTTGCCTGTCTCCCCCTTTTAGACCGCGAGCCCGTTGTTGGGTAGGGACCATCTCCATATGTTGCCAACTTGTACTTCCCAAGCACTTAGTACAGTGCTCTGCACCCAGTAAGCGCTCAATAAATATGATTGAATGAAGGAGTGACTGAGAAGCTGTGTGGACTAGAGAAGCAGCGTGGCATAGTGGATAGAGCAAGGGCTTGGGAGTCAGAAAGGTCATGGGTTCTAATCCTGCTCTGCCGTTTGTCTGCTGTGTGAACTTGGGGAAACCACTTCACTCCTCTGGGCCTCAGTTCCCTCATTTGCAAAATTGGGATTGAGACTGTGAGTCCCCCCATGGGACAGGGACTGAGTCCAATCCGATTTGCTTGCATCTACCCCTGCACTTAGTACACTGCCTGGCACATAGTAAGTGCTTAACAAATACCATAATTATTTTTATGATTATTATTATAGAATAATATAGAGTTTCCAGTCCTCTACCAGTCTCAGCTATGGGAGGGAGAGTGAAGCAGAGGCCTGTCCGTTCCATTCCTAGCTTGGGCAGTGGCTAGCGAGCAGCAGACCATCTGCTAAAAGTCAATACTCATCCGTGCTGGGCAGCAGCGGTACGGGACATTCGTTCATTCATTCAATCGTATTTATTGAGCACTTACTGTGTGCAGAGCACTGTACTAAGCGCTTGGGAAGTACAAGTCGGCAACATACAGAGACAGTCCCTACCCAACAACAGGCTCACAGTCTAGAAGGGGGAAACAGACAACAAAACAAAACATGTGGACAGGTGTCAAGTCGTCAGAACAAATAGAATTAAAGCTAAACGCACATTATTAACAAAATAAATAGAATGGTAAATATGTACAAGTAAAATAAATAGAGTACAGAGACTCAGGTTTATCATGTAGAAGGAGGCAGTGGTCAACCGCTTCTGGAGTTTTCCCAAGAAAACTCTGCGGATCCATTACCAGAACGATGGCAGATGGAGAGCAGGGACTTCTGGGAGAGATTCACTCATTCATTCATTCAATCGTATTTATTGAGCGCTTACTGTGTGCAGAACACTGTACTAAGCGCTTGGGAAGTACAAGTTGGCAACAAACAGAGAGGGTTGCTACCCAACATTGGGCTCACAGTCTAGAGGGATGTTTCCGTGGGGTCGCTATGGGTCGGACACGACTAGACGGCATAAAACAAGACAAGATTATAGAGCACAGGCTTAGGAGTCAGAAGGATCTGGGTTCTAATCCTGGCTCCTCCACATGTCTGCTGTGTGTCCTTGGACAAGTCACTTCACTTCTCTGGGCCTCAGTTACCTCGGCTGTAAAATGGGGATAAGAATGTGAGCCCCATGTGGGACAGGGACTGTGTCCAACCTGACAAACCGGTATCTACCCCAGTGCTTGGCGCAGTGTAAGCACTTATCAAGTAACCATCATTATTATTAATATTGTTATGCTGTACATTTCCAATGAGTACAGTGCTCCATACACAGCAAGCACTCTATAATAATAATAATTATAATGATGGTATTTATTAAGCGCTTACTATGTTCAAAGCACTGTTCTAAGCACTGGGGAGGTTACAGGGTGATCAGGCTGTCCCACGGGGGGCTCGCAGTCTTAATCCCCATTTTACAGATGAGGGAACTGAGGCCCAGAGAAGTGAATTGACTTGACCAAAGTCACACAGCTGACCGTTGGCAGAATTGGGATTTGAACCCATGACCTCTGACTCCAAAGCCCTGGCTCTTTCTACTGAGCCATGCTGCTTCTCTTGTAATGGGAGAAGATAATGGAAAGGTAGGAAGGAGAGAACCTTAAAACCAGTGGGTTCTAATCCCGGCTCCAACCACTTGTCAGCTGTGTGACTTGGGGTCAGTCATTTCTCTTCTCTGGGCCTCAGTTACCTCATCTGTAAAATGGGGAGTAAGACTGTGAGCCCCATGTGGGACAACCTGACTACCTTGGATCTACCCCAGTGCTTAGAACAGTGCGTGGCACATAGTAAGCATAAGCGCGTGGCACATAGTAAGCGTAAGTGCGTGGCACTTACCAACCGCCACTATAATAATAATAGTAAGTATATAATAAATAAATAGTAAGTAATATAATAATAATAATAGTAAGTGCGTGGCACTTAACAAACGCCACTATAATAATAATAACAATAATAATAGACTGAGAATGCCACATAGCACATGGACTGAGACCAACCTCATTAACTTGAATCTGACCTACAGAGCTTGACACATAGTAAGCACTTAGAAATATCATGATGATAATAATAATGATAGTAAAGTGAATCTTCTGAAAAGATTGTGATGCTTCCATTCATTCCTTCATTCAATTGTATTTATTGAGTGCTTACTATGTGCAAAGTATTATGCCTAGTTCTCCAGGGAGAACAATGCAACAACAAACAGGAGCATTCCCTGCCCACAACACGTTAATCAAACAATGGATGAATCCACTCCCCTATTAGACGGTAAATACCTTACTGGCAGGGATACAAATAAAAAAGGCCCTCAGTAGATAGATTTCCCCAGTACCTATTTTCCATGAGGATTCACCTTTGAGAGCAGAGTTTCCGGATCCCCAGAAGCCTTTCGACATCTAAGTTTGGGCTTCCTACGCACCCAAAAATTTCTTTGTATCTCTCAATGGCTTATCGTTCGTCATTTTAATTGGCTTGGCCTGAAAGTATTTCACTATTCTCCTTAATAGCTCTAGTAACTTTAGAAATTAAAATCCACAAGAGAAATTCCCTAGCCTAGGAGAGCTCGGCCTTATTTACGTGTTAAATTGGAGGCAGGCCTCACTCTCTGCTTTCTTACTCCATTTTAGAAGGTCTTTGAGCCAGTTTGCCCATGTCTAGAAAACGGCAAAGAGTTTAGTGATCAACAAGTTCCGAACACACCCAAATTAAAAGATCCTAATTATCAACTTTAAACAAATCCTTACGGTTGCGGCAGAAATAATTTTTCGGAGAGTGTTTCCAACATGCAGGAAATGTTTTCAGGATACACGGCATTAACATAATTTTTCCGACTGGGGTTCTCACAGGACATCTGATGAAGTCTCTACCTTTAATTTTAATTGCAAAGACTGCATTCTTAATTAAAATCTGTACAAATGGATTTTATGCCACGCCAAAAGAAATCCAAGTTCATTAGTTATAAAACCCTTTAAAAATTGATGTAAATATGTGAATTCTTTAAAAGTTTGAACTCCGAGTCTTCATTTAATGTTGAGTAGCCTTTTATCTAGAGACTAATGAAGCCAATATAAATTAAGATACTTGTTTTTTCTTCTCCTCTGGTATATCTCTTTATGTCATTACATTCTTGCTTGTAGAATCAAATTCACATGAAATTTGAATACGATGGAGAGTTCTGAAGATTTAAATATTATAGATAGTATAACATATATTATATATTATTTTATTACATTATAACACATTTAATATATTAATATATAATATATTATATTATACAACATTTAATATACTATATATTAATATAATATATTTAATATATAACACATCATCTAATTCACAATACATTTAATATATTAATTATATTAACATTTAGTATTTATTATTTAATAAATCTTAAGATTTAAATAAATTTAGATTTAATATTGAAATTTTAAAATTTATCAATATTGATATTTAATATTTAATGTAATTATATTATAATATTCCTTTATATTCCTAGGATATGGGCATGAATTGTCATATTCTTACTTAATAGTTCTTGTTAAATAGCTGTCTTAGAATGAAAATCTGCCACCTTGAAAGTTCGGAGAAAAAGTTGTTCTAACAAGTGTTGCTTATTTTGAATTCTCTTTCTCAAAGTGGACACGATAGTAGCAACTGTTTCTGAGCTCTTTCCTCCGCCTCACAGCACTTTAGGGACATAGTCCTAATTTATTTTATCATGGTGATTCCCCCGGTAGACTCTAAGCTCCTGGTGGGCAGGGAATGTGTCTACCAACTTGCTTCTATTGTCCTCTGCCAAGTGCTTAGTGCAGTTTTCCACATGTAGTAAGCACTCAAAAATACAATTGATTGATCCATGGGCTGATAAAATCCCAACTCCTCCAAAACGTCTTAATAGATTAATTCCCAACATCCCAAATCAAGTGAACCCATCATCCATCTCTACCAATTATATACTTTTGTATACCCATCATCAGCTCTTAGGGCAAATTTTCTCTGCACACAGTTAAACGCTCGATAAATACGATTAAATGAATGAATTTTCTCTGAAGCGTCGTTCTCTACTGCACACTATGAAATAAAATGGTGTCCCAGGATCAATCAATCAGTCAGTGCTATTTATTGAGCTGATAAGCACAGTCTCTGTTCTCATGGATCTTACTGTGTGCCAAGCATGGTACTAGGTGCTCAATCCCCACTTTACAGATGAGATAACTGAGTCACAGAGAAGTGAAGTGACTTACCCAAGGACATACAGCAGGTAAGTGGCAGAGCCGAAATTATTTGTTCATTCTTTCAATCGTATTTATTGAGCGCTTACTGTGTGCAGAGCTCTGTACTAAGCGCTTGGAAAGTACAATTCGGCAACAGGTAGAGACAATCCCTACCCAAAAATTGGCTCACCGTCTAGAAGGGGGAGACAGACAGCAAAACAGAACAAGTAGACAGGTGTCAGTACTATCAAAATAAATTGAATTATAGATATACACACATCATTAATAAAATAAATAGAGTAATAAATATGTACAAACATACACAAGTGCTGTGGGGAGGGGAAGGGAGTAGGGCAGATGGAGGGAGTGGGGGCGATGGAGAGGGGAGGAGGAGGAGAAGATAAGGGGGGGCTCAGTCTGGGAAGGCCTTCTGGAGGAGGTGAGCTCTCAGTAGGGCTTTGAAGGGAAGAAGAGAGCTAGTTTGGCGGATGTGCGGAGGGATTGGGGGCATTCCAGGCCAAAGGTATGATGTGGACCATCGGTCCACAGTGGGACAGGTGAGAACGAGGCCCAGTGAGGAGGTGAGTGGCGGCAGAGGAGCGGCGGGTGCGGGCTGGGATGGAGAAGGACAAAAGGGAGGTGAGGTAGCAGGGGGCAAAGAGATGGACAGTTTTATAGCCAATAGTGAGGAGTTTTTGCTTCATGCAAAGGTTGATTAGCAACCACTGGAAATTTTTGAGGAGGGGAGAGACATAATAATAATAATAATCATCATCATCATCATCATCATCATGGCATTTATTAAGCGCTTACTATGTGCAGAGCACTGTTCTAAGCGCTGGGGAGGCTACAAGGTGGTCAGGTTGTCGCAAAGGGGGCTCACAGTCTTAATCCCCATTTTACAGATGAGGCAACTGAGGCCCAGAGAAGTTAAGTGACTGGCCCAAAGTCACACAGCTGACAACTGGCAGAACCGGGATTTGAACCCATGACCTCTGACTCCAAAGCCCGTGCTCTTTCCACTGAGCCATGCTGCTTCCCTATAATAATAATGATAAGGGCATTTATTAAGCACTTACTATGTGCAAAGCACTGTTCTAGGCACTGGGGAGGTTACAATATGATGAGGTTGTCCCACAGGAGGCTCACAGTCTTCATCCCCATTTTACAGATGAGGGAACTAAGGCATAGAGAAGTGAAGTGACTTGCCCAAAGTCACATAGCTGACAATTGGCGGAGCTGGAATTTGTAGTTCAAAGCCCGTGTTCTTTCCACTGAGCCACACTGCTTCTCTGCAGTGCTTAGAACAGTGCTTTGCACATAGTAAGCGCTTAATAAATGTCATTTATTAGTAGTAGTAGTAGTAGTAGTATTAGTATTATCATTATTATTATTATTATCATATCTGTTCATGGATTAGAACCCATGATCTACTCCCAGGACCCAGCTCTATCCACTGTGCCATGCTGCTTCTCGTGTTGAACAGTTGAAAGATAGGGGAATCAAGAGAGATTTTCCCTCCACACTCGGCCACTTTTTCGTCTTCAAATTAAACTTTCTTCCCAGTTTGCTTCCCTTCCCCTCAAAGAAATTTAGAGTCTTATGCAGTAGTTTAGAAACGCTCTGGGCATATTACTCCCCTCCTCAAAAATCTCCAGTGGCTACCAATCAATCTGCGCATCAGGCAGAAACTCCTCACCCTGGGCTTCCAGGCTGTCCATCACCTCGCCCCCTCCTACCTCACCTCCCTTCTCTCCTTCTACTGCCCAGCCCACAACCTCCGCTCCTCCACCGCTAATCTCCTCACTGTACCTCGTTCTCGCCTGTCCCGCCGTCGACCCCCGGCCCACGTCATCCCCCGGGCCTGGAATGCCCTCCCTCTGCCCCTCCGCCAAGCTAGCTCTCTTCCTCCCTTCAAGGCCCTGCTGAGAGCTCACCTCCTCCAGGAGGCCTTCCCAGACTGAGCCCCTTCCCTCCTCTCCCCCTCGTCCCCCCTCCATCCCCCCATCTTACCTCCTTCCCTTCCCCACAGCACCTGTATATATGTATATATGGTTGTACATATTTATTACTCTATTTATTTATTTATTTATTTATTTTACTTGTACATTTCTATCCTATTCATTTTATTTTGTTGGTGTGTTTGGTTCTGTTCTCTGTCTCCCCCTTTTAGACTGTGAGCCCACTGTTGGGTAGGGACTGTCTCTATGTGTTGCCAATTTGTACTTCCCAAGCGCTTAGTACAGTGCTCTGCACATAGTAAGCGCTCAATAAATACGATTGATTGATTGACTGATTGATAGTTTAGTCCTTCCTCTCCATAAAATGCAACTTCCTTGTGCCGCTGTCCTTTGTTTAGCCCCATATCACCAACCTGCAGCCTTCTTATCCTCAACTAAAACCATTTGAGTTCATTCATTCATTCATTCATTCAATTGTATTTATTGAACACTTAGTAAGCGCTCAATAAATACGATTGATTGATTGATTGATTACTGTGTGCAGAGCACTGTACTAAACGCTTGGGAAATACAAGTTGGCAACATATAGAGATGGTCTCTACCCAACAACGGGCTCACAGTCTAGAAGGGGGAGACAGAAAACAAAAGAAAACATGTAGACAGGTGTCAAAGTCATCAGAACAAATAGAGTTCATTAAAGGACTGTTTTCCTTTCTTTAATCATCTGCTAATTCTGTCATATTATATTCTCTCAGGTGCTTTAGTACATTGCTCTGCACCTAGGCCTTCCCAGATTAAGCCCCACTTTTCCTCATCTCCCACTCCCTTTTTCGATGCCCTGACTTGCTCCCTGTACTCTTCCTTCCTCTCCCAGACACACAGCACTTATATATGTATCTGTCATTTTATTTATTTATATCGATGTCTGTTTATTTTTACTGAGGTCTGTCTCACCTCCCCACCCAAGACTGTGAGCTTTTTGTGGGCAGGGATTCTCACTAATCATCATCATCATCATCATCATCATCATCATCATCATCATCATCCAAGCACTTAGTACAGTGTATGGCATAGAGTAAGTGCTCAAGAAATACAATTGAATGAATTAAGCCCCACTTTACAGATGAAGAATCTGAGGCACAGAGGAGTGAAGTGACTTAATAATAATAATGGCATTTATTGATAATAATAATGATGGTATTTGTTAAGTGCTTACAATGTGCCGAGCACTGTTCTAAGTGCTGGGGTAGATACAAGGTAATCAGGTTCTCTTCTAGACATAATAATAATGGTTGTATTTGTTAAGCGCTTACAATGTGCCGAGCACTGTTCAAAGTGCTGGGGTAGATACAAGGTAATCAGGTCCTCTTCTAGACTGTGAGCCCACTGTTGGGTAGGGACCGTCTCTATATGTTGCCAACTTGTACTTCCCAAGCGCTTAGTACAGTGCTCTGCACACAGTAAGCGCTCAATAAATACGATTGAATGAACGAATGAATGAATCCAATGTGGGGCTCACAGTCTTAATCCCCATTCTACAGATGAGGTACCTGAGGCCCAGAGAAGTGAAGTGACTTGTCCAAAGTCACTCAGCTGATAAGTGGAGGAGCTGGGATTAGAACCCATGACTTCTGACTCACAACCCCGTGCTCTAAGGTGCCGACAGAGGAATTTAGTACAGTGCTCTGCATATAATAACTGCTCTTTATAAGTATCATTCACAAACTTAAGAATTGAAGTATCTGGAAAACCTCGGCAGGTCCAGAGATGATGATGATGATGGTACTTGTTAAGCGCTTACTATGTGCCAAGCACTGTTCTAAGTGCTGGGGTAGTTACAAGGGAATCAGGTTGTTCATCGCGAGGCTCATTGTCTTAATCCCCATTTTACAGATGAGGTAACTGAGGCACAGAGAAGGGAAGTGACACACAGGTCACCAGGTCACAAGACATAAGGTCACAGAGCAGACAAGTGGTGGAGCCAGGATTAGAACCCACGACCTTCTGACTCCCAAGCCCGGGCTCTAGCCACTAGGCCATGCTGCTTCATTGTGGTATTATAGTATTGTACTTTCCCAAGCACTTAGTACAGTGCCTGGCACACAGTAAGTGCTTAATAAATACAATTGAATGAAGGAATTGAATAACCAGTAAGAGCTCAATCAATCAATCAATCAATCAATCGTATTTATTGAGCACTTACTGTGTGCAGAGCACTGTACTAAGCTCAATAAACACAATTCACTGACTGTTTGATTATTAAGCAGCGTGGCTTAGTGGAAAGAGCCCGGATTTAAGAGTCAGAGGATGTGGGTTCTAATCCCGGCTCCGCCACTTATCCGCTGTGTGACCTTGGGCAAGTCACTTCACTTCTCTGTGCCTCAGTTACTTCATCTGTAAAATGGGGATGAAGACTGTGAGCCCCACGTGGGACATCCTGATTACCTTGTAACTACCCCAGCGCTTAGAACAGTGCTTGGCACATAGTAAGTGCTTAACAAGTACCATCATCATCTCTGGACCTGCCGAGGTTTTCCAGATACTTTAATTCTTAAGTCTGTTAATGATATTTATAAAGAGCAGTTATTATATGCAGAGCACTGTACTAAGTTCCTCTGTCGGCACTTTAGAGTCATAGGCATCATCCCTGCCAATAAAAAACTCATAGGTAGCCAAGACCGAATCAGTAAAATATGGAGGGGTGTGACTAATAGATATGGTATTTGTTAAGTGTAATAATAATAATAATAATAATAATAATAATAATAATAATAGCATTTGTAAAGCACTTGCTATGTGCCAAGCACTGTTCTAAGCACTGGGTAGGAACAGGGTGATCAGATTGTCCCACATGGGCCTCACAGTCTTCATGCCTGTTTTCCAGATGAGGTCACTGAGGCCCAGAGAAGTGAAGTATCTTGCCCAGAGTCACACAGCTGACAATTGGCGGAGCCGGGATTAGAACCCATGACATCTGACTCCCAAGCCCGGGCTCTTTCCATTTAGCCATGCTGCTTCTCTAAGCCCTGTTCTAAGCACTGGCCTATAAATGGTGTGTTTCTTTTAGACTGTGAGCCCACTGTTGGGTAGGAACTGTCTCTATATGTTGCCAATTTGTACTTCCCAAGCGCTTAGTACAGTGCTCTGCACATAGTAAGCGCTCAATAAATACAATTGATTGATTGATTGATTGATTGGTAACTGTTCTCGGAATCATGTTGGCATTTAAAAACCCAGAAATACAGCTGCCAATCAATCAACAATGTTTACCGAGACCATAACGGGTACAAAGCAGTCTTCTAAGAAATTTATATCATAGTGGATGGAGCGCTGGAAGTCAGAAGGACCTGTGTTCTAATCCCGGTTCTGCCACGTGTCTGCTGTGTGACACTGGACTAGTCACTTCACTTCTCTGTGCCTCAATTACCTCATCTGTAAAATGGGGATTAAGATCATGAGCTCCACGCGGGACAGGGACTGCATCAAGTATGATTTGATCGTATCCTCCCCAGCTCTTAGAATAGTGCCTGATAATAATAATAATGATGATGGCATTTATTAAGCACTTACTATGTGCAAAGCACTGTTCTAATTGCTGGGGAAGTTACAAGGTGATCAGATTGTCCCTCGTGGGGCTCACAGTCTGAATCCCCATTTCACAGATGAGGTAACTGAGGCCCAGAGAAGTGAAGTGACTTGCCCAAAGTCACACAGCTGACAATTGGCAGAGCGGGGATTTGATCCCATGAGCTCTGACTCCAAAGCCTGGGCGATTTCCACTGAGCCACAAATACCACAATTAATATTATCATTATTAGAGAGCATAATAATAATAATAATAATAATAATAATAATAATAATAATAATTATTATTATTATTATTATTATAGTTCTCACCACCTTAAAAGCATTTTTCTGGGCACTGGGTTAAATACAAGATAATAATAATAATAATAATAATAATAATAATAAAGACAATAACAATAATGATGATAGTGATGATGATGATAATAACAATAATAATAATGATGATAATAGTGATGATAATAATAATAATAATAATAATAATAATAATAATAATAATGATAATAGCATTTATTAAGTGCTTACTCTGCACAAAGCACTGTTCTAAGCACTGAGGAGGTTACAAGGTGATCAGTTTGTCCCACGTGGAGCTCACAATCTTAATCCCCATTTTACATATGAGGTAACTGAGGCACAGAGAAGTTAAGTGACTTGCCCAAAGTCACACAGCTGACAAGTGACGGAGCCAGGATTTGAACCCCTGATCTCTGACTCCAAAGCCCGGGCTCTTTCCACTGAGCCACGCTCCACATGGGGCTCACAATCTACGTAGGGCGGAGTAAGACTGAATCCCCATTTTACAGAGGAGGTAACTGAGGAGGCCTCCAGGAGGCCTTCCCAGACTGAGCCCCCTTTTTCCTCTCCTCCTCTCCATCCCCCCTGCCCTATCTCCATCCCCTCCCCACAGCACCTGTATATATTTATTTGTACAGATTTATTACTCTATTTATTTTACTTGTACATATTTACTATTCTATTTATTTCGTTAATGATGTGCATATAGCTTTAATTCTATTTCTTCTGATGATTTTGACACCTGTCTACATGTTTTGTTTCGTTGTCTTGCTTCCCCCTTCTAGACTGTGAGCCACTTGTTGGGTAGGGACAGTCTCTATATGTTGCCAACTTGTACTTCCCAAGCACTTAGTACAGTGCTCTGCACACAGTAAGTGCTCAATAAATATGATCAAATGAATGAATGAATGAATGAATGAGGCACAGAGGCAAACTGACTTGTCCAAGGTCACATAGCAAACAACTTGCAAAGTTTGTACGTATTTATTACTCCATTTATTTTACTTGTACATATTTAGTCTATTTTATTTTGTTAATATGTTTTGTTTTGTTGTCTGTCTCCCCCTTCTAGACTGTGAGCCCACTGTTGGGTAGGGACCATCTCTATATGTTGCCAACCTGTACTTCCCAAGCACTTAGTACAGTGCTCTGCACACAGTAATCGCTCAATAAATACGATTGAATGAAAAGCTGGGTTTAGAATAATAATAATATTGATGGCATTTATTAAGAACTTACTATGTGCAGAACACTGTTTTAAGTGCTGGGGAGGTTACAAGGCAATCAGGTTGTCCCACAGGGGGCTCAGAATCTTAATCCCCATTTTACAGATGAGGTAACTGAGGCCCAGAGAAGTGCTCTATTTATTTATTTTACTTGTACCTATCTATTCTATTTATTTTATTTTGTTAGTATGTTTGGTTTTGTTCTCAGTCTCCCCCTTCTAGACTGTGAGCCCACTGTTGGGTAGGGACTGTCTCTATATGTTGCCAGCTTGTACTTCCCAAGCGCTTAGTACAGTGCTCTGCACACAGTAAACGCTCAATAAATACGATTGATTGATTGATTGATTGATTGATTGATTGATTGAAGTGACTTGCCCTATGTCACACAGCTGACAACTGGCAGAGCTGGGATTTGAACCCATGACCTCTGACTCCAAAGCCTGGGCTCTTTCCACTGAACCACACTGCTTCTCGTGAGAATAAGAATAGAAATCCTCTTACTCCCAGGCCTGTGCTCTTTTCACTAGGCCATTCTGCTTTCCATTAATTTTTTGACACATAGTGAGTGCCTATGTGCTATGGTACACTATACTAGACATTCAGGAATTACCAAATAAAGAAGCGACATGTTTCCTACCCTTAAGGGGCTTGCACTCTACCACTGGAGAAAGCTATTAATGTATTCACAACTTGAGTGGCTCCAATAAATAATTGACTACATACAGACACACTCACAAATAACCACACACAGGTCCTGACTAAAGCGTAAATAAGATTATATTTAAAGAGAAAAGGGAGTTTACGCATGATGGAGCTAGGATGCAATAGAAGATATCTGTTCCCGGCTCGTAAAAAGCTTACAGAGCAGCGTGGCTTGGCGATAAAGTGTGGATCTGGGTTTCAGAGGGATTTATTCTATTTATTTTATTCTGTTAATATGTTTTGTTTTGTTCTCTGTCTCCCCCTTCTAGACTGTGAGCCCACTGTTGGGTAGGGACCGTCTCTATATGTTGCCAACTTGTACTTCCCAAGCGCTTAGTACAGTGCTCTGCACACAGTAAGTGCTCAATAAATATGAATGAATGAATGAATCTGGGTTTGGGTTCTAATCCTTGGCTGCACCACAGTCCTTCTGTGTAACCCTGGGCAAGTCACTTCACTTCTCTGGGCCTCAGTTCCCTTGTGTGTAAAATGAGAGAAGCAGTGTGGCTCAGTGGAAGGAGCATGGGCTTTGGAATCAGAGGTCATGGGTTCAAATCCTGGCTCCTCCAATTGTCAGCTGTGTGACTTTGAGCAAGTCACTTAACTTCTCTGGGTCTCAGTTACCTAATCTGTAAAATGGGGATGAAGACTGTGAGCCCCGCCATGGGACAACCTGATCACCTTGTAACCTCCCCAGTGCTTAGAACAGTGCTTTGCACATAGTAAGTGCTTAATAAATGTCATTCTTATTATTATTTATAATTTATTATTACGACATCAATAATAATAATAATAATAATAATAACAACAATAATAATAACAGTAACAACAACAACACCAACAATAATAATAATAATAATAATAATAATAATAATAATAATAATGGTATAAGAGTGTGAGCCCCATGTGGGACAGGGACTGTGTTCCAACCTGATTAAACTTGTACCTACCCCATAGCTTAGAACAGGGCTTGGCACCTAGTAAGAGCCCAACAAGTACCATAATTATTATCGTTATTATTTTAAGTGGGGCCAGACAAAAATGATTGACAAAGCTTGGGATCAGGAAACCTATTTATCATCATCCTTTGATTTCCTATTTTTGTTTCAGTCTCCCACTCACCCCCTCCTTCTTATCTCTTGGAGTGTGAGCCCCTTAAGGGCCAGGGACCGTGGCTACATTCATCTCATCTGTGCATTCTTTCCCAGCACTTTGCAATAAAGGAATAATAATGATGATGATTATTAACAGTACAGTGCACCGCCACAGTAAGCATTTAATAACTATTAATGCTCTCCCCCTCCTACCTTACTTCTCTGATTTAATACTCCAAACCAGCCCTCCTGGAGCACTTTGCTCCTCTGATGCCAATCTACTCTCTCTACTTCAAGCTTTTCTATCTCACGGCTGAACCCTTGCCCATGTCCTGCCTCTGGCCTGGAGTCCATTCATTCAATCATATTTATTGAACTTTTACTGTGTGCAGAGCACTGTACTAAGCGCTTGGGAAGTACAAGTTGGCAACATATAGAGACGGTCCCTACACAACAGCGCACTCACAGTCTAGAAGGGGGAGACAGACAACAAAACAAAACATATTAATAAAATAAAATAAATGGAATAAATATGTACAAGCAAAATGGAGTAATAAATCCATACAAACATATATACAGGTGCTGTGGGATGGGAAGGAGGTAAGGTGGGGGGATGGGGAGGGGGAAGAGGGGGAGAGGAAGGAGGGGGCTCAGTCTGGGAAGGCCTCCACTCGGGGGGTCACATAACTAGTTGAAGAGGGAATGCCCTCCCTCTGCAAATCCGACAATCACTCTCTCTTCCGTCAAAACTTTCCTGAAGGCCCATCACCTCCAAGATGCCTTCCCTGACTAAGCCCTCCATCTCCCTACCCCCTCTCTGGATCTAGACCCTTAAAGCCATCGATATTCACGTCATCCTCTGTCCCACTTATGCATGCATCTGTAATTTATTCTAATAATAATAATAATAATAATAATAATGATGGCATGTGTTAAGCGCTTCCTATGTGCAAAGCACTGTTCTAAGCACTGGGGAGATACAAGGTGATCAGGTTGTCCCACCGGGGGATCACAGTCTTAATCCCCATTTTACAGATGAGGAAACTGAGGCCCAGAGAAGTGCCTGTTTCCTCCTCTAGACTGTAACCACCTTGTGAGCAGGGAATCTGTCTACCATCTTCTAGTATATTGTACTCTCTCAAGTGCTTAGAACAGTGTTCTGCCCACAGTAAGCACTCAATGAATCAATCAATCAATCATTTATTGAGCACTTACAACATGCAGAGCACTGAACTATGCCTCAGGGGGAGTATAATACAACAGAATTAGCAGACACATTCCCTGTTCATAACAAGCTTACAACGTAGAGACAGACTGAGCCCCCTTTTTCCTCTCCTCCTCCCCATCCCCCTGCCCTACCTCCGTCCCCTCCCCACAACACCTGTATATATAATAATAATAATAATAATAATAATAATAATAATAATAATAGCATTTATTAAGTGTTTACTATGTGCAAAGCACTGTTCTAAGCACTGGGGAGGTTTACAAGGTGATCAGGTTGTCCCACGGGGGGCTCACCATCTTCATCCCCATTTTACAGATGAGGTAACTGAGGCACAGAGAAGTAAAGTGATTTGCCCAAAGTCACACAACAATCAATCAATCAATCAATCGTATTTATTGAGCACCTACTGTGTGCAGAGCACTGTACTAAGCGTTTGGGAAGTACAAGTCGGCAACATATAGAGATGGTCCCTACCCAACAGTGGGCTCACAGTCTAGACATGTGCTAGACTGTGCTATATATGGGCTAGACTGTGAGCCTACTGTTGGGTAGGGACCGTCTCTATATGTTGCCAACTTGTACTTCCCAAGCGCTTAGTACAGTGCTCTGCACACAGTAAGCCCTCAATAAATACGATTGAATGAATGAATGAATGAATATGTTTGTACAGATTTATTGCTCTATATAATTTATTTTGTTAATGATTCTCATCTAGCTTTATTTCTATTTATTCTGACGACTTGACACCCATCCACATGTTGTGTTTTGTTGTCTGCCTCCCCCTTCTAGACTGTGAGCCCACTGTTGGGTAGGGACCGTCCCTATCTGTTGCCGACTTGTACTTCCCAAGTGCTTAGTACAGTGCTCTGCACACAGTAAGCACTCAATAAATACGATTGAATGAATGAATGAATAAGCAATCAAAGTTGGCTGAGAAGCAGCATGGTCTAGTGAGCCCAGTCTTCTAGACTGTGAGCCCACTGTTGGGTAGGGACCGTCTCTATATGCTGCCGACTTGTACTTCCCAAGCACTTAGTACAGTGCTCTGCACACAGTAAGCACTCAATCAATATGATTGAATGAAAGAATGAATTAATATTAATAAAATCTGGAGTGCCCTCCCTCCTCAAATAATAATGATGGTATTTGTCAAGTGCTTATTATGTGCCAAGTACTGTTCTAAGCTCTGGGGTAGATACAGATCTGACAATGATTCCCTCCACCTTCAAAGCCTTACTGAAGGCCCATCTCCTCCAAGAGGCCTTCCCTGACTAAGCCCTACTTTTCTTCATCGCCCATTCCCCTCTGCATTGCCTGGACTTGCTTCATTTGCTTCTCTCCGCGCCCTACAGCACTTATGTATATGTCCGTAATTCTATTGATTTATATTGATAAGCAGCGTGGCTCAGTGGAAAGAGCACGGGCTTTGGAGTCAGAGTTCATGGATTCAAATCCCGGCTCTGCCAACTGTCAGCTGTGTGATTTTGGACAAGTCACATAACTTATCTGGGCCTCAGTTACCTTACCTCATCTGGAAAATGGGGATTAAGACTGTGAGCCCCCCCGTGGGACAACCTGATCACCTTGTAACCTCCCCAGCAATTAGAACAGTGCTTTGCATATAGTAAGCACTTAATAAAATGCCATTATTATTATTGATGTCTGTTCATTTGTACTGATGCCTGTCTCTCCCATTCTAGACTGTGGGGCTCACTGTGGGCAGGGATCGTCATTCTTTATTGCTGCATTGTAATAATAACTATAATTATAGTATTTGTTAAGAGCTTACTATGTGCCAAGCACTGTTCTAAGCACTGTGCTAAATGCAAGGTCATTAGATTGTCCCACATGGGGCTCACAGTCTTCTTCCCATTTGACAGATGAGGTAACTGAGGCATGGAGAAGTGAAATGACTTGACCAAGGTCACACAGCAGACCAGTGTCGAGGCCGGGATTAGAACCCATGACCTCTGACTCCCAAGTCCGGGCTCATCAAGTTGTACTTTCCCAAGCTCTTAGTACAGATCTCTGCACAAAAGAAGCACTCAATACATATGGTTGAATGAATGAATGAAATAAGTAATTTATGATAATAATAAATTAAAATAATAATAATAAATTAAAATAATAATAATAATAATAATAATAATAATAATAATAACAATAATATTTGTTAAGTGCTTACTATGTGCAAAGCACTGTTCTAAGCACTGGGGAGGTTACAAGGTGATCAGGTTGTCCCATGGGGGGCTCACGGTTTTAATCCCCATTTTACAGATGAGGTAACTGAGGCACAGAGAAGTGAAGTGACTTGCCCAAAGTCACACAGCTGACAGTTGGTGGAGCTGGGATTTGAACCCATGACCTCTGACTCCAAAGCCCGTGCTCTTTCCATTGAGCCACACTGCTTGATGTGATTTAAAGATATGTACATAGGTCCTGTGTGATTGGGGAGCATATTAAGTGTCCAAAGGTCATAGTTCAAAGTGCACTTGGTAAACACAGATGATTGATTAATTGATCATTCTTCTAAGTCTTTTGTATTCTCCCAAAGTGTCTAGTAAATTGCTCTGTGCACTGTAAGTGCCCAATAAATACCACTGACTGATTGAATGAGGAATCAGAGATGGAAGTGTCGAGAACACATCATAAAGCACTGACTCGGCGCCAGGCACTGTACTAAGCGCTGGGGTGGATACAAATAAACCGGGTTGGACACAGTCCCTGTCCCACATGGGACTCACAATCTCAATCCCCATTTTCCAGATGAGGGAACTGAGGCTCAGAGAAGTGAAGTGACTTGCTCAAGGTCACACAGAAGACCAGTGGCGGAGCCGGGATTAGAACCCATGACCTTCTGACTCCAGAGTCGGATATTCTCTCAACTAGGCCATGGTGTTTCTCCATGTCAACATAACTTATGTCTGGGTCCTAAACTTCTATTTATTTTGACGGTATTGACACTTGTCTACATGTTTTGTTTTGATTTTTGTCTGTCTCCCCCCTTCTAGACTATGATCCCCTTGTTGGGTAGGGACCGTCTCTATATGTTGCTGATTTATACTTCCCAAGCACTTAGTCCAGTGCTCTGCACACAGTAAGAGCTCAATAAATATGATTGAATGAATGAATGAATAAATGAATAATCACCACCCTGGGTTGGGAGATTTATTTTCAGAAGGGAGAATTTTCAATGGACAAAAGAAGAACTGGATTGAAAGTCATGCTGGAGCTGAAACAAGATTTAGAGGTTGGAGATGGCGAAAGGGATTCTTTTTCCCATCCTTATTTCATTTTTTCATGCTGCGCTCCATCAGGGCTGGCACAAGTACGGCTGAAAAGCAGCTTGGAAAGATTCCGCTCAGACTATTCCTAATCCAAACAGAAACACAGAGTGCCAAAGATCCCGAGGGGGAAATCTCTTAATGTTTTTTCAGTTCAACTGTATGAGTCCAAGAAGAGAGGATAGTTTAAGTAAACTTTGGCTAACGTCCTGACTTCTGTGCCCATTTGTGAAGCAAGTCTTCAAATCCGCTGCAGGCCAACTATCTGTCCTTCCTAATACCAAGTTTTAAAATAAAATGCTTCCAAAGGATGAGAGCATGCTCCTCCCAGAAATATGAACTGATATAAAGTGAAAATCCCGGAGTTTCATTAAACGCAGCTATTTGGAGTCTTCATCAGGCAAGTTGTAGTCATCGTGAAAGTTGAGAAGCAGCGTAGCATAATAATAATAAGAATAATAAGAATAATAATAACAACATTTATTAAGCACTTACTATATGTCAAGCACTGTTCTAAGCGCTGGGGAGGTTACAAGGTGATCAGGTTGTCCCACAGGGGGCTCACAGTCTTAATCCCCATTTTACAGATGAGGGAACTGAGGCACAGAGAAGTGACTTGCCCAAAGTCACACAGCTGACAATTGGCGGAGCCAGGATTTGAACCCACAACCCCTGACTCCAAAGCCTGGGCTCTTTCCACTGAGCCACACTGCTTCTCTAAGGCTAGAGCCCTGGCCCCAGAGTCAGAGGACCTGGATTCTAACCCCAGCTCTGTCACTTATCTGCCGTGTGACCTTGGACAAGTCACTTAGCAACTTGTACTTCCCAAGTGCTTACTACAGTGCTCTGCACACAGTAAGCGCTCAATAAATATGATTGATTGATTGACTGATTGACTTAGCGTGGCCTAATGGATAGAGCACAGGCCTGGGAGACAGAAGGATCTAACTTCTAATACCGGCTCTGCCACATGTCTGTTGGGTGACTTTGGGCAAGTCACTTTACATTTCTGTGCCTCAGTGACCTCATCTGTAAAATGGGGATGTCGACTGTGAGCCCCGTGTGGGACAACCTGATTACCTCGTATCTCCCCTAGTGCTTAGAACAGTGCTTGGCACGAAGTAAGCACTTAACAAATACCATGATCATCATCATCATCATCATCCAGATTTATCGAGCACGTACTGTGTGCAGAGCACTGTACTAAGTGCTTAGGAGAGTCCAGTAGAACAATATAACCGACACATTCCCTGCCCACAACAAGCTTCCAGTCTAGAGGAGATGACCAAGGTTCGCCCGCCATTTACAGCGGTAGATTTCGTTGCCGAGCTGAGTGGGAGTCGTCCATTCCTCGATTCGTTCAGTCGGATTTATTGAGCGCCTACTGTGTGAAGAGCACTGTACTAAGTGCTTAGGAGAGTCCAGTAGAACAATATAACAGACACATTCCCTGCCCACAACAAGCTTCCAGTCTAGAGGAGATGACCAAGGTTCGCCCGCCATTTACAACAGTAGATTTTGTTGTCGAGCTGAGTGGGAGTCGTCCATTCCTCGATTCTTTCAGTGGGATTTATTGAGCGCCTACTGTGTGAAGAGCACTGTACTAAGTGCTTAGGAGAGTCCAGTAGAACAATATAACAGACACATTCCCTGCCCACAACAAGCTTCCAGTCTAGAGGAGATGACCAAGGTTCGCCCGCCATTTACAACAGTAGATTTTGTTGTCGAGCTGAGTGGGAGTCGTCCATTCCTCGATTCTTTCAGTGGGATTTATTGAGCGCCTACTGTGTGAAGAGCACTGGACTAAGTGCTTGGGAGAGGACACTATATCACTACCCAGACTCATTCCCTGCCCACAACGAGCTCATTGCGTTGGATTCTCCAGTGCTGAGTCTCAGCTGGCTTCTCAGGGCTTGTAAACCTTTCTCCTATTTGGCCGCCTCTGAGGTGAATTTCCAACATCTATCGGAGAGGGCCAGCTGGATCGGAATTTCGCTTTGGCCCCTTTCCCGGGCCACGGTCTTGGAGATGTCTACACTCCCAGTTCTGACCGAGATAATAATGATGGCATTTATTAAGCGCTTACTATCAATCAATCGTATTTATTGAGCGCTTACTGTGTGCAGAGCACTGTACTAAGCGCTTGGGAAGTACAAGTTGGCAACAGAGACAGTCCCTACCCAACATGGGGCTCACGGTCTTGAATCCCCATTTTACAGATGATGGAACTGAGGCACACAGAAGCGGAGTGACTTGCCCAAGGTCACACAGCAGACAAATGGTGGTCAGAATTAGAACCCAGGCCCTTCTGACTTCCAAGACCCTGCAGTTCCATCAGAACATATTGTTTTACTTCTCTGTTGCTATGACTACGTTAATCAGTGTTTTTTCCACCCAACAATACCCTCCTCTCTCAGGGTTGTCCATGGAGAGTTTCCAGTCATCTGCCAGTCTCGACTACGGGAAGGAGAGTCAGGAATAGGGCGACCCATTCCATTCGGGAAGGAGAGTCGGGAATAGGGCGACCCATTCCATTCCTAGCTTGGGCAGCAGCTAGCGAGTTGAAAGCAATCTCTGCTACGAGACAAAACTTGCTATGTGCAAAGCACTGTTCTAAGCGCTGGGGAGATTACAAGGTGATCAGGTTGTCCCACGGAGGGGCTCACGGTCTTAATCCCCATTTTACAGATGAGGAAACTGAGGCCCAGAGAAGTGAAGTGACCTGCCCAAAGTCACACAGCTGACAATCGGTGGAGCCGGGATTTGAACCCATGACCTCTGACTCCAAAGCCCGCGCTCTTTCCACTGAGCCACGCTGCTGGAACTACCTGCTACTCTCTGGAAAGCTTTAAGAGCTCCTCAAACACGATTCTGGGGTGAGAAACAGCCGGGGAGAGAGGCCAGTGACAAGTTAATGGCATGACCCAGTGGAAATAATAATAATAATGATAATAATAATAATAATTCCTAGACTGTGAGCCCACTGTTGGGTAGGGACTGTCTCTATATGTTGCCAACTTGTACTTCCCAAGAGCTTAGGACAGTGCTCCGCACACAGTAAGCGCTCAATAAATACGATTGATTAATAATAATAATGGTATTTGTTCAGCACTTCCTATGTGCCAAGCAGTGTTCTAAGCACTGGGGTAGATAGAGAGAGGGTAATCAGGGTGTCCCACAAGGGGCTCACAATTTTGGTCCCCATTTTACAGATGAGGTAACTGAGTCACAGGGAAGTTCTTCTAGACTGTGAGCCCACTGTTGGGTGGGGACCGTCTCTATATGTTGCCAAGTTGTACTTCCCAAGCGCTTAGTACAGTGCTCTGCACACAGTAAGCGCTCAATAAATACGATTGAATGAATGAATGAAAGTGAACCCTATCTTCTTTTTCTTCTTCTTATAATAATAAGGTCAGCAGCTCATGGCTGCTTCCGCCATGAGAAGCAGCGTGGCTCAGTGGAAAGAGCACGGACTTTGGAGTCAAAAGTCATGGGTTCAAATCCCGGCTCCGCCACTTATCAGCTGTGTGACTTTGGGCAAGTCACTTCACTTCTCTGTGCCTCAGTTCCCTCATCTGTGAAATGGGGATTAAGACCGTGAGCCCCACATGGGACAACCTCATCACCTTGTGTTCCCCCCAGCGCTTAGAACAGTGCTTGGTACATAGGAAGCGCTTAACCAATACCAACATTATTATTATTATTCTCTGGGCCTCAGTTCCCTCATCTGTAAAACGGGGATGAAGACTGTGAGCCCCCCGTGGGACAACCTGATAACCTTGTAACCTCTCCAGCGCTTAGAACAGTGCTTTGCACATAGTAAGCGCTTAATAAATGCCATTAAAAATTAATAATAGTAACAATAATCAAGGTACATGTTAAGCACTTAGTAAACTCGGGTCTCCGCCCTCGACTCTCCCCCTGCCGCTGCTGCCCAACACGGGGGAGTTTTGCCTTGTAGCCGATGGCCTGCCCCTCACTAGCCACTGGCCAAACTAGGAATGGGGTGGCCGGGCCTCTGCTTCACTCTCCCTCCCGTAGTCGAGACTGGTAGGGGACTGAAAACTCTCCTGTTACATTTGCATATTTTCAATAATAACTAAGGTATTTGCTAAGCACTTACTGTTTGCCAGGCACTGTACTAAGCGCTGGGGTGGATACAAGCCAATCGGGTTGGACGCAGTCCCCGTCCCACATGGGGCTCGCAGTTTCAATCTCCATTTTGCAGATGAGGGAACTGAGGCCCAGAGAAGCGAAGTGATTTGTCCAAGGTCACACAGCAGACAAGTGGCGGAGCTGGAATTAGAACCCATGACTTTCTGAGTCCCAGGATTGAGCTCTAGCCTATCTGCCATGCTTCTTCTCATCAGTATCATTCATTCATTCATTCATTCATTCATTCAATCGTATTTATTGAGTGCTTACTGTGTGCAGAGCACTGTACTAAGCGCTTGGGAAGTACAAGTTGGCAACATGTAGAGATGGTCCCTACCCAACGGCGGGCTCACAGTGTAGAAGGGACTAGATTCCAAGTTCAGTGCGGGCAGAAACGTGTCTATCAAGTCAGTTATATTGCAGCGCGGCTCAGTGGAAAGAGCCCGGGCTTTGGAGTCAGAGATCATGGGTTCAAATCCCGGCTCTGCCATTTGTCAGCTGTGTGACTTTGGGCAGGTCACTTCCCTTCTCTGGGCCTCAGTTACCTCATCTGTAAAATTGGGATGAAGACTGTGAGCTCCCCGTGGGACAACCTGATCACCTTGTAACCTCCCCAGCGCTTAGAACAGTGCTTTTCACATAGTAAGCGCTTAATAAATACCATTATTATCATTATTATTATTATTATTATTCCTCTTCCAAGCGCTTACTACAATACTCTGCAAAACTGTAAGCACTCAATAAATAACATTGATGGACTGATTGATTGATATCTGCAACTTATTTTAATGTCCATCTCCCTCTGTAGACTCTGGGGCAGCATGGCATAGTGGATAGAGCACGGTCCTGGGAATCATGGGTTCTAAGGCCGGCTCCAATACCTGTTTGCTGTGTGACCTTGGGTAAGTCACTTCACTTCTCTGTACTTCAGTTATCTCATCTGCAAAATGGAGATTGAGACTCTGAGCCCCACATGGGACAGGGACTGTGTCCAACTTGATTTGATCGCATCAAAGCCCAGCACTTAGTACAGTGCCTGGCATTTATTCATTGATTTATTCAATCATATTTATTCATTCATTCAGCCAGTCAGTCATATTTATTGAGCACTTACTGTGTGCAGAGCACTGTACTAAGCTCTTGGGAAGTACAAGTTGGTAACATATACAGACGGTCCCTACCCAATAGCGGGCTCACAGTCTAGAAGGGGGAGACAGACAACAAAACAAAACATATTAACAAAATAAAATAAATAGAATAGTATTATAGAATAAAATAGTATTATAGAATAGAATATTATAGAATAGAATAGAATTACAAAATAGAATGGCATATAGTAAGTGCTTACCACATGCCATCCTCATCATTATTATTATTTTTATTGTAAATTCCTTGTGGGCAGGGCTTATGTTTGCCAGCTCTGTTGGATTGTTCCTTCATGAGCACTGGGAATAGACCTTTGCACACAATAAGCCCCAAACAAATACCACCGATTGCTCGATCGATTGTTATTATATTTTACTGTGTCCCCCTACCCATTATTTATTTCAATATGATAATAATAATAATGATAGTATTTGTTAAGCACTTACTATGTGCCAAGCACTGTTCTAAGCACTGGGGTAGATCCCAGCTGATCAGGTTGTCCCACGTGGGGCTCACAGTTTTAATCCCCATTTTCCAGATGAGGTAACTGAGGCACAGAGAAGTGAAGTGACTAGCCCAAAGCCGGGATTAGAACCCATGACCATCAATACCCATCTCCCCCTGTAGACTGTAAGTTCCCTGTGGGCAGGGATTGTATCTGCCAACCTTCCCAACCTCTGTAAACAGTAAGCACACAATAAATATTATTCATTGATTTATTGATTGATAAACCAAAGGCATCATATCAAAGAAGAGATGGAGGTGAGATTAGAGGCACCGGACTCACAGTATTTATTTATTTGAAACATATCCCTGCGGCAGACTGTTAGAGTGAATGAGTTGGGAGGAAGAAGGGAAAAAGAAAGGGGCCTTTTGAGAATGTCGGTGATTCAAGGCCAACAGGTTGTATTGTGGGGTACGGTTTGCCATAGATTCACATGTTATAAATTGAGATAAGGGCCTGAACTCTGGAAAAAAGATTTGGGGATCCGGAGTCAATCCATGGTATTTATTGAGCATTTGCTGTGTGTAGAATGATAACAACAACAACAACAACAACAGCAACAACAACAACAACAACAACAACAATAATAATAATAATAATAATAATAATAATAATAATAATAATAATAATAATAATAATGGTATTTGTTAAGGGCTTATTATGTGCCAAGCACTGTTCTAAGCACTAGGATAGATACAAGGTTATTAGTTTATCCCACTTGGGGCTCACAGACTTGATCCCCATTTTACAGAAGAGGTAACAGGTACAGAGAAGTTAAATGATTTACCCAAAGTCACACAGCTGACGAGTGGCAGAGCTGGGACTAGAACCCATGACCTCTGACGTGCAAACCCGGGCTCTTCAATGATAATAATAATAATAACGATAATAATAATGATGATAATAATAATAATGATAATAATATTAATAATGGTATTTGTTAAGCGTTTACTATGTGTAAAGCACTGTTCTAAGAGCTGGGGGGTTACAAGGTGATTAGGTTGTCCCACGTGGGGCTCACAGTCTTAATCCCTATTTTACAGATGAAGGAACTGAGGCCCAGAGAAGTTAAGTGACTTGCCCAAAGTCACACAGCTGACAATTGGCACAGCTGGGATTTGAACCCATGACCTCTGACTCCAAAGCCCGGGCTCTTTCCACCGAGCCACGCTACTTCCCAAGCTCATGGGAAAGTACAGTATAACAATGTTGATAGACACATTTCCTGTCCATAAGGGATCAATCAATCAATCGTATTTATTGAGCGCTTACTGTGTGCGGAGCACTGTACTAAGCGCTTGGGAAGTACAAGTTGGCAACATATAGAGATGGTCCCTACCCAGCAACGGCCTCGCAGTCTAGAAGGGGGAGACAGACAACGAAACCAAACATATTAACAAAATAAAATAAATAGAATAGATATCAATCAATCAATCAATCGTATTTATTGAGTGCTTACTGTGTGCAGAGCACTGTACTAAGCACTTGGGAAATACAAGTTGGCAACATATAGAGACAGTCCCTACCCAACAGTGGGCTCACAGTCTAAAAGGGGGAGACAGAGAACAAAACCAAACATACTAACAAAATGAAATAAATAGAATAGATATGTACAAGTAAAATAAATAAATAAATAGAGTAATAAATATGTACAAACATATATGCATATATACAGGTGCTGTGGGGAAGGGAAGGAGGTAAGATGGGGGGATGGAGAGGGGGACGAGGGGGAGAGGAAGGAAGGGGCTCAGTCTGGGAAGGCCTCCTGGAGGAGGTGAGCTCTCAGTAGGGCCTTGAAGGGAGGAAGAGAGCTTTGTCCCTTGCCTGCTGGGTGACCTTGGGCAAGTCACTTCAATTTTCTTTGCCTCAGTTACCTCATCTGTAAAATGGGATTAAGACCCCCAGCCCCATGTGGGACATGGACTGTGTCTTATCTGATTAGCTTGTATCTAACCCAGTGCTTAGTACACTACCTCAAACATAGGAAGTGCTTAAGAAATACCACAAAAAAAAATAAGATTGTAGGTTGTGTCCAACCCGAATGGCTTGTATCCCACCCAGAGTTTAGTACAGTGCCTGCCACTTAGTAAGCGCTAAACAAATGCCGTCATCATCATCACAGCGTGGCTCAGTGGAAAGAGCCCGGGCTTTGGAGTACGAGGTCATGGGTTCAAATCCCAGCTCCGCCACTTGTCAGCTGTGTGACTTTGGGCATGTCACTTCACGTCTCTGTGCCTCAGTTACCTCATCTGTAAAATGGGGATTAAATCAGTGAGCCCCACATGGGACAACTTGATTACTTTGTATCTACCCCAGCGCTTAGAACAGTGCTTTGCACATAGTAAGCGCTTAATAAATGCCATCATTATTATTTCTAGACTGTGAGCCCGCTGTTGGGTAGGGATCGTCTCTATATGTTGCCAACTTGTACTTCCCAAGTGTTTAGTACAGTGCTCTGCACACAGTAAGCGCTCAATAAATAGGATTGAATGAATGAATCAAATTGTCTCAAAAACTCTTTGCGGAGAAGAGATACTTTACAATCCACTTTTATCCTTTTTGGAGTCAAAAGTTTCTATTCGCTTCTTGGCCTCCTTCTGTGGACCCGATGTTACGGATTTCTTTCAAGGTCGACCGAGTAATTTATCTATTTAGCTGTTCTTTGCTTTGAAAGGTGAGGTGACACTACTGTTAATTAATTCTAGTATTCATTAAGCGCTTACTGTGTTCTAAGTGTCGGCAAAGGTACAAGATAACGAGATCGGATACAGTCATCGCCATCTGTAGCTCACAGTCTAGGGAGAGGGAGAATGAGTACGAGAACTCCATTGTACAGATGTGGAAACTGAGGCCCAGAAAAATTAATTTATCGATCACTGGCATTTATTGAGCGCTAACAGCGCTCTGTACTAAGCATTTAACAACACTATGGCTTCTGGTATTTTCTGGTAGTCTCTTATCCAAGAACTACAGGCCCAACCGTGCTTAGTTTCCTCAAACTGATGAGAGTGGGAACGTTCAGGGCCGCAGATGATGATGATGATAATAATAATAATAATAATAATACTTGTTAAGCACTTACTATGTGCAAAGCACTGTTCTAAGCGCTGGGGGAATACAAGGTGATCAGGTTGTCCCACGTGGGGCTCACAGTCTTAATCCCCATTTTACAGATGAGGTAACTGAGGCCCAGAGAAGTGAAGTGACTTGCCCAAAGTCACACAGCTGACAATTGGCGGAGTCGGGATTTGAACCCATGACCTCTGATTCCAAAGCCCGGGCTCTTTCCACTGAGCCACGCTGCTTCTCTAGGGTCATGGCCTAGTGGAAAGGGTTTGGACCTGGGTCCTAGAGAAGCAGCGCGGCTCAGTGGAATAGAGCCCGGGCTTGGGAGTCAGAGGTCATGGGTTCAAATCCTAGCTCCGCCAACTGTCAGCTGTGTGACTTTGGGCAAGTCACTTAACTTCTCTGCGCCTCAGTTACCTCATTTGTAAAAATGGGGATTAAGACTATGAGCTTCTCGTGGGACAACCTGATCACCTTGTCACCTCCCCAGCACTTAGAACAGCGCTTTGCACATAGTAAGCACTTAATAAATGCCATCATCATTTTTATTAATCCCTGCCTTGTCCCTTGCCTGCTGTGTGACCTGATGGAAGTCACTTCACTTCTCTGTGCCTCAATTTGTTCAGGTGGAAAATGGGGATTAAATAGTTGTTGTCACTGTCGTTTTGATAAATACGGGGACAGATACAAGGTGATCAGGTCGGACATGAGGTTACATGAGGCTCGCGGTCCTAATTCCCATTTTACAGATGGAAAACTGAGGCCCAGAGGAGTGAAGTGGCTTGCTTAAGGTCCCACGGCAGACAAGTGGCAGAGCTGGGATTGGAACCCAGGTCCTTCTGACTTTCAGGCCTGGGCTCTAGCCATTCAGGCATACTGCTTCTCCTTCCCCTATAGACTGAACCCCATGTAGGATAGAGACCAAATCGGGCCTGATAATCTTGTAGCTACCCCAATCAATCAATCAATCAATCAATCAATCAATCAATCGTATTTATTGAGTGCTTATTGTGTGCAGAGCACTGTACTAAGCGCTTGGGAAGTACAAGTTGGCAACATATAGAGACAGTCCCTACCCAACAGTTGGCTCACAGTCTAAAAGACCCCACCGCATGAAACATCATCGTCATCGTCGTCATCTATGTGTTTTGTTCTGTTGTCTGTCTCCCCCTTCTAGACTGTGAGCCCACTGTTGGGTAGGGACCGTCTCTATATGTCGCCAACTTGTACTTCTCAAGCGCTTAGTACAGTGCTCTGCACACAGGAAGCGCTCAATAAATACGATTGAATGAATGAATGAATGAATGAATGAATGTGAGCCCGTTGTTGGGTAGGGACTGTCTCTACATGTGGCCAACTTGTACTTCCCAAGCACTTAGTACGGTGCTGTGCACACAGTAAGCGCTCATTAAATACGATTGAATGAATGAATCATCATTATTATTACTATTATTGTTGATAAGTGATTTACCCCTCTAGACTCTAAGCCCCTTGTGTGCAGAGGACATGTTTATTAACTCTGTTATATTATACTCTCCCAGGTACTTAGTACAGTGATCTGCATAGAGTAAGCACCTCTTAATAAATAATTGATTGATTCATTGATTATCCAAGGTTATACATTAAGCTTACCTGGCAGAAAGCTTACCTACCTGAAATCAAAGATTTCCAATGGTTGCCTATCAATCTTCGCATGAAGCCAAAACTCCTCACTATTGGCTTCAAAGCTGTCCATCCCTTCTCCTACCTCACCTCCCTTCTCTCCTTCCTCAAATCCATCGAAGTAGCACATTTCCCCCTTCAAAGCCCTACTGAAAGCTCACCTCCTCCAGGAGGCCTTCCCAGACTAAGCCCCCCCTTTTCTTCAACTCCTCCTCCCTTCCGTGTCGCCTCGACTCACTCCCTTTGTTCTTCCCCCGCTCTTCCTGCCCCACAGCACTCATGTATATATCTATAATTCTATTTATTTATATTGATGCCTGTTTATGTGTTTTCATCTTCTAGACTGTGAGCCCGCTGTTGGGTAGGGACCGTCTCTATACATTGCTGATTTGTACTCCCCAAGCACTTAGTACAGTGCTCTGCTACAGTAAGTGCTCAGTAAATATGATTGAATGAATGAATGTGTATCTATCTATAATTCAATCAATCGTATTTATTGAGCGCTTACTGTGTGCAGAGCACTGTACTAAGCGCTGGGAAGTACAAGTTGGCAACATATAGAGACAGTCCCTACCCAACAGTGGGCTCACACTTTATTTATATTAATGCCTGTTTACTTGCTTAGATGTCTGTCTCTTCCCTCCTAGACTGTGAGCCCAGTGTGGGCAGGGATTGCTTCTATTATTGAATTGTACTTTACAAGCATTTAGTACAGTGCTCTGCACACAGTAAGTGCTCAATAAATATGAATGAATGAATGAATGAATGAATGAATGAATGATGCGCATCTTCAGATATCCAGAACTGGATCTTTCCAATGAGACACTTTGACTATTGGATGGAATTTTAGAAGGCTGTTCATAATAATAATAATTCTTATTATTATGGTAATTGTTAAGCATTTACTATGTGCCAGGCACTCTACTAAGCACTGGATACGAGTAAATGGGGTTGGATGTAGTCCCTGTCCCACATGGGGCTCACAGTCTCATTTCTCATTTTACAGATGAGTTCACCGAGGCCCAGACAAGTGAAGAGATTTGCCTAAGGTCACACAGCAGACAAGTGGCGGAGCTGGGATTAGAACCCATGACCTCCAGGCCCAGGCTCTAGCCACTATGATGATGATGATGATGATGATAATAATAATAATAATAATAATAATAATAATAATAATAATAATAATAATAATAGTATTTGTTAAGCACTTACTATGTGCAAAGCACTGTTCTAAGCACTGGGGAGGTTACAAGGCAATCAGGTTGTCCCACGGGGGCCTCACAGTCTTAATCCCCATTTTACAGATGAGGTAACTGAGGCACAGATATGTGAAGTGACTTGCCCAAAGTCACATAGGTGAGAGTTGGTGGGGCCGGGATTTGAACCCATGACCTCTGACTCCAAAGCCCGGGCTCTTTCCACTGAGCCATGCTGCTTCTCAGCGTGGGATAATCCCCGAAGCACATTCACCTCTCCACTTCCGTAACCCTACATCTGCTTTGTTTCCCCATTTCCTTTGGTTTTTGAGTTTCGACCTGCTGGGATTGGTAGCCGACAATCTTTGACATCTACATCCACTTTCCTATTACATCTCTGTGTATTTTTCCTTCGCATAATTAATGTTCGTGCCAATTTGGACTAAATATAAACTGTTGCCGTTACAACACGTCCCAACATAATTAACCATATTGAATTCCAGACATAATAAATAGGACTTGAGTATTTATGCCATCTGTAAACTAGATACTTAACCGGAATGACATTTCATTTACTTTCTTTCATCCAGCATTTGGGGAAAGGAACGGATCATTTCCAACGGAACTCCTCCGACCGGGGTTCCAGAGGGAATGAGAATTCCATTATCCTACACCCCCCTGAATGATCAGCCAGCAACCCTTTATCCTGCTCATATTTTTATAAAGAAATTCTGCAACAACACAGAGAAAATCAGCTACTAACCATCCCGCCCCAAGTCCATTTTTCCCGACGATGAGAAAGATTTCATTTTTTTCACCCCTAGCTACTTCTTTTTTTTTTTTTTGTTAACGGCAAAATTTGGCACGAGACTGGAGTGGCTCAAAAAGGATTAGAGAAGGCGGTCCCGGGGGGATTTTAATTTATTGATAGTTCTTGCTCTACCGTTCAATCACGGCTGCCTTTTGGGTGTAATGGACGGAGCAGATGTTTGACATTGCGACGCCTCTTCATAACTTTGCTCTTCAAAAACAGTTTTACAAGTGCACATGCACCTCAGCTCCCATTCGGCACAGGAAACTGAGGTCATTGTGAAACACGAGGCCCAGGATGAATCTTGAACTCATGTGCATCGCAGCTGGACCCCCGTCCCCGGAGCCCATTAGCGATTTATGAAAAGGCCGTAATTTTCCACGCACGGACCAAGAAATAAAAGTGGTGACGCTATTATTATAACATCTGCAAAGGGAATAAAAAACGCGAGCACCTTTTGAAGGACTTGAACCGGACTGGAGTTGAAGCTTTTATCGGGCTGAATTGGTTGCGTTATCTGGAGTAATTTTTCCTAGTGCCAAAAGGCTTCTTCTGACTTAAAGCCTGAGAGGTGGAGACCTTAAACAGGGAGGCATTTGTGTGTTCCCGATCTGTTTGGGCCTGAGGAGACGCTGGAGACTGGAGAAGCAGCGTGGCTTAATGGTTAGAGCCGAGACTTGGGTTCTAATCCCTGCTCCGCCACTTGTCTGCCGTGTGACCTTGGCCAAGTCACTTCTTGGACTTATTCCGTTGACTCGCCACCTGTCCACATGTTTTGTTTTGTTGTCTGTCTCCCCCCTCTTCACTGTGAGCCCGTTGTTGGGTAGGGACCGTCTCTATATGTTGCCAACTTGTACTTCCCAAGCGCTTAGTACAGTGTTCTGCACACAATAAGCGCTCAATAAATACGATTGAATGAATGAATGAATGAATGAATGAATGAACTTCAGTTTTCTGAGCCTCAGTTACCTCATCTGTAAAATGAGGTATTTCCAAGTACTTAATACAGTGCTCTGCATACAGTAAGTGCTCAATAAATATGATTGAATGAATGAATGAAGGAACTTTAGTTTTTTGAGCCTCAGTTACCTCATCTGTAAAATGAGGTACTTCCAAGCGCTTAATACAGTGCTCTGCACACAGTAAGTGCTCAATAAATACGAATGAATGAATGAATGAATGAATGAATGAGCTTCAGTTTTCTGAGCCTCAGTTACCTCATCTGTAAAATGAGGTACTTCCAAGAGCTTAATACAATGCCCTGCACACAGTAAGCGCTCAATAAATGCGATTGAATGAATGAATGAACTTCAGTTTTCTGACCCTCAGTTACCTCATCTGTAAAATGAGGTACTTCCAGGCACTTAATACAGTGCTCTGCACACAGTAAGTGCTTAATAAATACGAATGAATGAATGAATGAATGAATGAGCTTCAGTTTTCTGAGCTTCAGTTACCTCATCTGTAAAATGAGGTACTTCCAAGCACTTAATACAGTGCTCTGCACACAGTAAGCGCTCAATAAATACGATTGACTGAATGAATGAATGAACTTCAGTTTTCTGAACCTCAGTTATCTCATCTGTAAAATGAGGTACTTCCAAACGCTTAATACAGTGCTCTGCACACAGTAAGAGCTCAATAAATACCACTGAATAAATGAGTAAATGAACTTCAGTTTTCTGAGCCTCAGTTACCCCATCTGTAAAATGGGGATCAAGACTGTGATCCCCACATAGGACAGGACCAGTGTCTGATCTGATTAACTTGTAACCAGCCCAGCACTTAGTACACATAATAAGTGCTTAACAAATACTATTTTTTAAAAAATCCAGCAAAAGCAAGTTTGGCATCCTAACCCTTCCAGAACCCCTAGAACCAGACATCACAGGCAGAGGTGATTTTACATTTTGCCCACCAAAGAAGAAAACCTTGGGGGTTTTTTTGGTCCATATCTTCGTTCTGCCCTCCACAGAAAATTTATGTCCAAAAATCAGGTCTCATCTTTATTCCTTAGGCTTTCCGAATTTCCACAGGACAGCCGGTATCAAGGAAAAAGTTCTAAGAGCCTCCATGAGGCGCTTGTTGCTATGGAAACTCCTCCCTTGGAGTGCTCATGTATATTTCCAGTTGGAAATCGGGCAGTAACATGTTGCAAGCACAGATCTGAAGGAGACCCAAAGATGGGAACAAAAATAGAGTTTAGGGCTAGAGGTTGCCAGGGCAAAATCCACCATGATGTCGGATACATCAATCTATCAATCAATCAAGTACTTTTATTGAGCACTTACTGTGTGCAGAGCACTGTACTAAGCACTTGGGGGAGTACAACAGAAAAAAGTTGGTAGACACGTTCCCCGCCCACACTGAATTTACAGTCTAGAGGGGGAGACAGACACCCTGCCACTTGTCTGCTGTGTGGCCTTGGGTAAGTCACTTCCCTTCACTGTGCCTCGGTTACTTCATCTGTAAAATGGGGATTAAGACTGTGAGCCCCATGTGGGGCAACCTAATTACCTTGTATCCTCCCCAGTGCTTAGAACAGTGCTTTACTCATAGTAAGTGCTTAACAAATGCCATTATTATTATTATTAATGTTATTATTCATTCAATCGCATTTACTGAGCAATATATTAAGCACTTGGAAAGTAAAATTCAGCAATAGAGACAATCCCTAATAATAATAATAATAATAATAATAATAATAATAATAATAATAATAATAACAATAGTATTTGTTAGGTGCTTACTATGTGCAAAGCACTGTTCTAAGCGCTGAGGAGTTAGAAGGTGATCAGGTTGTCCCACGGGGGGCTCACAGTTTTAATCCCTATTTTACAGATGAGGGAACTGAGGCCCAGAGAAGTGACTTGCCCAAAGTCACATAGCTGACAGTTGGTGGAGGCAGGATTTGAACCCATGACCTCTGACTCCAAAGCCCATGCTCTTTCCACTGGGCCATGCCAACAACGGGCTCACAGGCTAGAAGGGGGGAGACAAACAACAAAACAAAGCAAGTGGGGTTCACACTCTGAATCCCCATTTTACAGATGAGGTATCTGAGGCACGGAGAAGTAGAGTGACTTACCCAAGGTCACACAGCAGGCGTGTGGTGGAGCTGGGTTTAGAACCCAGATCCTTCTTACTCCTAGGCCAGTACTCTATCCCCTAAACCAAGCTGCTTCTCTGATTAGGTTCATGGCTCAGTGGAAGGAGCATGGGCTTTGGAGGCATAAGTCATGGGTTCGAATCCCAACTTCACCACATGACTGCTGTGTGACCTTGGGCAAGTCACTTAACTTCTCTGAGCCTCAGTTACCTCAACTGTAAAATGGGGACTAAGATTGTGAGCTCCACGAGGGGCAACTTGATCACCTTGTATCCCCCCCAGCATTTAGAACAGTGCTCTGCACATAGTAAGTGCTTAACAAATGCCATCATTATTATTATTATTATTACCTCAGTGCTTAGAACAGCACTCAGCCCATTCATCATCAATCGTATTTATTGAGCGCTTACTGTGTGCAGAGCACTGTACTAAGCCCATTGTAAGCACTTACCAGGTACCATTATTTTATTTCACTTTATTTTTTTTTACTTTAGTCAAAACGTCTTGACTAGTTGTTAATGGAGGCCCACGGCAGGACAAGAGTAGATCTCTGGAAAACCAAATGCTATGTTTGAAAAGTGTCTTTAGCATGAAGTCTTTGGGGTGAACGTTGGCCTCCTCATTATTAAACTTGGCTGAAAACATTCCTGTGGCCTTTGGCGAGCAGCCAGACTGTTCCATTCAAATAGAGTTATGAGAAAAAAGAAAAATAACTCTCTTAAAAGAGAAAAACCAGGGAAAAAACCCTGCTGAGAAGAAAAAAAAAATGTTTTAAGTAGTCTGGAAGTGAGATGCATCATAGCCCAAAGATGCTTCAGTTTTGTTTCTCTGTCATTAATTCACCCCAAATTGAGGCGGACTGGAGATGACACCTTCTTTTAAAAAAATGTCAGGTAGCAAATCATTTGTCTTCAAAACTCAACTGGCATTTTTTAATGGTGAATTGTACACAGTGCATAACCCTTGGTAGGAACAAACCATGTGGCTGGACTTTGTTTTGTTTTGTTGTCTGTCTCCCGCTTCTATAATAATAATAATAATGGCATTAATTAAGCGCTTACTATGTACAAAGCACTGTTCTAAGCGTTGGGGAGGTTACAAGGTGATGAAGTTGTCCCACGGGGGGCTCACAGTCTTAATCCCCATTTTACAGAAGAGGTAACTGAGGCCCAGAGAAGTTAAGTGACTTGCCCAAAGTCACACAGTTGACAATTGGCAGAGCTGGGATTTGAACCCAAGACCTCTGACTCCAAAGCCCGGGTTCTTTCCACTGAGCCATGCTGCTTCTCAGTGGAAGAGCTTCTAGACTGCGAGGCCATTGTTGGGTAGAGAACGTCTCTATATGTTGCCGACTTGTACTTTCCAAGTGCTTAGTACAGTGCTCTGCACACAATAAACGCTCAATAAATACGATTGAATGAATGAATGAATGAATGGATGAATGAGTTGAGCCCACTGTTGGGTAGGGACTGTCTCTATGTGTTGCCAACTTGTACTTCCCAAGCACTTAGTACAGTGCTCTGCACACAGTAAGTGCTCAATAAATACGATTGATTGATTGATTGATTGATTGATAGTAGTAGTATTAGTAGTGGTGGCATAGTAGTAGTAGTAATAATGGCTTTTATTGAGTGCCCAACTGAAGCTCTGCACTGTATCAGAATAAAGAAGTGTCCAGAACAGAAGAATGCTTGAAGAATGCAGAATAAAGTGTCCAAAACAGAATTCCTCATCTTCCCACCCAATCCCCGTCCTCCCTGTGATTTTCCCATCACTGTAGACAACATCACCATCCTCCCTGTCTCATGAGCCTGCTCAGGGAAGCCCCGTGGCTCGGTGGAAAGAACCTGGGCTTTGGAGTCAGAGGTCACGGGTTCACATCCCAGCTCTGCCACTTGTCAGCTGTGCAACTTTGTGTAAGTCACTTCACTTCTCTGCCCCTCAGTTACCTCATCTGTAAAATGGGCCCCCTGTGGGACAACCTGGTTACCTTGTATCCTCACCAGCGCTTAGAGCAGTGCTTTGCACATAGTAAGCACTTAACAAATACCATCATTATTATTATTATGAGCCCATAGCCTTGGCTTAATCCTTGACTCACCTCCCTCATTCAACTCCCATATTCAGTCTGCCACCCAATAATGTCGGTTTGACCTTCACATCGGTAAAATCCAGCCTTTCCTCTCCAACCAAACCGCTACCCCGTTAACCCAAGCGCTTATCCTAGCCGGCCTGGATGACTGCATCACCCTCCTCGCTGACCTCCCCGTCTCCCGCCTCTCCCCGCTCCAGTCCAGACTTGACTCTGCTGCCCGGATCATTTTACCCCCAAATAGTTCCGTCCACATCTCTCTACTTCTCAAGGACCTCCAGTGGTTGCCCATCCACCTCCGCATCCAACGGAAACTCCTCGCCGTTGACTTGAAAGCACTCAATCATTTTACTCCCTCTGATCTCATTTTTCTGGTTTCCTCCTACGATGCAGGATACTCATTTGGCTTCCCAAATACCAACCCACTCACTGTAACTCAATCTCCATCTTTTTCAGCTCCAAGTCCTGCCTCTGCCTTGGAAATCCTTCCCAATTCACATCGGACAGACCACCACTCCCCCCACCTCCACATCCCATCTCCTCCAAGAGGTTTTCCCTGGCTAAGTTCTCATTTCCCTTATTCCCTCTCCTTTCTGAGTTGCCCTTACATTTTGATTTGCACCTTTTATTCACCCCCTCTCAGCTCCACATCACTTTTGTCTATAGCCGTAATTTGTTTTAGCGTTTGTCTCCCCCTCTACACTGTGAGCACCTTGTGGGCAGGAAATATATTTGCCAAATCTGTGGTTTCCCTGAGCACTGAGTAGCACTCAGCGAATACAATTGACTGACTGACTTCATACAGTGCTCTGTGTGTGATAATTTCTCAATAAACTTGATTGATCGATTGATGGCTTCCCTGCCCACTAGGACTTTCCATCCTAAAAAAGGGTGAGAGGTGTGAAAGTGTTTACAGCTGGAGGGGTCAAAATTGACTTTTCTCTCTCTCTCTCTTTATCCCTGTTTCTCTCTCTAGATAATAATAATAATAATAATAATAATAATAATAATAACAATAATAATAATAATAATAATAATATAACATTTATTAAGTGCTTACTATATACTGTGAGCCCACTGTTGGGTAGGGACTATCTCTACATGTTGCCAACTTGTACTTCCCAAGCGCTTAGTACAGTGCTCTGCACACAGTAAGCGCTCAATATATATGATTGATTGATTGATTGATTGATTATGTGCAAAGCACTGTTCTAAGCGCTGATGTACAGATATATATACAGAGAGAGAGAGAGAGAGAGAGAGAGATAATAGTATCAATATATTCAGTGCTTAAAACAGTGCTTGGCACAGAATAAGTGCTTAACAAATGCCATCATCATCACCATCTTATATCTATACACATATATATGCATCTTTGAGAATTGAGGATGGTTCTGAATTCATTCATTCATTCAATCGTATTTATTGAGAGCTTACTGTGTTCAGAGCACTGTACTAAGTGCTTGGGAAGTACAAGTTGGCAACACACACAGTAAGCGCTCAATAAATACGATTGAATGAATGAATGAATGTAGAGACGGTTTCTACCCAATAGCAGGTTCACAGTCTAGAAGAAGTGCAAAGCTACATTTCAGCTTCATGTACTTGACCTTTCCTGTTCAGATTTATTTCCTGTTGCCTCACGGTTGTTCAGAGATCCTCTCTGGAAAATGATCTTTGAACTGACCCAGCTGGGCTGAGCGCGGAACTTCCTTGGCTCTGTCAAAATCTGCTTTTTTCACAATCCACAACCTATTGTATAGGGCTGCATTAGTGAATCCTCAGAAATGTCCAACCACACTGTTGAAGGGGCTGGAAGGAGAAATTGTGTCTCTGCTTAAATGGCTCTAATCTCTATAATAATAATGATACTAATAACAATTGGGGCATTTTTTAAGTGGTTACTATGTGCCAACCACTGCACTAAGCACTAATACAGTGCTTAGAACAATACCTTGCACATAGTAAGCGCTTAATAAATGCCATCATTATTGTAGGGGGCACCCTCTTATGCCCATTTTACAGATGAGGCCCAGACAAGTGAAGTGACTAGTCCAAGTTCACGCAGCAGACAAGTAGCAGAGCCAGGATTAGAACCCAGGTCCTTCTGACTCCCAAGCCCAGACTCTATCCACTGAGTCATTCTGCTTCTACCTTTCCCAAATATTCCAAAATGAGAAGCATCTATTCCAAGAGAACGTTTTCTTTCTCTTCCCTTTGTTATGAAACATGAAGCTCGTCTTAATGATAAAAGCAATGATGACAGTATTTATCAAGTACGCAGTATGTGCCTAAAACAGTGCCTGGGACATAATAATACCCACGAATACCACAATTATTATCGTTACTATTATTATCATTACACTGCTCAGAACAAGGAAAAAGCAATCAATTGATCAATTGATAGCCTTTACTGAGCACCTACTCAATTCATTCATTCATTCATTCACTCAGTCGTATTTATTGAGCACTTACTAGGTGCGGAGCACTGTACTAAGTGCTTGGGAAGTACAAGCCGGCAACATATAGGGACGGTCCCTACCCAACAGTGGGTTCACAGTCTAGAAGGGGGAGACAGAGAACAAAACAAAACATATTAGCAAAAGAAAATAAATAGAATAAATATGTACAAGTAAAATCAATAAATAGAGTAATAAGAGATACAGTTCTAGTCCCTTCCAAAGCTCACAGTCTTGGAGGGAGGGAGACAGACTATTTTAACCCATTTTATAGATGGGGAAACTGAGGACAGGGGAGGTTATGTGACTCACTGAAGTGACTCACTCCAGGTTACACAGTAGATTGGTAGTAGTAGTACTAATACTAATAGTACTAATACTATTACTGCCACTATCATTGTTATTATTGCTACTATTACTAATAAGTGCCATTGCTACTGTTATTTGGGTTTCTTCTACTATTATTGCTCCTATTGCTACTCTTAGTACTACCACAGAAGCAGCGTGGCTTAGTGGAAAGAGCCCGGGCTTGGGAACCAGAGGTTGTGGGTTCTAATCTCGGCTCCACCACTTATCAGCTGTGTGACTTTGGGCAACTCAATTCACTTCTCTGTGCCTCAGTGACCTCATCTGCAAAATGGGGGTGAGGCCTGTGAGCCCCACGTGGCACAACTGAATGACCTTGTATCTACCCCAGCACTTAGAACTGTGCTTGGAACATACTAAGTGCTTCTGATGGTATTGACGCCCGTCTACTTGTTTTGTTTTGTTGTCTGTCTCCCCCTTGTAGACTGTGAGCCCGTTGTTGGGTAGGGACCGTCTCTATCTGTTGCTGAATTGTACTTTCCATTCATTCAATCAATCGATCATATTTATTGAGCGCTTACTGTGTGCAGAGCATTGTACTAAGCGCTTGGGAAGTACAAGTTGGCAACATATAGAGACGGTCCCTACCCAACAGTGGGCTCGCAGTCTAGAAGGGGGAGACAGAGAACAAAACCAAACATATTAACAAAATAAAACAAATAGAATAGATATGTACAAGTTGTTAAATAAATAAATAAATAGAGAAATAAATATGTACATACATATATACAGGTGCTGTGGGGAAGGGAAGGAGGTAAGGCGGGGGGATGGAGGGGGGGACGAGGGGGAGATTGAGCACTTACTGTGTGCAGAGCACTGTACTAAGTGCTTGGGAAGTACAAATGTCGTTAGTACAGTGCTCTACACATAGTAAGAGCTCAATAAATACGACTGAATGAATGAATGAACAAATACCATTATTATTATTATTATTAATATTATTACTATTATTACTATGAATGTTACTATTACAACTACTACCATTGCTACTACTACTAGCTTGATGTTTACTACTACTCTAACTACTATGACTGCTACTATTAATATTCATTCATTCATTCATTCAATCATATTCATTGGGCGCTTTCTATGTGCAAAGCACTCTACTAAGCGCTTGGAAAGTCCAAGTTGGCAACATAGAGAGATGGTCCCTACCCAACAGTGGGCTCACAGTCTAGAAGGGAGAGACAGACAACAAAATAAAACAAATTAACAAACTAAAATAAATACAAGAAATATGTACAAATAAATTAAATAAATAAATAGAGTAATAGATATGTACAGACATATATACATATATACAGGTGCTGTGGGGAGGGGGAGGAGGGGGAGAAGAAGGAGGGGGCTCAGTCTGGGAAGGCCTCCTGGAGGAGCTAATACAGCTAGTATCACTACTGCTACTATTACTAATATCACTTCTACTACTAATACTATTACTACTAATGCTAATACTGTTACTACAACTGCTGCTGCTGTAAATACTCCTACTACTATTGATACTAATTAACTAATTATGGTGGTTGTTAAGCTCATACTATGTGCCAAGCACTGTTCTAAGCGCCGGGGTAGCTACAAGGTAATCAGGTTGTCCCACGTGGGACTCACAGTCTTAATTCTCATTTTGCAGATGAGGGAACTGAGGCCCAGAGAAGCGAAGTGGCTTGCCCAAGGTCACCCAGCAGACAAGTGGCCGATTAAGGATTAGAACCCAAGTCCTCTGACACCACCCTGGGATTTTTCCACTAAGCCACTCTGCTTCTCAACTACTGCTGTTATGATCACTACTGGTGCTACTTTTATCATTCATTCACTCATTTATTCATTCATTCAATCATATTTATTGAGCGCTTACTGTGTGCAGAGCACTGTACTAAGCGCTTGGGAAGTACAAGTCGGCAACATATAGAAACGGTCCCTACCCAACAACGGGCTCACAGTCTAGAAGTCAAGGTCACTATCTACCCTAGGGCTTAGAACAGTGCTTGGCACATAGTAAGTGCTTAACAAATACCAACATTCTTCTTATTATTATTATTATTACTATTATTATTGCAAACTACTACTACTACTTCTGCTACTACTTTTAATATTATTATCTTTGTTCTCAGGAGATACACAGCATGGCTTAGTGGAAAGAGCTCAGGCTTGGGAGTCAGAGGTCGTGAGTTCTAATTCTGACTCTTCCACCTGTCCGCTGTGTGACTTTGGGCAAGTCACTTAACTTCTCTGTGCTTCAGTTATTTCATCTACAAAATGGGAATTAAGAGTGTGAGCCCCACGTGGGACAACCTGGTAAGCTTTTATCTATCCCAGTACTTCGGGGAGTGTTTGGTACTTAGTAAGTGCTTAAGAAATATCATCATTCTTATTATTATTATCATTGTACACGATTAATTATGTACCTTTGCACTAATGTACATATCTGTAATGTGTTCATTTATTCATATGAATGTCTGTCTCCCCTTATATCCATTCAATTGTACTTCTTGAGTGCTTACTGTGTGTAGAGCACTGTACTAAGTGCTAGGGAGAGTACAACAATAAACAGACACATTCCCTGCCCACAACGAGCTTACAGTCTGTTTTAGGTAGGGGATGTGTCCATTTATTGTTTTATTGTACTCTTCCAAGTGCTTAGTACAGTGCATTGGACACACAAAGCGCTCAATAAATTCGGCTGAATGAATGAATGTAATAATAATAATAATAATAATAATAATAATAATAATAATAATGTTGGCATTTGTTAAGCGCTTACTATGTGCAAAGCACTGTTCTAAGCACTGGGGGGGATACAAAGTGATCAGGTTGTCCCATGTGGGGTTCACAGTCTTAATCCCCATTTTACAGATGAGGTAACTGAGGCTCAGAGAAGTTAAGTGACTTGCCCAAGGTCACCCAACAGACATGTGGCGGAGCCAGGATTCGAACCCATGACCTCTGACTCCAAAGCCCGTGCTCTTTCCACTGAGCCATGCTGCTTCTCTGAATGTGCAGATGGATTCAAATGAAAATTGTCAAGACATTTCACAGGATCCCCAAAGGAACCTAGCCCAAAACAAACAACCCTTTATTCGAAAGGATTTTATTTCTCATTTGTTTTTCAATCATGAGGAGTGCCGGAGTCAACAAGGCGCCATCCACTGTACCAAGCACTTCTCCACTCCAGAATTCACTCTGAAACCTCCAGGCCACTGAGGTACAGAATTCAGCAATTTCGGCACATCCTTAAAATGAAAAAAAAGATGTGTTTTTTTTTTTTCAGTCTCATTCATCTGCCTCTTCGTCTTGCAGGTGAGCCTGGAAAAAAATGAAACAAGGGGTACTCGAGCGATGCCATGATGCACGCGGGTTTGCTTCAGAATGGACGTCTTCCATTCAGCGGACCGGTCTGCTAAAGGCTGGATAGGAGAATCCCAGCTGACAATGAGCTCATGTTTCTTCTCTCATTAATTCTCCTTTTCCAAGGGGCACTTGCCTTGAAAGTAGCCTGATATGGAAAGGTCTGGGCTCCTCGGTCAGCAAGGATATCCCCGGTTGGCCATTGCGGGGGCTTGGACATCTCTCCTGGAGAGAAATGTTAATGGGCAACATATCTTGTCGAGGAAGAAATTCTGCGGTGATAAATCAGAGGGCGAGGGGAAATGGAAATCAGAAAAGCTTCCTGTTCGACCTCTGGAGATGTTCCCTGTGAAGCTATTATAATTGGACATGATTTAGTCTCCTGCCATCGCGCTCCCACATTTTCTCATTTTCTTTATGGTATTTGTTAAGCACTTACTGTGTGCTGGGTACTGTACTAAGCATTGGGGCAGGTAAAAGCTGGGCATGTTGGACACATGGGGCTCAGTCTTAATGGCGGGGGGGGTTGTGAGCCCCCCGTGGGACAACCTGGTCACCTTGTAACCTCCCCAGCGCTTAGAACAGTGCTTTGCGTATTGTAAGTGCTTAATAAATGACATTATTATTATCATTGTTATTAATCCCCATTTTATAGATGAGGAACCTGAGGCCCAGAGAAGTGAAGTGCCCAAGGTCACACAGCAGACAAGGGGCAGAGTCCGGATTAGCATCCATGACCTTCTGATTCTCAGGCCCCTGCAATATCCACTATAATAATAATGGTGGTATTTGTTAAGCGCTTACTATGTGCAAAGCACCGTTCTAAGAGCTGGGGGGAATACAAGGTGATCAGGTTGTCCCACTTGGGGCTCACAGTCTTAATCCCCATTTTACAGATGAGGCAACTGAGGCCCAGAGAAGTTTAGTGGCTTGCCCAAGGTCACACAGCTGACAGGTGGCAGAGCGGAATTCAAACCCATGACCTCTGACTCCCAAGCCCGTGCTCTTTCCACTGAGCCACGCTGCTTCCTCATGCAGCTTCCCTATCATGTATTTTAATGCCTACTTTCCCAACTGGATTGTAAGCTCCTCGAGGGCAGGGATAATGTCTACTAACTTTATTGTATTTTACTCCTCTAAGTGCTTAGTACAATGCTGTGTACATAGTAAGACCTCAGTCGGTACCACTGATTCATTCATTCAATCGTATTTATTGAGCACTTACTGTGTGCAGAGCACTGTACTAAGCGCTTGATGAGAGTAGTCGTATGGCCTAATGGAAAGAACCCAGGCCTGGGCGTCAGAGGTCATGGGTTCGAATCCCGGCTCCGTCATTTGCCCCCTGTGTGACCTTGGGCAAGTAACTTAACTTTTCTGGGCCTCAGTTCCCTCATTTATAAAATGAGGATTCAAAACCTCTTTTCCTTTCTATTTACAATGTGATCCCCATGCCTGGCACAAGATAAGCACTTAACAAACACCATAATAAGAATTATTATTATTATCATTAAGTACCCCAGCATTTAAAACACAGTAAATAGTTCACAAATACTACTATTATAATTTCATCATCTTTGCCATAGATTTTTTTCTTTCCACGATTCCCCCCATCTCATCCACCACTCATTATCATCCTCATCAATGGTATTTATTGAGCAGAACACTATACTACACGTTTGCCAGAGTACAGTGTTCCAGAGTTGGTCGAAACAAGAAGCAGCATGGCTCAGTGGAAAGAGCACAGGCTGGGGAGCCAGAGGTCATGGGTTCTAATCCTGCCTCCACCACTTAGCTGTGTGACCTTGGGCAAGTCACTTAACTTCTCTGGGCCTCAGTTCTCTCATCTGTAAAATGGGGATGAAGACTGTGAGCCCCATGTGGGACAATTTGATTATCTTGTATCTACCCCAGTGCTTAGAACAATGCTTGGCACATAGTAAGTGCTTAACAAATACCAATATTATTATTATTCCCTGCACACAAGGAGCTTACAGTCTAGTGATAAAGACAGACATTAGTATAAATAAAGGTTTACTAATACATGGGCCATACCTTCTTTCTTCCTCTATTTTATCAATCCCCATCTCACTTCTATGTGTTAGAATTGGTTCCTGTAATGCTAACCTACTCACTGTGCCTCGATGTCTTCAATTGCCAACTTCTTGCTCATGTCCTGCCTCTGGCCTGGAATTCCCTCCCTCCTCATATCCAACAGACAATGATTCCCCTCACTTCAAAGCCTTATTGAAGGCCCATCTCCTCCATGAGGCCTTCCCTGACTAAGCCCTCCTTTCCTCTTCTCCTGCTCCCTTCTGCATCATCCTGACTTGCTCCCTTTATTCATCCCTCTTCCCAGCCCCAAAATGCGTACGTCCATATCCGTAATTTCATTTATTCATCTTAATTAGTGCCTTCCCCTCTAGACTGTAAGCTCATTGTAGACAGAGAATATGTCTGTTATATTGTTTAACTACACTCTCCCAAGAGCTTAACACAGTGCCACAGTGCTCTGCACACAGTTTCGTCTTGTCGTAGATTTTTTTTTTTCTTTCCATTATTCCCATGATTTTGACTCGTCTTCGTCGAGTCTTTTCCGACCCATAGCAACATCATGGACACAGCTCTCCAAGCAGGCCCCGCTCTCCATCTGCTATCGTTTTGGTAGTGGATCCACAGAGTTTTCTTGGGAAAAATCTGGAAGTGATTTACCATCACCGTCTTCCATGCTGTAAACCTGAGTCTCTGCCCTCGACTCTCTCCCGTGAAGCTGCTGCCCAGCACAGGGGAGTTTTGACTTGAAGCAGGTTGCTTGCCACTCACTAGCCACTGATCAAGCTAGGAATGGAATGGACAGGTCTCTGCTTCATTCTCCCTCCGGTAGTCGAGTCCGGTAGAAGACTGGAAACTCTCCAGGTGCCACCCTGAAGGGGTCTGCACACAGTAAGCACTCAATAAATGCAATTAACTGACTGACTGACTGACTGCCTTGTTCTGCCCAGAGAGGTTGCCCCATGGAAAGGGAAGGAAGTAGCAAAGAACAATAGCGATGGGAATGTCCAGCCTTGCCGGAACCTCTGCTGGTTGTTGATAGGAAGAAGCTGCTTCTGGTTAGAGTTTATTCTGGGAACAGTTAACGAGGGGGAGACTGGTTGAGGGCTGGGGGATGTGGGGCTGGTTGCCACTGGGAGGAAATACTCCGGCCTGGAAGCTGGGAAGAGTGCCGCAGGATGGCTGAAGAAAATAGAAGAGGAAGAGAGGAAGAAGAAATAAGGAAGATGAAAAAGGAGGAGAAAAGGAAGGGGACTATGAGGAGAAGGAGGAGAAGGAGGAAGAGGAGGAGGAGAAGGACAAAGAGAGGAGGAAAAGAAGGAGGAGGAAAAGGTAGAGAAGGAAGGGGAAGAAGGAAGAGGAGGGAGAAGAAAAGGAAAAGGATGAGGAGAAGAAGAAAAGGAGGAGAAGGAGAAGGACCAAAAGAAGGAGGAGGAGAAGGAAAAGAGGCTTTCTCCTTAACACATCTCCCTCATTCAACCTACATATTCAATCTGTCAGTAAATCCTGCCAGCTCAGTATTCTCAGCATCACTAAAATCCCCCCTTTCCTCCTCAACTACCTGCTTCCTCCCAGTTACCTCATTAATCCAAGCCCTATTCCCATCCCACCTTGATTCCTGGTGACTTCCCTCCTCTTGTCTGTCCTCACTTCAGTCCAGACCTGCCTACAAACTCTTTATGTTGTAATAATAATAATGATGGCATTTGTAAAGTGCTTACTATGTGCGAAGCTCTGTTCTAAGTGCTGGGGGGATACAAGATGATCAGGTTGTCCCATGTGGGGCTCACAGTCTTCATCCCCATTTTACAGATGAGGGAACTGAGGCTCAGGGAAGTGACTTGCCCAAGGTCACACAGCAGACATGTGGCAGAGCCGGGATTAGAACCTATGACCTCTGACTCCGAATCCCATGCTCTTTCCGCTGAGCCATGCTACTGAGCACTTCATATTGTGCTCTGCCCACAGTAAGCACTCAATAAATACAATTGATTGATTAATTGATTGATTGATAGCAGAAGAAGGAAGAGAAGAAGTAGAAGAATGAAGAGGAGAAAGAGAAGAAGGGAAAGAGGAGGAGAAGGAGAAGGAAAAGAAGGAGAAGGAATTGAAGGAGAAGGGGAAGCAGGGGAATTAGGAGGAGGAGAAGGAGAAGGAGAAGAAGAAGAAGCAGAAGAAGAAGAAGAAGAAGAAGAAGAAGAAGAAGAAGAAGAAGAAGAAGTAGAAGAAGAAGAAAGAAGAAGAAGAAAGAAGAAGAAGTAGAAGAAGAAGAAAGAAGAAGAAGAAAGAAGAAGAAGAAGAAGAAAGAAGAAGAAAGAAGAAGGAAGAGGAGGAGACAACAATGATTTTGTATTTGTAAAGCATTTTTCTTTTCTCAAAGTACTTTCACATTACTTACCTCCTTTTTTACCTCACAACACCCCTTTGACTGAGGGAGAAGCTGGCAACACTAGTCGCATTTCACACCTGAAGAACCTAACGCCCAGAGAGGTTAAGTGACTTGCCCATGTTCACACAGCAGGCCCAGTCTTTCCACCAGGCCTCCCTGCAGCCAAAGAAACACTTTCTGTCCATTTCATTGCCTTTTGCTCTGAACCCAATTGAAGGAAGTAAGAGTCCCAGGTTCCTTCCAAGATGATAAAGTGATGAGGCTGACTGCAGCAAAAATCCTCTGGAATCTTCTCCTCCAATAACCCAAGTGTCTCCCTCCTCACCTGACCAGGTCTGGACGGATGGACTCCATCGCCTCGGGCCAAATGGGCATTCAGGTTTCCGTGCTGGCCATCGGAGGATCGGGGAGACTGGACCCCTGGTCAAAGAGCCCTGGGCAACCCTCTGGCCAGCTGAGCATAGTAAGTGCTTTAAGCTTAGACTGCAGGTACTAATAAACATTCCCGGTGATCCGTGCCCTCCCAAATCTGGTGCGTTAACAGATAAGTACCACTGCGGGAATAGAAACTGCCACGGGAATAAAAAAAAGTCACAAGTAGTCCCTCGAAATTAATGCTTAGGGGGAAATCTCGGCTTCTAAAAGTTCCAAGCCTTCCTTATCCTTTTAATAAAAACCTGAAATGGCTTCCCCTGAGCCCAACTCACCCAGCGGCCTTCCCTCTCCCCCTCCCTACTCTCTTCTCTCCTGATTGCATTTGGATCCCTGACCTTTGGGCATTTGATATTCACCCCACCCCCAGCCCCACAGAACTTCTGGGCAAATAGCTATAACTTCTGTGTTACAAATTACTTATTCATTCCTATTAATGTCTGCCTCCCCCTCAAGACTGCAAACTGGTTGTGGTCAGGGAACGGTTCTAATTTTGTCGTGTGATACTCCTCACCATTGGCTTTAAAGCAGTCCATCCCCTTACCCCCTCCTTCCTCACCTCGCTACTCTCCTATTCCAACCCAGCCCGCACACTTTGCTCCTCTAATCTTACCCTTCTCACTGGGTCTCCATCTCATCTTTCTCACCACCAACTTCTTGCCCACATCCTGAATTTAGCCTGGAATGCCCTCCCTCCTCATATCCGACAGACAATTCCTCTCCCCCACTTCAAATCCTTATTGAAGCCCCATTTCCTCCAAGGGGCCTTCCCTGATTCAGCCCTCCTTTCCTCTTCTCCCACTCCCTTCTGCATCGCCCTGACTTGCTCCCTTTATTCATCCCCACTCCCAGCCCCACCCCACTTATGTCCATAGCTGTCATTCATTTATTTATATTAATGTCTGTCTTCCCCTCTGGACTGTCAGCTCGTTGTGGGCAGAGAATGTGTCCGTTTATTGTTATATCGTACTCTCCCCAGAGCTTAGGACAATGCTATGTCCACAGTAAGCTCTCAATAAATACAACTGGATGAATGAATAAATTGTACTCTCCCAAAAGCTTAGTACAGTGCTCTGCACAGGGTAAGTGTTCAAAAAGATCCATCGATCGATTGATAGGGACATTGCTAAACCTGGTTCCATTCATCTATATCGAATAATCCCGGCTCCACCAATTGTCAGCTGTGTGACTTTGGGCAAGTCACTTAACTTCTCTGTGCCTCATTTGCCTCATCTGTAAAATGAGGATTGACTGTCAGCCCCCCGAGGAACAACCTGATCACCTTGTAGTCTCCCCAGCATTTGGAATAAGCACTTAATAAATGCCAACATTATTATTATTATTCAGAGGTAGGGGAGAGGGCTCCGGGATTCAGAGGTTAAAATTTAAAAGAGACTGGACTCAGAGAATCAGAAAAGTGGTTAGGAGGGAACAAGGGAGGGAGAGATAGAGGGGGGAAGAAGGGAAACAAGGTTGGAGAAAAGGAGAACGGGGAAGGAGGAAGAAGGCAGTACGGCCTAGCTGAAAGAGCTTGTGCCTGGGAGTCAGAGGACCTGGGTTCTAATCTCCATGCCGTCATTTTCCACTATGTGACCTAGGTTAAGTCACTTAATTTCTCTGTGCCTCAGTTTCCTTATCCTACTCCCTCCTGCTTACACGGTGAGACCCATTACTATCCTTGGCTCTTCGCTTTTTTGTTGTTATCGTGCTCTTCAAGCGCTTCCTGTGTGTCGTGCACTGTACTAAGTCCTGGGGTAGATACGAGCTCAACAGGCTGGACACAGTCCCTGTCCCAAATGGCGCACACAATTTTAATCCCCGTTACATAGATGAGATAGAAGCACCTATAAATTACATGACTCATCCAAGGTTACCCAGCAGAGAAGTGACATATCCGGAACGAGAACCCAGCTCTTTCTGACAACCAGGTCTGTCCATGCTCTATCCATTAGACCACACTGCCTCACAGTATTCTCCTTCCTACTTAACTCCAAGTCCCATATAGGATATGGACTGTACCTCATAATTATAATAAGAGTACTAATAATGGTATTTGTTAAATACTTACTTTGTGCCAAGCACTGATCTAAATTCTGGGATTGAGATGCAATCAGGTTGTCCCACGTGGGGCTCACAGTCTTAATCCCCATTTTACAGATGAGATAACTGAGGCATAGAGAAGTGAAGTGACTTCCCCAAGGTCACACGGCAGACAAGTGACAGAGCCGGGATTATCATCATCATCATCAATCGTATTTATTGAGCGCTTACTGTGTGCAGAGCACTGTACTAAGCACTTGGTAAGTACAAGTTGGCAACATATAAAGGCAGTCCCTACCCAACAGTGGGCTCACAGTCTAAAAAGTGGGCTCACAGTCTAAAAGTGGGCTCACAGTCTAAAAATTGAGATTAGAACCCATGTCCTCTGCTCCCCAAGCCCGGGCTCTTAGTAATGATAATAATGGCATTTATTAAGTGCTTACTATGTGCAAAGCGCCGTTCTAATCACTGGGGAAGTTACAAGGTGATCAGGTTGTCCCACAGGGGGCTCACAGTCTTAACCTTCATTTTACAGATGATGGAACTGAGGCCCAGAGAAGTGAAGTGACTTGCCCAAAGTCACACAGCTGACAATTGGCAGAGCTGGGATTCAAACCCATGACCCCTGACTCCAAAGCCCAGGCTCTTTCCACTGAGCCATGATGCTTCTCTTGCCACCAAGCCATGCTGCTTCTCAGTCTGATCAACCTGTATCTATCCCAGGGCTTAGAACAGCGATGGATTTAGTAATCACTTCACAAATACCATTAAGAGAATAGATCTTAATGATGCAGCTGCTAGCAGCTAACCCTGTCATCATCATCAATCATATTTATTGAGCACTCACTATGTGCAGAGCACTATACTAAGCGCTTGGGAAGTACAAATTAGCAACATATAGAGACAGTCCCTACCCACAGTGGGCTCACAGTCTAAAAGACTGTCTGTCACATTGGCCCTGTGGTCACTCTGAAATCATCTGTCAACGAGTTTTGACCAGTGAAATCCGCACACATGGTAATGAACCTTCCACTGACCTTGTCCCTGGTGCCATTTTGCTGTGAATTTGATCACTGTCACACCGGCATTTATTCAAGAGAGGCTAAAATGCTTCGTTGTGTGTTTTGGGGGGAACTACTTTTGGACACTTCTAGACCATAAGCCCGTTGTTGGGTAGGGATTGTCTCTATTTGCTGCCTAATTGTGCTTTCCAAGCGCTTAGTACAGTGCCCTGCACACAGTAAGCGCTCAATAAATACGATTGAATGAATGAATGACCCATTGCCTGCGCTCATATTATTTTTGGATCTCAAACGCCTAAGCAACTTTGGGAGACAATAGACCCATAACTCACGGATTAACGTTTCAAAAGCGGTATTGCCTCAGAACGAGTCGACAGGGCCATCATTACTAATCTCGAAAGAAAAGAGCGTTTTGGTTTATCGCTTCCCCCCAACCCCATATGCTGCATTTCTTTGAAACTCAAATTGTTTTCTATCCGTCCTTCAGGAGTGACAGAGAAAAATCTATTCCTTAGCTGAAGTAATCTCAGATAAATTAATATCATTTTTCATATAAATTTGTTTGGGGAAACTTGAAACTGTAGCATAACCTATTGATTTCATTATTTGAATTAAGTTTTAGAAGTCCTACAGCTGTTTGCTGTCAAAATTTAAAACCACTGTCTATTTTCAGCTGCGCACTTAATACACATTTCACCCGGTGACTCAATCACATTTTAATATAAAAGTACCTGATCACAAAACATATGTTCAGTGTTTCTCTGCAGCTTACTGGCAGCAGAAGGGGTAACAATTAGCAGTCGTGTTTTCTCGGGAAGAGGCGGGCTGAGTTGAAAGTTTTTCTTGGTCGGGTTCCAAAAAGTTTTGTTTCTAGTGGTCTGACCTTTCTGGAACTAAGGATCAACGCACTGCATTGCTGTCCATAAGAGTGTCAAGCAGAGGATAAAAAATGGCATCACATCATTTTTCACCAAGACCAGATGAGGACCTAGAGGAGGAGCCAAGAACAGGAAAAAGAGAATAGTTGAGGAATTAGCTCTCAGTGACGGAATGTAATTCCACACTAAGGGGATAAGTCGCTCTCTCTCTCTTTCTCCCTCTCCCTGTCTCTGTCTCCGTCTCTCATTTTTTTTTTTTTCTTTCCAGAACACGCAGGTTGTAGACAGATCTAGGTCTTGGTCTCCCACCCCGAGGGCCCCAGTGTCAAGAAACTGTGATCGAATATGGCTCATTTATGCAACATCTGTAAGGCATAGAGCAAATTATTAATAGCCCAATATGCCAATCTGCCACCTTGAAATTTCGAACCTGTTAGGGGCCAGGGCCAAGAACGTAGGCTGCTGCAAATCAGGAGGGGATAATGGGAGGGACCAGGAAAATCCGACTCAGGCGTGGAGCAGTCGGATGTTCGCAAATGTAGACCGCACTCATTTTTTGAGAAGTCTAAAGGCTTTCCCTTTGAGCTCTGGGGTTAAGAGAGCTAATCTTTTCTCCACCCCAGCATCAGCGTTATTGATGCTGTAGAGGTGGACTTAATGTTTGGGATTAAGATACCCAGAATGAATCCGGACAGATGCAATTGTATTTTCTTGCAGCAGCTGGAGGGTGGAGGGATACAGGAGGGAAGGAAGGGATGGATCTGAAAGTCACTACTGAGGGGAAGCTTTATTCCTTAAAAAGGAGACAAAAACCAAAGGGAAAAAAATAATAGAAACAAAGCCCATAGCGCTGCTGCTTTATATTCATAGCAGGACACCTCAACCCTGATTATTAGACACCACTTTGGTTGCTTTTCCAGTTAGAAAACCCTTCACCTTGATTCTCGTCTTTCTTATTGATAACGGATTCTTTTGTTCATTGCCGGGAAATTAACCACGCACCCCTCCTTCTTCAAGAACGTCTGGCTCTCTGAAGAACTTAACTCTTTACGTCCCCAAATTTCACGGGTGACGGCGACCGCGTCCTTGCTGCCAACTCATTTGGCTGGAGAATATACTCTAAAAGGGTGAACCTCTCTGGGAAGGCTGCAGGAAGTAGCTGTAATGGCCTTTACTGAGTACCTACTAGGGGGAGTGGACTGTAGTCAGGGTTGGGGAAGAAAGGAGAAGCAGAAAAGCCACTGCCCGCAAGCAGCTTGCGATGTGATATTTTATTTTGTTAATATGTTTCGTTTTGTTGTCTGTCTCCCCTTTCTAGATTGTGAGCCCGCTGCTGGGTAGGGACCGTCTCTATATGTTGCCAACTTGTACTTCCCAAATGCTTAGTACAGTGCTCTGCACTCAGTAAGTGCTCAATAAATATGATTGAATGAATGTATGATAAAATAGGGGAGATGGGCACAAAAGTATTTACGTATAATCAATCAATCGTATTTATTGAGCGCTTACTGTGTGCAAAGCACTGTACTAAGCACTTAGCACTGTACCGCCTTTATTTGACCACTTCCTGTGCACAGAGCACTGTACTAAGCGCTTGGGAGAGTACACTATAGCTGAGTTTGTTGGCTGGTACTCCTGCCCACGATGAGAATATAGTAATTGAAATAAATAATTGAATTTACAAGTCTACTTGTAAATGTAATTGAATTTACATCTTTACTTGGATGTCTTGCTGTCACTTCAAGAGAAGTCCTGTTGCGTGGCAAATAGACCCCAGATCAGGGAGTCAGAAGGAGCTGAGTTCTAATTCCACCTCCACTGCTCATCAGCTGGGTGATCTTGGGTAAGTCACTTCACTTCTCTATGCCTCAGTTCCCTCATATGTAAACTACAGTCCTCTAGACTGTAAGCTCATTGTGGGAGGGAATGTGTCTGTTTATTATTATATCTTACTCTCCCAAGCACATAGTACAGTGTTCTGTGCATAGTAAATGCTCAATAAATACGATTGACAGACTGAATGAAGACTGTGAATCCCACGTGGGACACGGACTGTGTCTAATCTGATTAGCTTATATTTACCCCAGTGCTTAGTACAGTGTCTGGCACATAGCAAGCACTTAGATACCATTAAAAAACAAACAAGGCAATCGTAAAACCCCTCAAATTTAACATGTTTAAAACCAAACTCCTCATCTTCTTCCCCTGTTTCTTTCCAGAATTTCCCTTTAACAAATACAACACCCTGTCTCACAAGCCCATAACCTTGGTATTATCTTCAACTAAACTCTCTTGTTAATAATAACGAGACTGTGAGCCCACTGTTGGGTAGGGATCGTCTCTATATGTTGCCAACTTGTACTTCCCAAGCGCTTAGTACAGTGCTCTGCACACAGTAAGCACTCAATAAATGTAATTGAATGAATGAATGAATGATAATAATAATAATGATGGCATTTGTTAAATGCTTACTATGTGCCAAACACTGTACTAAGCACTGGTGTAGATGCAAGGTAGTCAGGTTGTCCCAAGTGGGGCTGACAGATTTAATCCCCATTTTACAGCTGAGGCTCAGAGAAGGAAAGTGACTTGCCCAAAGTCACACAGCTGACAAGTGGCAGAGCTGGGATTAGAACCTCTGACTTCCAAGTTGGGGCTCTTTCCACTAGGCCAAGCTGTTTCATTCGACTCATTCAGTCTGTAATCAAAGCACTGTTCTAAACACTGGTGTATTCATTCATTCATTCAATCACATTTATTGAGCGCTTACTGGAACACTGTACTAAGCACTTGAGAGAGAAATATACAACAATAAATAGACACATTCCTTGCCCACAGTGAGCTCACAGTCTAGAAACAGGGAGACAGACATCAATGCGAACAAATTAATACAAATAAATGACAGCTATGAATATAAATGCTGTGTGGCTGGGAAGGGGGATGAAGGTGGATACAAGCTAATTAGGTTGGATGCAGACCCTGTCATTCATTCATTCATACATTCATTCATTCAATCGAATTTATTGAGCGCTTACTGAGTACAGAGCACTGTATTGTCCCACTTGGAGCCCACAGTCTCTTTCCCCATTTTATAGATGAGGTGACTGAGGCACAGAGAAGTGAAGCGATTTGCCCAAGGTCACACAGCAGACAAGTGTCTACATGCTTTTTTGTTGTCTGTCTCCCCCTTCTAGACTGTGAGCCCATTTTTGGGTAGGGACCATCTCTATATGTCACCAACTTGTACTTCCCAAGCACTTAGTACAGTGTTCTGCACTTATGCTCAATATGAATGAATGAATATTAAGCTCAATATTATTGAGCATAATATATTATGCTCAATATTATGAATGAATTAAAGTGGCTTAGTGGGATTAGAACCCATATCCTTCTAACTCCCAGGCCTGGGCTCTATGTACTATTCCATGCTGCTTCACCTCTTCCCCAGCCCCACCGTACATTAATGCATATCTGTCTGTAATTGTTGTTGGGTAGGGATTGTCTCTATCTGTGATGCCAATTTGTACTTCCCAAGCGCTTAGTACAGTGCTCTGCACATAGTAAGCGCTCAATAAATACGATTGATTGATTGATTGATTGATCTGTTGTCGAATTGGACTTTCCAAGTGCTTAGTACAGTGCTCTGCACACAATAAGTGCTCAATAAATATGATTGAATGAATGAATGAATAATAATTATTGCCCTCGCCGCTAGACTGCAAGCTCCTTGTGGGCAGGGATCATACCTAAGAATAATAATAATAATAACTAATAATTATGGTATTTGTTAAGCACTTATTACATGCCAAGCACTGTTCTAAGCACTGGAGTAGATATAAGGTGATCAGGTTGTCCCATGTGGGGCTCACAGTCTTAATCCCCATTTCACAGATGAGGGAACTGAGGAACAGAGAAGTGAGGTGACTTGCCCAAGGTCACACAGCAGACAAGTGGTGGAGCCAAGATTAGAACACACATCCTCTGAATCCCAAACCCGGGCTCTTGTCATTAGGCTATGCTGCCTTTTAGTATGCCACACTGCTTCTTCTTCTAATAATAACAATAATAATGTTGGTATTTCTTAAGCGCTTACTATGTGCAAAGCACTGTTCTAAGCGCTGGGTAGATACAAGGTAATCAGGTTGCCCCACGAGTGGCTCACAGTTTTCATTTCACTTCTCTGTGCCTCAGTTACCTCATCTGAAAAATGGGGATTAAGACCGTGATCTCCAGGTGGGACAGGGACTGTGTCCAACCTGAATCGCTTGTGTCCACATCAGTGCCTGACATAGTAATAATGATAATGATGGTATTTGTTAAACACTTACTATGTGCCACGCACTGTTCTAAGCGCTGGGGTAGATACAAGATAATCAGGTTGTCCCACATGATGATGATGATGGCATTTGTTAAGCACTTACTATGTGCAAAGCACTGTTCTAAGCGCTGGAGAGGTTACAAGGTGATCAGGTTGTCCAACCGGGGGCTCACAGTCTTCATCCCCATGTTACAGATGAAGTAACTGAGGCACAGAGAAGTGAAGTGACTTGTCCAAGGTCACAAAGCAGACAAGTGGCGGAGCTGGGATTTGAACCCGTGTCCTCTGGCTCCCAAGCCCATGCTCTTTCCACTGAGCCAAGCTGCATAGTAAGCACTTAGCAAATACCACCTAATAATCATAATATTAATCATCGTAATAATAACAGTGTTTGGCACATAGTGAGCAGTCAGGTTGTCCCATGTGGGGCTCACAGTCTTCATCCCCATGTTACAGATGAAGTAACTGAGGCACAGAGAAGTGAAGTGACTTGTCCAAGGTCACAAAGCAGACAAGTGGCGGAGCTGGGATTTGAACCCGTGTCCTCTGGCTCCCAAGCCCATGCTCTTTCCACTGAGCCAAGCTGCATAGTAAGCGCTTAACAAATACCACCTAATAATCATAATATTAATCATCGTAATAATAACAGTGCTTGGCACATAGTAAGCATTGAACAAGCATACAGTGAGCGTTCAATAAATACGATTGAATGAATAAATGGATGAATGGATGAATGAAAGTACCAAAGTAAGCATTAAACAAGAGCTATTATTTCTATTATTATTGTTGTTATTATTATTATTACTGTCACGGCTTTTGGACTCTGAAACGTGAGGAGCCTGAAATACTGCTCGACAGCCTACAGTGCCTTGCCTCCTTCTTGGAACTATCTTCACCCTTGATTTTCATGTTTTTTTTGAGTTTCTATTGCTCGATACTTCTTTTATGTGTCTGCCTCCCGTCTCTCTCCACTCTCTTATTTTCAGACTGTGGGCCCCAAGGACCACGTCTAATTTTCACTTGTGTATTTTTTCTGAGCGCTTAGTACAGTAGGGAAGCAGCATGGCTCAGTGGCAAGAGCCCGGGCTTGGGAGTCCGAGGTCATGGGTTCTAATCCTGGCTCTGCCGCTTGTCAGCTTGTGTGACCTTGGACAAGTCCTTTCACATTTCTGTGTCTCAGTGACCTCATCTGGAAAATGGGGATGAAGATTATGAGCCCCACGTGGGACAACCTGATTACCTAGTATCTACCCCAGTGCTTAGAACAGTGATTCGCACGTAGTATGCGCTTTAGCAAATGCCATCATTAATACTTACTAGGTGCCAAGCAGTGTTATTATTATGATGATTAAGATTATGTTTATTATGTGGTATTTGTTAATGTCTGGAAAATGGGGATGAAGGCTGTGAGACCCACGTGGGACAACCTGATAACCTTGTATCTTCCCCAGCGCTTAGAACAGTGCTTCACACATAGCAAGCATTTAAAAAATGCCATCATTAATACTATGTGCCAAGCACTGTTATTATTATGATTATTAAGATTATTAAATCTTATTTATTGAATGCTTACTGTGTGCAGAGCACTGTACTAAGCGCTTGGGAAGTACAAATTATGCTTATTATGTGGTACTTGTTAATATCTGGAAAATGGGGATGAAGACTGTGAGCCCCATGTGGGACAAACTGATGACCTTGTATCTTCCCCAGAGCTTAGAACAGTGCTTCGCACGTAGGAAGCACTTAAAAAAGGCCATCATTAATACTATGTGCCAAGCACTGTTATTATTATGATGATTAAGATTATGCTTATTATGCGGTATTTGTTAATATCTGGAAAATGGGGTTGAAGACTGTGAGCCCCACGTGGGACAACCTGATGACCTTGTATCTTCCCCAGCGTTTAGAACAGTGCTTTGCACATAGCAAGCACTTAAAAAATGCCATCATTAATACTCTGTGCCAAGCACTGTTATTATTATTATGATTAAGATGATTCAATCGTATGTATTGAGAGCTTACTGTGTGCAGAACACTGTACTAAGCGCTTGGGAAGTACAAATTATGCTTCTTATGTGGTATTTGTTAATATCTGGAAAATGGGGATGAAGACTCTGAGCCCCACGTGGGACAAACTGATGACCTTGTATCTTCCCCACCGCTTAGAACAGTGCTTCACATGCAGGAAGCACTTAAAAAATGCCATCATTAATACTACGTGCCAAGCATTGTTATTATGATGATGATTAAGATTATGCTTATTATGTGGTATTTGTTAATATCTGGAAGATGGGGATGAAGACTGTGAGAAAAATGCCATCATTAATACTACGTGCCAAGCACTGTTATTATGATGATGATTAAGATTATGCTTATTATGTGGTATTTGTTAATATCTGGAAAATGGGGATAAAGATTGTGAGCCCCACGTGGGACAACCTCATGACCTTGTATCTTCCCCAGCACTTAGAACAGTGCTTCACACATAGCAAGCACTTAAAAAATGCCATCATTAATACTATGTGCCAAGAACTGTTATTATTATAATGATTGAGATTATCCTTATAATGTGGTATTTGTTAATATCTGGAAAATGGAGGTGAAGACTGTGAGCCCCACGTGGGACAACCTGATGACCTTGTATCTTCTCCAGCGCTTAGAACAGTGCTTCGCACATAGCAAGCACTTAAAAAAGGCCATCATTAATACTACGTGCCAAGCACTGTTATTATGATAATGATTAAGATTATGCTTATTATGTGGTATTTGTTAATATCTGGAAAATGGGGATGAAGACTGTGAGCCCCATGTGGGACAAACTGATGACCTTGTATCTTCTCCAGCGCTTAGAACAGTGCTTCACACATAGCAAGCACTTAAAAAAGGCCATCATTAATACTATGTGCCAAGCACTGTTATTATGATAATGATTAAGATTATGCTTATTATGTGGTATTTGTTAATGTCTGGAAAATGGGGATGGAGACTGTGAGCCCCATGTGGGACAACCTGATGACCTTGTATCTTCCCCAGCTTTCAGAACAGTGCTTCACATTTAGCAAGCAATTAACAAATGCCATCATTAATACTATGTGCCAAGCACTGTTATTATTATGATGATTAAGATTATGCTTATTATGTGGTATTTATTAATATCTGGAAAATGGGGATGGAGACTGTGAGCCCCATGTGGGACAACCTGATGACCTTGTATCTTCCTCAGGGTTTAGAACAGTGCTTTGCACATAGCAAGCACTTAAAAAATGCCAACATTAATACTCTGTGCCAAGCACTGTTATTATGATGATGATTAAGATTATGTTTATTATGTGGTATTTGTTAATATCTGGAAAATGGGGATGGAGACTGTGAGCCCCACGTGGGACAACCTGATGACCTTGTATCTACCCCAGCGCTTAGAACGGTGCTTGGCACATAGTAAGCGCTTAACAAATACCGACATTAATTAGTTAATTAATTAGTTTATTAATTAATTACAGTGCTCGACACGCAGTCACACAGACCATCACTACCACATTGCTGAATCTAGGCCAAAGTCTGCTGGGACTCACCTCTGGGGAACGACTTGAGCTCGCAGTACACAACGTAGCTTCAGTCCACAGCAGGGCACGGTGAACCAATCTTTGAGGTGTAGCCGGCCCTGGAGAAACACAGAGAACTTCATCAAGCCATTTATTAATTAATTAATGATGGCATTTGTTAGCGCTTACGATGTGCAAAGCACTGTTCTAAGCGCTGGGGAGGGGAAACAAGGTAATGAGGTTGTCCCATGTGGGGCTCACAGTCTTCATCCCCATTTTCCAGATGAGGTAACTGAGGCTCAGAGAAGTTAAGTGACTTGCCCAAGGTCACACAGCAGACTTGTGGCAGAGGTGGGATTCAAACCCACGACCTCTGACTCCAAAGCCTGGGCTCTTTCCACTGAGCCACGCTGCTTCTCTATTTATGCCAATTAATTCATTCACTCCTTCGTTCATTCAATCGTATTTATTAATAATAATAATGATGGCATTTGTTAAGCCATTACCATGTACAAAACACTGTTCTAAGCGTTGGAGGAGGTTACAAGGTGATCAGGTTGTCCCACGGGGGCTCGCAGTCTTCATCCCCATTTTACAGATGAGGTCACTGAGGCCCAGAGAAGTTAAGTGACTCGCCCAAAGTCACACAGCTGATAATCGGCAGAACTGGGAGTGCTGTGGGCGGAGCACTGTACTAAGCGCTTGGGAAGTACAAGTCGGCAACATGTAGAGACGGTCCCTACCCAACAACGGGCTCACAGTCTAGAACGGGCTCAGGTCATTCATTCAATCATATTTATTGAGCGCTTACTGTATGCAGAGCACTGTACTAAGCGCTTGGGAAGTACCAGTCGCCAACAACGGGCTCACAGTCTAGAAGGGGGAAAATTAATCAGTAGTGCTTAGAGAGTGTGTACAGAGCACTGTTCTAAGGCCTTGAGAGAAAACAAAGTGAAGTAAACAAAATCCTTGCCCACAAAAAGCCTCCAGTATAACAGGAAGACTGACTCAAAATAATTTACAGGAGGAATTCATTCATTCGATCATATTTATTGAGCACTTACTGTGTGCAGAGCACTGTACTAAGCGCTTGGGAAGTACAAGCTGGCAACATATAGAGACGGTCCCTGCCCCACAATGGGCTCACAGTCTAGGGGAATGAGTTTTTATATGATGGAGGTGGCAAATTGGTAATAATAATGATAATGATAATATTACTCCTTAAGTGCTTACTATTTGCCAAGCACTGTACCAAGCACTGGGGTGGATGAAGCAAGAGAAGCAGCATGGTTCAGTGGAAAGAGCCCGGGCTTGGGAGTCAGTGGTCATGGGTTCAAATCCTGGCTCTGCCACTTGTCAGCTGTGTGACGTTGGGCAAGTCACTTCACTTCTCGGTGCCTCAGTTCCCTTACCTGTAAAATGGGGATGAAGATGGCAAGCCCCATGTGGGACAACCTGATAACCCTGTATCTACCCCAGCTCTTAGAACAGCGCTTGGCACATAGTAAGCGCTTAACAAATACCATCATCATCATCCTACAAGCAAATTGAGTTGGGTACAGTCCCTTCCCCATAAGGGGCTCACCGTCTCAATCCCCATTTTACAGATGAGGTAACTGAGTCACAGAGAAGGTCACACAGCAGACTGTGAGCCCGTTGTTGGGTAAGGATTGTTTCTATCTATTGCTGAATTGTACTTTCCATGCACTTAGTACAGTTCTCTGCACACAGTAAGTGCTCAAAATAATAATAATAATGATAATAATGACAGTTATTAAGTCCTTACTATGTGCAAAGTACTGCTCTAGGCACTTCTAGACTGTGAGCCCACTGTTGGGTAGGGACTGTCTCTATATGTTGCCAATCTGTACTTCCCAAGCACTTAGTACAGTGCTCTGCACACAGTAAGTGCTCAATAAATATGATTGAATGAATGAATGGGGAGGCTACAAGGTGATCAGGTTGCCCCACGGAGGACTCACAGTCTTCATCCCCATTTTACAGATGAGGGAACTGAGGCACAGAGAAGTTAAGTGATTTGCCCTAAGTCACACAGCTGACAATTGGCGGAGCTGGGATTTGAACCCATGACCTCTGACTCCAAAGCCTGTGCTCTTTCCACTGAGCCACGCTGCTTCATTCAGTAAATACGATTGAATGAATGAATGAAAAGTGGTGAGCCGGGATTAGAACCCAGGACCTTCTGACTCCCAAGCCCTTACTCTAGTCGTCTGTAGGTGGTAAGGCATAACAGTGAGCCCCGGAAGACAGCTAGGGAAGGCAAATCTTTCCGGCCTCCAGCTATCAGAAAAAGGGACACTGAGGCAGAGAAGATTCTGGCAGCATGGGAGAGGGGGTGGACTGAGATGCCAGGCATGATGGGAGTGCTTAGAACAGTGCTCCAGCCCTTAGGACAGTGCTTTGCACATAGTAAGCGCTTAATAAATACCATTATTATTATTATTATCTACACAGTCAATCGTCTAACAATGTCGTACTCTACAGGCTGTGTTGGTCACACCCAAACACAGGGCAATCAATCAATCGTATTTATTGAGCGCTTACTGTGTGCAGAGCAATAAATCTCACTGTCCTCAGCAATGACTGTAAGCTTCTTGTGGGTGGCTAATAGGTCAACCAACTCTGTTCATTCATTCATTCATTCAATCATATTTATTGAGCGCTTACTGCGTGCAGAGCACTGTACTAAGCGCTTGGGAAGTACAAGTTGGAAACACATAGAGACGGTCCCTACCCAACAACGGGCTCACAGTCTAGAAGACATGTTCCCTGCCCCCAACAAGCTTACAATCTAGAGGGGGAGACAGACACTGATGTAAAGAAATAAATTACGGATCTGTACATAAGTGCTATGGGGCTGAAGGAGGGTTGGATAACGGCTGCAAATCCAAGTGCAGAGGTAATGCACAAGGGAGTGGGAGGAGAGGAAATGAGAGTTTAATCAGGGAATGCCTCTTGGAAGAGATGGGCTTTTAATCAGGCTGTGAAGGTGGGGGGAGTAATAATGATAATGATAATAATGTTGGTATTTGTTAAGCGCTTACTATGTGCAAAGCACTGTTTTAAGCTCTAGGGAGATTACAAGGAGATCAGGCTGTCCCACGGGGGGCTCACAGTCTTAATCCCCATTTGACAGAAGAGGGAAATGAGGCCCAGAGAAGTGAAGTGACTTGCCCAAAGTCACCCAGCTGACAAGTGGCAGAGCCGGGATTCGAACCCATGACCCCTGACTCCAGAGCCCGGGCTCTTTCCACTGAGCCACGCTGCTTCTCTAGCCACGCTGCTTCTTTGAGTACAGAGAGGAATAATAATAATGTTGTACTGAACTTTCTGTAGCGCTTACTACAGTGTTCTATATTCATTCATTCATATTTATTGAGCACTTACTGTGTGCAGAGCACTGTACTAAGCGCTTGGGAAGCACAAGTTGGCAACATATAGAGACGGTCCCCACCCAACAACGGGCTCACAGTCTTCAGTAAGCGCTCAATAAATACCATCTTTTGATTGTCTGTCTCTATATGTTGCCAACTTGTACTTCCCAAGCACTTAGTACAGTGCTCTGCACACAGTAAGTGCTCAATAAATACGATTGATTGATTCAAAACCGCCGTCAGGCAAGGCACGGAGAATTCCAGCACCCGACCGCACAGTTTCTTCTTCGAAAAGAACAGGTCTACCAACTGTTGTATTGGACGTTTCCAAGCACTTACTACAGTGCTCTGTCCTCAGTAAATGTTCAATAAATACTGTTGACTGATCGATTGATTGGTTTCAAACCTGTCATCTGGGAAGATGAGGTGAACGCCATCATACAACTGCCTATTTTTCGTGGGTCATATTCAGTCCGCAAGGAGCCTGTATTCCGGGTGATGAAGCCGCACAGCTTAATGGAAAGAACCCGGGCTTGGAAGTAAGAGGTCTTGAGTTCTAATTCCTCCTCCCCCACTTGTCAGCTGTGTGACTGTGGGCAAGTCACTTAACTTTTCTGTGCCTCAGTTCCCTTACCCGTAAAACGGGGATTAAGACTGTGAGCCCCACCTGATTATCTTGTATCTTCCCCAGAGCTTAGAACAGAGCTTGGCACATAGTAAGCATTTAACAAATACTATAATAATTATTATTATTGTTATATATTATTATTGTTATATATATTATTGTTACATACAATTTGTACTCCCAATTTGTACTTCCCAAGCGCTTAGTACAGTGCTCTGCACATAGTAAGCGCTCAATAAATACGATTGATTGATTGATTGATATACCTCACTAGAAAGCAGCGTGGCTCAGTGGAAAGAGCACGGGCTTTGGAGTCAGAGGTCATGGGTTCGAATCCTGGCTCTGCCACATGTCTGCTGTGTGACCTTGGGGCAAGACACTTAACTTCTCTGAGCCTCAGTTACCTCATCTGTAAAATGGGGATTAAGACTGTGAGCCCCACGTGGGACAACCTGATCACTTTGTATCCCCCAAGCGCTTAGAACAGTGCTTTGCACATAGTAAGTGCTTAACAACTGCCAACATTATTATTATTATTATTATTATTATTATTACAACTCAATGTGATTTTAGCCCACTGCTCGCAGTTTCCCAGTTGGCTGGTGTCTCCTTTTCCTCTAAATTCCTCTCCGTAGAACATCTTGGATGACTTCAGTGAAATCCAGGATATATTTTCCCAGACTTAGAACTTTGGCTTCGATTCTACTTAATCAGTCGTCTCTTGGGTCCTTGCGGATCTCAGTGCCCAAACTGCAAAGTACTTGATATTTTGAATAAAATGGAATGCATTTTTCACTGCTTCCTTACTGGGGAGTTATTTATAAAGGTTCTCTGTCACCAGCAAACTGGCAAAACATCCAGAATATCCATTATTTAGAAGTGTGTCTCATTTTTTTTTGTTTCCTGGACACATTATCTGTTTTGTCCAAACTGTATCTTATTATGGGAGCTTTAAAAACTTGGCCAGAATTTGATGAAATATTAAAACAGCCCAAATCTCCTTTGTGTTTTTGAAACAAGAATCCTGTCTGGTCTTACCTGACCTTTGGCTTCTGCAAAGCTATCTCTTGTAACAGAAGAGTCCTGTCTCTCACCTCCAAGCAAAAAAAATAAATAAAGGTGGTTTCACTTTCTGAGTTTTCCCCCCCAAATCAGATGGAAAATCGTTATTGATCAATATCCATTTGAGCTGTCAGAGATGGAAATTGGTAAGCTCACTGTGGGCAGGGAATGTGTCTACCAATTCTGTAATATTATAATAATAATGATAATAATGGCATTTGTTAAGCGCTTATTATGTGCAAAGCACTGTTCTAAGCGCTGGGGGGATACAAGGTGATCAGGTTGTCCCGCGTGGGGCTCACAGCCATCATCCCCATTTTACAGATGAGGTAACTGAGGCAACGAGAAGTTAAGTGACTTGCCCAAGGTCACACAGCAGACATGTGTGACCTTACTATATGTTGCCAACTCGTACTTCCCAAGTACTTAGTACAGTGCTCTGCACACAGTAAGTGCTTAATAAATACGATTGATTGATTGATTGATGTGGTGGAGCCAGGATTCGAACCCATGACCTCTGACTCCAAAGCCCGGGCTCTCTCCACTGAGCCACACTGCTTCTCTCAGTATCACTTAGTACAGTTTTCTGCAAACAGTAAGCACTCAATGAATATGATTGACTGATTGATTGATTGGTTGTTTGGAGTAAAAACTGCAATTGTAGTACAATCAATTATGCCACAGTTCACATTTTCACTACTGTAAGCTTCTTGAGGGAAAGGATCATCATCATCATCGTAATAATCATGGTATTTATTAAGCTCTTACTATATGCCAAGCACTGCTTTAAGCAAGTAACCAGGTTGTCCCACATGGGGCTCAAAGTCTTAATCCCTATTTTCCAGATGAGGTAACTGAGGCACAGAGAAGTGAAGTGACTAGTCCATGGTCACACTGCAGACAAAGTCAGGATTAGAACCCACGTCCTCTGACTCTCAAGCCCAGGCTTTTGTGACTAGGTCATGCTGCTATCGTCCTCTCCCAAGTAGTCAGTACAGCGCTCTGCACACAGTGGACTGCAAGCTCCTTGAGGGGAGGGATAGTGTCTATTAACTATATTGTCCTCTCCCAAGGGTTCAGTACAGTGCTCTGCACACGGTGGACTGTAAGCTCCTTGAGGGGAGGGATAGTGTCTATTAACTATATTGTCCTCTCCCAAGGGTTCAGTACAGTACTCTGCACACAGTAAACTGTAAGCTTCCTGAGGGCCAAGAACCTGTGTACTAACCATATTGTACCTTCCCAATTGCTCAGTACAGTGCTCTTCAACCGGTCCATAATGTGTCTAGGAAATACCTTCTTAAATGATGACGATGATGATGATAATTGATAATTATATTTGTTAAGCACTTACTATGTGCCAGGCACTGTGCTAAGTGCTGGGGTAGTTACAAGGGAATCAGGCTGGACACGGTCCCTGCCCCACGTGTGGCTCACAGTGTTACAGGTGAGGTAACTGAGGCACAGATCAATGATTTTCCAAGGTCACGCAGCGGAGAAATGGTAGAGCCGGGATTAAAACCTGGGATTAGAATCAGGCAAAAACTCCTCACTCTCGGCTTCAAGGCTGTCCATCCATCCCCTCACCCCCTCCTACCTCACCTCCCTTCTGTCCTTCTCCAGCCCAGCCCTCACCCTCCGCTCCTCTGCCGCTAATCTCCTCACCGTTCTCGCCTGTCCCACCATCGACCCCCGGCCCACGTCCTTCCCCTGGCCCGGAATGCCCTCCCTCCGCACATCCTCCAAGCTCGCTCTCTTCCTCCCTTCAAAGCCCTACTGAGAGCTCACCTCCTCCAGGAGGCCTTCCCACACTGAGCCCCCTCCTTCTTCTCCCCCTTCTCCCCCTCTCCATCCTCCCCGCCTTACCTCCTTCCCCTCCCCACGGCACCTGTATATATGTATATATGTTTGTACAGATTTACTACTGTATTTATTTATTTATTTATTTATTTATTTTGTACATATTTATTCTATTTATTTTATTTTGTTAATATGCTTTGTTTTGTTGTCTGTCTCTCCCTTCTAGGCTGTGAGCCTGCTGTTGGGTAGGGACCATCTCTAGATGTTGCCAACTTGGACTTCCCAAGTGCTTAGTCCAGTGCTCTGCCCACAGAAAGCACTCAATAAATATGATTGAATGAATGAATGAACCCAGATTCTTCTGACTCTCAAGCCCGGGCTCTATATAATAATAATAATAACAATAATAATAATAATAATAATAATAATAATAGCATCTATTAAGCACTTACTGTGTTCAAAGTATGTTCTAAGCACTAGGGAGTTACAAAGTGATTAGGTTGTCCCACATGGGGCTCACAGTCTTCATCCCCATTTTCAGATGAGGTAAATGAGGCCCAGAGAACTTAAGTGACTTGCCCAAAGTCACACAGCTGACAATAGTAGTAATAGTAACTATGGCATTTGTTAAGCGCTTACTATGTGCCAAGCACTGTCCTAAACACTGGGATAGAAACAACGTTATCAGTTTCACCCACGTGGGGCTCACTGTCTTAATCCCCAATTTACAGATGAGGTAACTGAGGCACAGAGAAGTTAAGTGACTTGCCTAAAGTCACACAGCTGACAAGTGGTAGAGGCAGGATTAGAACCCACAACCTCTGACTCCAAAGCCTGGGCTCTTGCTACTAAGCCACGCTAGCCCAAGGTCACCCAGCAGACAAGTGGCAGAGTCGGAATTAGAATTTGGGTCTCTCTGACTCCCAGCCCATTGCTCTATGAACATCGATGTTTAAGCCTCCAGTTACTTTCACTTATTTAGAAAATGGAGGTTGTATTATTCAAAATGGGCTGGTATTCCATTGAAAGAGTTAGAGATCGATAGAGATAAGATATTGATTTTCAATGTATTTACATTTGATTTCATGTATTCATTACACACATATATTTTATATGTATATGTATATATATATAATACACACACATATCTGCATCTATCTATATCTATCTATCTATCTATCTATCTATATAATAGAGAATGATGTAGAGATAGAGATAAATAATAAGGATGGTATTTGTTAAGTGCTTACTATTTGCCAAGCACTGTTCTAAGCCCTGGGGTAGATACAAAGTAATCAGGTTGCCCCATGTGGTGTTCACAGTCTTATTCCCCATTTTACAGATGAGGTAACTGAGGCCCAGAGAAGTGAAGTGACTTGCCCAAGGTCACACAGCAGACAAGTGCGGCTCAGTGGAAAGAGCCCGGGCTTTGGAGTCAGAGGTCATGGGTACAAATCCCGGCTCCGCCAACTGTCAGCTGTGTGACTTTGGGCAAGTCACTTCACTTCTCTGGGCCTCAGTTCCCTCATCTGGAAAATGGGGATTAAAACTGTGAGCCCCCCGTGGGATCACCTGATCACCTTGTAACCTCCCCAGTGCTTAGAACAGTGCTCTGCACATAGTAAGCACTTAGCAAATATTATTATTATTATTATCATTATTATCATTATCATTATCATTACTATCATTATTATCATTGTTATTGTCATTATTAAGTGGCGGAGCCGGGATTAGAACCCAAGTTCTCTGACTCCGAAGCCTAGGCTCTTTCCACTAAGCCGCACCACACTGCTTCTCAATGAAGACTATAAATGACAGATTCATTCATTCATTCAATCATATTTATTGAGCACTTACTGTGTGCAGAGCACTGTACTAAGCACTTGGCACTGTACTAAGCGCTTGGCACTGTAGTAAGCCCTTGGCACTGTAGTAAGCCCTTGGCACTGTACTAAGACAGATGAGGCTAAGCTACATTCATTCATTTATTCATTCAGTCGTATTTATTGAGTGCTTACTGTGTGCAGAGCACTGTACTAAGCGCTTGGGAAGTACAAGTTGGCAACATATACAGATGGTCCCTACCCAACAGTGGGCTCACAGTCTAGAAGGGGGAGACAAATAGAAGGGGGCTACAGATAAATAAACCGATTGATCGATAGACTGACTGTAGAATCACTTACTTTGTCATCTTCCCAAAACAGGAATGAAAGGTCATTTTTTTTTTTGCTAGAAAATGCTGACTTTCCACTTAAGATTTTGCAAATAAAGGAAAGAAAAGATTCCACTCGACCCGTATTCTTCTGAGGGTGGGGGAAAGATGGATGGACTGCTAGATTGAAGTGAGCGGCGAAGGGGTGGGAAACGTATTTTGCCATCATGACACACATAAATACTCCCCTTCTACATTGAGGGGGTTGAAAATCAGGGGAGGTTGTTTTCGGACGGGCTCCGGAGAGCTCCGCGGGTGAATCCGGAGAGCCCCGGGAACCGTCGTAGTTCAACCGCGATCCAATACGGGAGGTGGCTCTGCAGGGTATCTGGTGAAAGGTCAGCCAAGGTCATTCCCCCGCGGCAAACAGGAACCTTCAGCAATACTAAACAAATCAGACTGCCGATGATATATTTTTTTTTTTGTTCCTAACTTTCCCATAAAAAAAGATTCAGGTAAATGTAGCATGACGAACCAATTTAAGCCAATTTCAAAGTTATTTGAGTAATTGGTTATTAAGATAACACTCTCAAATTTCCATTCGGCAATTATCTTCTTAAAGATACAGAATTGGGAGACGGGGAGGGAAAACAGCACGGGATCGAATCTCTGGCGTTCCCGTCTCCGAGAAGGAACGCGGGCTTTGGCCTGGGCCTGAGAGCCGCTCGGTATTTTTCACCTAAGGGGAAGGGGTCTCGCACAGACCCAGACCTCCCTTTCTCCTAAAGGAGCACGGGTGTGTTCCGAAATGGGGGAAAAAGAGAGCCGATTATCGTTCATTTTCGTAGCTATGGAGGGGCTAGCGTGAAAGCCTTCATTTCCTCTCCAAAAGCTCCCTGCCATAAGTTGAGAATCACGGGGGACCGAACAGTGTCTTCCCATAAGACCGTAGTGCAGACTGGTCTGAAGTCTGATGATGAAAATAATGACTTTGGCAGAAGAACTTGGTTTTAGGCCAAATTTTCCATTCTAATGACGGGTGGAATTACCTCCAAAATGCCTTACAGTACAATAATGCAAAATACTCAGCGTATCCCCAACTAATTAACCGCCCAGAGTGGATAACTATTACCAGTTATTACCCGCTTACTCCTGCTTCATCACAAAGCCCAAAGAACACGGATAAGGCCGTATATCTTCGGCTTCCAAAATGTCCCACACTAACAAACCTCTCTCAAAATGAGTCGGGATACGGTGGCGTTCTCCATCCCGAAGACTCCTAAAGAAAGACGGGATCGGGTTTTCAGGTGAATAATGGAGCAGCGTTAGTTAGAACGTTTTTTTCTTTTGTCCAGATGACTTGGCATTTGCGTGGAACAGAGGTTCTGCTTTAAACAAACCTAGCTGACTAATTTTTCCACCGCAAATTACTAGAAGGGGAAAAATGGGTCATTATGTAAGTGCTTTCTGAGGAATCCCAAATGTTTCGCATATTAGATAAAAATCTGGTAACCTCTGAGTCTCTCTGAGTTGAAGGAAGAATATCCTTTCTCTCTCTCTCCTCTCACTTTCTCTCTCTCTCTCTCTATTTCTCTCTCTCTTGCTCTCGCTCTTTATAGATTGCTACTAAGACATTAACCTCCCTCAGATGCTCCAATTGCTTCTCTAACCTTCAAGGAAGATAATGTTCGCTGTTCTTTTGAAAAACTCAAATGCTTGTATGCAGAAATGTTCAGATGTGATTCCAGGATGTCTGTCTTCCCAAAGAACATAGCAAATTGATTTTCAGATTGAGATCTTAATTTTTGTCGACTACCGTAACTGTGATAATGATGATATTTACTGTACATCCACGGGGACGATACACTGTACTAAGAGGTTTGGAAAATACAATTTCACAAGGAGTTGAAATTCTGAAATTTGTTGCCAACTTGTACTTCCCAAGCGCTGAGTACAGTGCTCTGCACACAGTAAGCGCTCAATAAATACGATTGAATGATGAATGAATGAATGAAATGTGAGACCACCTTGAAAATCTAGACGATTGGTGTGTTTAGACTAAATAATTCATTATATAATCAATTATACATACGAACACGAGGGTGGAGGAAGGTTTTAATAATAATAATAATGGCATTTATTAAGCCCTTACTATGTGCCAAGCACTGTTCTAAGCGCTAGGGAGAATCCAAGTTGATCAGGTTGTCCCATGAGGGGCTCACAGTTTTAATCCCCGTTTTACAGATGAGGTAACCGAGGCACAGAGAAGTGAAGTGACTTGCCCAGAGTCACACAGCTGACAAGCGGCAGAGCAGGGATTTGAACCCATGACCTCTGACTCCAAAGCCTGTGCTCTTTCCACTGAGCCACGCTGCTTCTCTAAATAAATGAGTATGGAGGTGCTAGATTAGGTTGGCGAGGTGACTTGGGGTTTGGGAAGGCCTCCGGGAGGGAGAGGTGGGATTTTAGGAAACTGAGCATGGAAAAAGTAGCCAATGAAAATGAAGAGGTGAAATGCTTCCAAGCCTTTATGGGACTCCACCAAATGACAATGAATCTTGGGTCAGGTTCCTTTCTATCAATCACAAACCCAGTTTCTCACTCAGGAATCAGAGTGTAGGTTCTGCGTTGGCTCTAAGAAATTTGGGTTTGCTTCTCCTGCAGTCAGCTTACCCATCATCTCTCCCGGATTCTTACTGTTCTGGTGAAAACATCTTCCTTGATTAGGATGATCCAGACCGAGATCCTGTGATGAAAAGTCTCAGGCTTGGGAATTGTAATAACTCAGCTATTTCTTGGGCGAGAGTGATTGCTTTTGCAGAACAAATTTTGGTAAATTGCTTACCAGTAAAAAAAAAAAAAAAATTACATTTGATCTTTCACACTAATGGTGTCGCTTGACATCTCATTCACGCTTCCTCTTTCCCCTCATAATGGAAAAAGTCAAAGCTGAACAGTTTCATGGTCAATGTCAATAGACTTTACTCATAATTTCAAAGCCTTGTAACCTCTGACCTCTCAATGAATCCCTGTCAAAGCCGGTTTTCAAAGGCAGCCAGCTAGAAAATGTCATGTCAGAATCGGGCAGAGCCGAGTCAGACCTGCCACAGTTCAGCCCCTACTCTAAATAAAGCCCCCTTTGCTGCCTGTCAACAGGGCCCTCGCCTCAGATGGGATTCTCTCGGGGGCAGCCGTAAATCGGGGCGGAAAATGGAAAAGCAGCCTATCTCACGCTGGGAAGGAAAAACCGGGTCCTCGGGGAGCGACGGACACTGGGAGAATTGTTTCGGCCGGACGCCGGCCGGATGTGAGAGCCCGCGGCCTGCGTCCGCACTTCCCTGGAGCTATCCCGCAATGCCGGGATGCTGCTCTTCCCAGCATCCCACCTCGGCGATCCCACATCAACCATTAAGGAAACCGAGTGACCCAGTAGAAAGAGCACAGGAGAGGGAATAAGTTGACCTAATATTAATGATATGAACGATGATATTTGTTAATAATAATAATGTTAGCATTAGTTAAGCGCTCACTATGTGCCAAGCACTGTTCTAAGCACTGCGATAGATACAAGGTCATCAGGTTGTCCCATCATCCCCCCTCCCTCCCCCCATCTTACCTCCTTCTCTTCCCCACAGCACCTGTATATATGTATATATGTTTGTACATATTTATTACTCTATTTATTTATTTATTTTACTTGTACATATCTATTCTATTGATTTTATTTTGTTAGTATGTTTGGTTTTGTTCTCTATCTCCCCCTTTAAGACTGTGAGCCCACTGTTGGGTAGGGACTGTCTCTATATGTTGCCAACCTGTACTTCCCAAGCGCTTAGTACAGTGCTCTGGACACAGTAAGCGCTCAATAAATGCGATTGATGATGATGATGATGATGATGTGGGGCTCACAGTCTTCATTCCCATTTGACATATGAGGTAACTGAGGCCCAGAGTAATTAAGTGACTTGCCCAAAGTCACACAGCTGACAAGTGGCAGAACTGGGATTAGAACCCACTACCTCTGATTCCCAATCCCGGGCTCTTACCACTAAGCCGTGCTGCTTACTGTGTGCCACACACTGTACTAAACCCTTGAGTAAATACAAGCGAATCAAGTTGGACACAGTCCCCGTCCCACGTGGGGCTCCCGGGCTTAATCCCCATTTTACAGATAACTGAGGCACAGAGAAGTGAAGTGACTTGCCCAAGGTGACACAGCAGACAAGTGGCAGAGACCTGGATTCTAATCCTGTCTCCCATCATTTCTGGGTGCTTGACCATGAGCCCACTGTTGGGTAGGGACTGTCTCTATATGTTGCCAACTTGTACTTCCCAAGCGCTTAGTACAGTGCTCTGCACACAGTAAGCGCTCAATAAATACGATTGATTGACAAGTCACTTCATTTTTCTGAGCCTCAGTTTCCTCATCTGTAAAGTGAGGGATTCAATAGCTGTCCTCCTTTCCCCTGAGATTGAGAGGCCCATGTGGGATAAGGGATCAGCTCAGTGCTTGAAACTAGATTATTATTATTATTATTATTATTATTATTATTATTATTATTATGGCTATTATTATTATCACAATCATTACATTTATTATTATTATCACTACTAGTACGGCTATCAGTCATTCCTGGGCACTGTGTGTTTACTGATACACATTCACTCATTCAGTCAATCATATCTATTGAGTGCTTACCATGTGTTAAGTGCTGTATTAAGCACTTGGGAGAGTACAATTGAACAATAAACAGACACACTCCCTGCCCATGACAAGCTTATTCATTCATTCAATCGTATTTACTGAGCACTTACTGAGTGCAAAGCATTCATTCATTCAATTGAATCATATTTATTGAGCACCTACTGTGTGCAGAACACTCTACTAGGATCTTGGAAAGCCTAGCACTTAGAACAGTGCTTTGCACATAATAAGTGCTTTATAAATGCCATTATTATTATTATTATTATTATTATTATTATTGTTACAATGTCCCTGGTTTATACGTGCGCTCATGTACACATATTTATGTTTATTAAAGTATACATTCAAGGCAATAAAACCATAACTGCAATATTTGTTAAGCACATACTATGTTGATAAACACTGGGCTTGAGGCCTGGGACAGATACAAGATAATCAAGATGTTCTGTTTTGTTTTGTTGTCTGCCTCCCCCTTCTTGACTGTGAGCCCATTGTTGGGTAGGGATTGTCACTATCTGTTGCCGAATTGTACTTTCCAAAGAGCTTAGCACAGTGCTCTGTACACAGTAAGCGCTCAATGAATACGACTGAATGAATGAATGAAAGTCAGACACAGTCCCCATCCCATGCTGTCTTCACAGTCTACAGGGGAAGGAGAACAAATATTTAATCTCCAGTTTCCAGATGAGGAGACTGAAGCACAGAGACAATAGACTTGCCGAAGGTCACTTGGCAAGAGAGAAGCGGAGCCGGGATTAGAACCCAGGACCACTGACTCTTACGCCCTCTCTAATTCCTCTGCACCAAAATAGTTTCATGCTCCTCTCTCCCATTAGGGCAGGAGCTCTTTGTGAGCAGGGACCTCACGAAGTGCCGAATTGTACTCTCCAAGTGCTTAGTACAGTGCTCTGCACACAGTAAGTGCTCAATAAATATGATTGAATGAATGAATGACCTCGTCAGTTCTTGGTTTTTGTAATTCCAGAGAGCTTTTAGCACAGAAGTTTGTCAGATTTGTTGGAGAACTCCAGACACATTACTGCTGCCATCCCAGTCACTGTTAGTATTAAGAGAGTTTGGGAAAATCACTCCCTCCCCTGTTTCTTTTCTCCTCCAGAATGAAGGCTCATTCATTCATTCATTCATTCATTCAATCATATTTCATTCATTCATTCATTCAATCATATTTATTGAGCGCTTACTGTGTGCAGAGCACTGTACTAAGCGCTTGGGAAGTACAAGTTGGCAACATCTACAGACGGTCCCTACCCAATAGCGGGCTCACAGTCTAGAAGGGGGAGACAGACCACAAAACAAAACATATTAACAAAATCAAATAAATTGAATAAATATGTACAAGTAAAAGAAATAAATAAATAGAGTAATGAATCCGTACAAACATTTATACATATATACAGGTGCTGTGGGGAGGGGAAGGAGGTAAGGCGGGGGATGCAGGGGGAAGTGTGGGAAGGCCTCCTGGAGGAGGTGAGCTCTGAGTAGGGCTTTGAAGGGAGGAAGAGAGCTAGCTTGGCAGATGTGCAGAGGGAGGGCATTCCAGGCCAGGGGGAGGACCAACCCCCTGTTGCCAACCTGTACATCCTAAGCACTTAGTACAGTGCTCTGCACACAGTAAGCGCTCAATAAATGCGATTGAATGAATGAATGAATGACCAGGGCCGGGGGTCGACGGTGGGACAGGTGAGAACGCGGCACGGTGAGGAGGTTAGCAGCAGAGGAGTGGAGGGTGTGGGCTGGGCTGGAGAAGGAAAGAAGGGAGGTGAGGTAGGAGGGGGTAATGATAGCTTAATAAATGTTATTATTATTATTATTATTATTATTATTATTATTATTATTATTATTATTATTATTAGAACCCAGGTCCTCTGAGTGATGGACTGATTGAGCCCCTCTGGATTTCATACTTAATATTAATTTCTCCAGTGGCTCCTAATTTCTTCACTCTCTCCACCCCAGTGGCTCATGACTCTGTCCGGAAAGGGCGGTCTTTCCCTTCCGAGTCAACCTCTGGGCACCAGATGGTCTCCGGATGGGAAATTTCACGGAGACTGCGGGAGCAAGGAGAAATGTAGAAGCAGAATGATGTAGCAGATGGAGCCCGGGCCTGGGAATCACAAGGTCAGGGGTTCTAATCCCGGACCCTCCCCTTGTCTCCTGTGTAAACTTGGGCAAATCACTTCACTTCTCTGGGCTTCAGTTCCCTCATCTGTAAAATGGAGACGGACACAGGGACTGTTTCCAACTTGAGTGGCTTGTATTTATTCATTCATTCAATTGTATTTATTGAGCGCTTACTGTGTGCAGAGCACTGTACTAAGCACTTGGGAAGTACAAGTTGGCAACATATAGAGATTGTCCCTACCCAACAACAGGCTCAGTGTCTAGAAGGGGGAAAATGTTTGCACCCCAGCGCTTAGTACAGACCCAGCACATAGTAAGCGCTTAACAAATACTATAATTATTAATTCTGCTCCAAACTGGCTTGTCATCCCACATCCTCCCACATCCTCCCTCCCCCATCCAAACCCATTCTTCTCATCAGGCTTATTTCTTTATGACGCTATTGCTCTTTTTTTGGCCTACAGACCTTAATCATATTTTTCAATGTACCAATAGCCTCTCACTCTTATTGGGTTTTCTTCTTTACCTCCCTTTTGTGGCACAGGTTACATGGTTAAAAAAAAAAAAAAGCAACTTTATCCAGAACACATCAAGCTAAGATGACACTCAGGTGACAGAAGTTACATAGGATGGGTTCAACTTTTTATTACAACCTTTTACAATCCTAGTGGAATAACTGTACCTTAGGATGGAAAAATTTTGAAAGGGAGGGAAAAAAGTGACCTTGTCCTTTCTCCCTATACTATCATCTTGATAATGTCAGGGGATTTGTTAATAATTGTAGTGTTTGTTAAGCGCTTACTATGTGCCAAGCACCGTCATCAGATTGTCCCACGTGAGGCTGACAGTCTTCATCCCCATTTTACAGATGAGGTAACTGAGGCCCAGAGAAGTGAAATGACTTGCCCAAGATCACTCAGCAGACAGGTGGCAGAGGTGGGATTAGAACCCACGTCCTCTGGCTTCCGGGCCCATGCTCTTTCCACTAGGCCATGCTGCTTAAATCAATCAATCAATCAATCAATGATGTTTATTGAGCACTGTGGGCAGAGCGCTTTGCTAAGCACTTTCCCAAGCACCAACTGGATAAAAAGCAGTGTACTGAGAACCAGTTGAATTCAGAGTTCTATACTTGCCACCAACTGGGAATCATTAATTCATTCTTTCAATCATATTTACTGAGTGCTTACTGTGTGCAGAGCACTGTACTAAGCGCTTGGGAAGTACAAGTCGGCAACATAGTCAAGCACTACAGTACGCATGAACTTCAGTAACATTCGTTGTATCCAGTGCTTAAAACAGTGCTCGGCAAATAGTAAGCACTTAACAAATGCCATCATTATTATTATTATCATTATTAGAACACTATACCAGATGACTCCTCTTTATGCTTTTTTTTTAAAGTTCTTTGTTAAGCACTTATTATATGCCAGGCACAGTACTAAGCACCAGAGTAAAGGCAAGTTAATCAGGTTGGACCAAATCCATGCCCACTGTTGGGTAGGGACTGTCTCTATATGTTGCCAATTTGTACTTCCCAAGCGCTTAGTACAGTGATCTGCACATAGTAAGCACTCAATAAATACGATTGATGATGATGATGATGTCTCATTGAGGACTGACAGCATTAATCCCCAATTTACAGATGAGGCAACTGAGGCACAGAGAAGTGAAGTGATTTGCCCAAGGTCGCAAGTGGCAGAGTGGTGTTAGAACCCAGATCCTTCTGACTCCAAAGCCTGGGCTTGATTTATTCATTCATTCATTCATTCATTCATTCAATCGTATTTATTGAGCGCTTACTGTGTGCAGAGCATTGTACTAAGCGCTTGGGAAGTACAAGTCGGCAACATATAGAGATGGTCCCTACCCAACAACGGGCTCACAATCTAGAAGGGGGAAACAGACAACAAAACAAAACATGTAGACAGGTATCAAAATCATCAGAACAAATCAATCAATCAATCAATCATATTTATTGAGCACTTACTGTGTGCAGAGCACTGTACTAAGCACTTGGGAAGTACAAGTTAACAACATATAGAAACGGTCCCTACCCCACAGTGGGCTCACAGTCTAGAAGGGGGAGACAGAGAACAAAACAAAACGTATTAACAGAATAAAATAAATAGAATAAATATGTACAAGTAAAATAAATGGAGTAATAAATATGTACAAACGTATATACATATATACAGGTAAAAGCCTTACCTGTATATAAGCCTTCAAAGCCTTATCGAGGGCCCATGTCCTCCAAGAGGCCTTCCCAGACTAAGCCCTCCTTTTCTCTTCTCCCACTCCCTTCTTCATCACTCTGATTTGTTCCCTTTGTTCATCCCCTCTCTCAACCCGGCACCACTTATGTCCATATCCCAAATTTATTCATTTCTATGAATGTCAGTCTCCCCGTCCAGTCTCTAAGCTCACTATGGGCAAGGAAAATGTCTGTTTATTGTTATATTGTCTCCCAAGTGCTTGGTTCATTGCTCTGCACACAGAAAGCACACAATAAATACAACTGATCGATTCATTCATTCATTCAATCATATTTATTGAGTGCTTACTGTGTACAGAGCACTGGACTGAGCGCTTGGGAAGTACAAGTCGGCTGTGAGCCCGTTGTTGGGTAGGGACCGTCTCTATATGTTGTCAGCTTGTACTTCCCAAGCGCTTAGTCCAGTGTTCTGCACATAGTAAGCGCTCAATAAATGTGACAATACAGAGACGATCCCCATCCAATAATGGGCTCACAGTCTAGAAGGGGGAGACAGACAACAAAATAAAACATGTAGACAGGTGACAAAGACTGATTGTCTTTCCCTCATTCGCTCCCACGGCTTCAACTATCATCTCTACGCTGAGGACACCCAGATCTCCATCTCTGCCCCTGCTCTCTCCCCCTCTCTCCAGGCTCGCATCTCCTCCCGCCTTCAGGACATCTCCATCTGGATGTCCGCCCGCCACCTAAAACTCAACATGTCCAAGACTGAACTCCTTGTCTTTCCTCCCAAAACCTGCCCTCTCCCTGACTTTCCCATCTCTGTTGACGGCACTACCATCCTTCCCGTCTCACAAGCCCGCAAACTTGGTGTCATCCTCGACTCCGCTCTCTCGTTCACCCCTCACATCCAAGTTGTCACCAAAACCTGCCGGTCTCAGCTCCACAACATTGCCAAGCTCCGCCCTTTCCTCTCCATCCAAACCGCTACCCTGCTCGTTCAAGCTCTCATCCTATCTCGTCTGGACTACTGCACCAGCCTTCTCTCTGATCTCCCATCCTCGTGTTTCTCCCCACTTCAATCCATACTTCACGCTGCTGCCCGGATTGTCTTTGTCCAGAAACGCTCTGGGCATGTTACTCCCCTCCTCAGAAATCTCCAGTGGCTACCGATCAATCTGCGCATCAGGCAGAAACTCCTCACCCTGGGCTTCCAAGCTGTCCATCCCCTGGCCCCCTCCTACCTCACCTCCCTTCTGTCCTTCTCCAGCCCAGCCCGCACCCTCCGCTCCTGTGCCGCTAATCTCCTCACCGTGCCTCGTTTTCGCCTGTCCCGCCATCGACCCCAGGCCCACGTCATCCTCCGGGCCTGGAATGCCCCCAATCCCTCTGCCCCTCCGCCAAGCTCGCTCTCTTCCTCCCTTCAAGGCCCTACTGAGAGCTCACCTCCTCCAGGAGACCTTCCCACACTGAGCCCTCTCCTTCCTCTCCCCCTCCTCCCCTTCTGCCTTACCTCCTTCCCTTCCCCACAGCACCTGTATATATGTATACATGTTTGTACGTATTTATTACTCTATCTATTCATTTATTTTACTTGTACATATCTATTCTATTTATTTTATTTTGTTAATATGTTTGGTTTTGTTCTCTGTCTCCCCCTTCTAGACTGTGAGCCCACTGTTAGGTAGGGACCATCTCTATATGTTGCAAACTTGTACTTCCCAAGTGCTTAGTACAGTGCTCTGCACACAGTAAGCACTCAATAAATACGATTGATTAATTGATTGATGGATTGACTAACTGACTCTGGGAACAGGGCTGGGTCATGGGTTCTAAACCGACCTCCTCTACTTGTCTGCCAGGTGACCTTGAACAAGTCACCTTACATTCACAGAGAAGCAGCGAGGCTCAGTGGAAAGAGCATGGGCTTTGGAGTCAGAGGTCATGGGTTCAAATCTCAGCTATGCCACGTGTCAGCTGTGTGACTTTAGGCAAGTCATTTACCTTCTCTGTGCCTCAGTTACCTCATCTCTAAAATGGGGATTAAGACTGTGAGACACATGTGGGACAACCTGATCACACTGTAACCTCCCCAGTGCTTAGAACAGTGCTTTGCACTAAGTGCTTAATAAATGCTATATTATTATTATTATCATTATTATTATTATTAATTATCATCATCATCATCATCATCATCATCATCATCATCTCTGGGCCTCAGTTCCCTCATCTGTAAAATGGGATTAAGACCGTGAGCCCTGGTGGGACAGGGACTGTGTCCAACCCAATTTGCTTGTGTCCACCCCAGTGCTTAGTACAGCGCCTGGCACATAACAAGCCCTTAACAAATACCACAATTATTATTCATTCATTCATTCAGTCAGTCAGTCAGTCGTATTTATTGACCGCTTACTGTGTGCAGAGCACTGTACTAAACGTTTGGGAAGTACAAGTTGGCAACATATAGAGACAGTCCCTACCCAGCAATGGGCTCACAGTCTAGAAGACTATTATTATTATTATTATTATTATTATTATTATTATTATTATTATTATTTTGGGTACCTACCTACTGTGGGAAGAAAACTGAACACCACTTCTATGCAGACCACTGTGCTAGGCGCCTCAGTGTTCACTTGTTCCATCATATTTATTGAGTGCTTACTCTGTGCAGAGCACTGCACCACTCAGTGTGGCCTAGTGGTTAGAGCCCAGGAATGAGAGTCAGATGGACCTGGGTTCTAATCCTGGCTCAACCTCGTGTCTGCTCTGTGATTTTAGGCAACTCACTTCAATTCTCTGGGCTGCCTTTCCCTCATCTGTGAAATTGTAATAATAATGATGATGATGGTATTTGTTAAGCGCTTACTGTGTGCCAACCACTATTCTAAGCACTGAGGGAGAGACAAGGTAATTAGGTTGTCCCAGTGGGACTCACAATCTTAATCCCCATTTCACATATGAGGGAACTGAGGTACAGAGAAGTTAAGTGGCTTGCCCAAAGTCACACAGCTGACAAGTGGCGGAGGCGGAATTAGAACCCATGACCTCTGACTCCCAAGCTGGGGCTCTTTCCACTGAGCCACGCTGCTTCTCTGTACTTTCCAAGGGCTTAGTACAGTGCTCTGCACACAGAAAGCGCTCAATAAATTCGATCGAACAAATGAATGGGGATAAGAAGGTGAGCCCCATGTGGGACAGATCATTCATTCAATCGTATTTATTGAGCGCTTACTGTGTGCAGAGCACTGTACTAAGCGCTTGAGAAGTACCAGTCGGCAGTATATAGAGACAGTATCTACCCAAGAATGGGCCCAGGGCTTAGAACAGTGCTATGCACATAGTGAGTGCTTACCAAGTACCGTCATCATTACTATTTTCAAGTAACAATACCATTATTATTATTAATCAATCAATCGTATTTATTGAGCGCTTACTGTGTGCAGAGCACTGTACTAAGCGCTTGGGAACTACAAGTTGGCAACATATAGAGACAGTCCTTACCCAACAGCGAGCTCACAAACTGAACGGGGGAGACAGAGAACAAAACCAAACATACTAATAAAATAAAATAAATAGAATAGAGATGTGCAAGTAAAATAAATAAATAAATAAATGAATAGAATAATAAATCTGTACAAACATATATACATATATACAGGTGCTGTGGGGAAGGGAAAGAGGTAAGATGGGGGGATGGAGAGGGGGATGAGGGGGAGAGGAAGGAAGGGGCTCAGTCTGGGAAGGCCTCATTACTATTATCATCATCATCATCATCATCAATCATATTTATTGAGCGCTTACTATGTGCAGAGCACTGTACTAAGCACTTGGGAAGTACAAACTGGCAACATATAGAGACAGTCCCTACCCAACAGTGGGCTCACAGTGTAAAAGGGGGAGAAATGATCATTATTAATGATTATCATTAATGATCATTATCTTTACCGAACCTGGCCCCGGATGTTGTGAAGATGCCGCCCGGCCTCACCGTCCCTGCAGCGTACTGTGGCTTTAAATGAGTAACTCTTCGAAATCATCGTCTATTTCCAAGTCTCTCATGTGCTTTTAAACTAATTCAGAGCGTTAGCGCGTTGGCTTTAAGTGGGAGATGTGCTAGATCGGAGCAACATTTCAAAGTGCCAGGGCATAAAATTTGTCGTTCACTGGAGAGTTCTCTATTGACTCCCATTCATTCAAATTGCGACCAGCTCATCCTAATTGGATTCAATTACTAATAGTTTACAGTTTTTTTGTGGGAAGCAAAGCCCACGCGGTAGGGAGAGGGCTGAGAGTCAGTCCTGGAGGAAGCTTGGGCGGCCAATATCAGCCTTTTTTCCCCTGGGGTGACGCCAACATATGTACTGAGCGTCCGCTGACGGCGAAGAGGGGGACGGAGCTCTTGGGTGGACAGCCCAGAAGTCGAAGATGCACTGACAAATCAATCAATCAATCAATCAATCGTATTTATTGAGCGCTTACTGTGTGCAGAGCACTGTACTAAGCGCTTGGGAAGTCCAAGTTGGCAACATATAGAGACAGTCCCTACCCAACAGTGGGCTCGCAGTCTAAAAGGGGAGACAGAGAATAAAACCAAACATACAACAAAATAAAATAAATAGAATAGATATGTACAGGTAAAATAAATAAATACGTAAATAGAGTAATAAATCTGTACAAACATATATACATATATACAGGTGCTGTGGCGAAGGGAAGGAGGTGAGATGGGGGGATGGAGAGGGGGATTGAGTTTATCTTTTTAGACTGTGAGCCCACTGTTGGGTAGGGACAGTCTCTATATATTGCCAACTTGGACTTCCCAAGCGCTTAGTACAGTGCTCTGCACACAGTAAGTGCTCAATAAATACGATTGATTGATTGATTGATTGATTGATTGATTAATCTTTGCCATGTGTCTGCCTCTCACTGGTGAACCCCCTGTCCGTCGATAGATGGGATTTATTGAGCGCTTACAGGGTGCAGTATGCTGCACTGAGTTCTTGGGAGAGTCCAATAGACCAGAGTTGGTAGTCACATTCCCTGTTCGTAGGCACAGCCTGGGGAAGAGAACTTGGCCTAATCAATCAATCAATCGTATTTATTTAGCGCTTACTGCTGCAGAGCACTGTACTAAGCGCTTGGGAAGTACAAGTTGGCAACATATAGAGACAGTCCCTACCCAACAGTGGGCTCACAGTCCTAATCGCTCGAACTCGCAGCGGGGCTCAGTGGAAAAAGCCCGGGCTTTGGAGTCAGAGGTCATGGGTTCAAATCCTGGCTCCACCACTTAGCCGTGTGGCTTTGGGCAAGTTACTTAACTTCTCTGTGCCTCAGTTACCTCGTCTGTAAAATGGGGATTAAGACTTTGAGCCCCCCGTGGGACAACCCGATCACCTTGTAACCTCCCCAGCGCTTAGAACAGTGCTTCACACATAGTAAGCGCTTAATAAATGCTATCATTATCCAACCTGTACTTCCCAAGTGCTTAGTACAGTGCACTGCACACAGTAAGTGCTCAATAAATACAATTGAATGAATGAATTACTCTATTTATATATTTTATTTGTACATATTTATTCAATTTATTTTATTTTGTTAATATGTTTTGTTTTGTTGTCTGTCTTCCCCTTCTAGACTGTGAGCTCACTGTTGGGTAGGGACCGTCTCTATACGTTGCCAACTTGTACTTCCCAAGTGCTTAGTACAGTGCTCTGCACACAGTAAGCCCTCAATAAATACGATTGAATGAATGAAATGAATGAATGAAGTGGAGCCTGGGAGTCAGAGGACCTGGGTTCTAATTCTGCCTCTGTCACGTGTGCTGAGTGACTCTGGGCTACTTCATTCAATCGTATTTATTGAGCGCTTACTGTGTGCAGAGCACTGTACTAAGCGCTTGGGAAGTACAAGCCAGCAACATATAGAGACGGTCTCTACCCAACAACAGGCTCGCAGGCTAGAAGACAACAAAGCAAAACGTGTTGACAGGTGTCAAAATCGTCAGAACAAACAGAATTATAGCTATATGCTCATCATTAACAAAATAAATAGAATAGTAAATATGTACAAGTAAAATAAGTGGAGTAATAAACCTGTACAAACATATGTACAGGTGCTGTGGGGAGGGGAAGGAGGTAGGGCCAGGGGGATGGGGAGGGGGAGAGGAAAATAGGGGGTTCTGTCTGGGAAGGCTTCCTGGAGGAGGTGAGCTCTCAGTAGGGATTTGAAGGGAGGAAGAGAGCTAGCTTGGCAGATGGGCAGAGGGAGGGCATTCCGGGCCCGGGGGAGGACGTGGGCCGGGGGTCGATGGCGGGACAGGCGAGAACGAGGTACGGTGCAGAGATTAGCGGCGGAGGAGCGGAGGGTGCGGGCTGGGCTGGAGAAGGACAGAAGGGAGGGGAGGTAGGAGGGGGTGAGGGGATGGATGGACAGCCTTGAAGCCCAGGGTGAGGAGTTTTTGCTTGATGCATAGGTTGACTGGCAGCCACTGGAGATTTTTGAGGAGGGGAGTGACATGCCCAGAGCATTTCTGCACAAAGATGATCTGGTCAGCGGCGTGAAGTATAGACTGAAGTGGAGAGAGGCAGGAGGATGGGAGATCAGAGAGGAGGCTGCTACAGTACTCCAGTCGGGATAGGATGTTCTTGGGAGAGTCCAGTAGACCAGAGGTGGTAGATGCATTCCCTCTTCTTAGACCCGGCCTGGGAAAGACAACGTGGCCTAGTGGATCGAACCCGGGACTGGGAATCAGAGGACCTGGGTTCTAATTCTGACTCTGCCACGTCTGCTGAGTGACTCTGGACTAGTCACTTCACTTCTCTGGGCCTCAGTTCCCTCATCTGCAAAATGGGGATTAAGACTATGAGCCTCACAAAGGGCAGGGATTCTGTCTGCCCCAATTTGCCTGGACCCACCCCAGAGTTTACTACAGTGCCTAGCACATTCATTCATTCAATCGAATTTACTAAATGCTCACTGTGTGCAGAGCACTGTGCGAAGCACTTGGGAAAGTACAATACAACAATAAACAGTGATATTCCCTGCCCACAACGAGCTTGCAGACTTGAAGGAATTGGGTTGGACACAGTCCCTGTCCCTCCCAGGACTCACGGTCTTAATCCTATTTTTCAGATGAGGGAACTGAGGCACACAGAAGTGATGTGACTTGTCCTAGGTCTCACATCAGTCATTCATTCATTCAATCATATTTATTGAGTGCTTACTGTGTGCAGAGCACTGTACTAAGCGCTTGGGAAGTACAAGTCGGCAACATATAGAGATGGTCCCTACCCAACAACAGGCTCACAGTCTAGAAGGGGGAGATGGACAACAAAACAAAACATGTAGATACCATGACAACAGAAAAGGGGCAGAGCAGGATTAGAACCCAGGCCCTTCTGACTCTCAGGCCCTAGGCTCAATCCACAAGGCCATGTGAAGCACTTAACAAATACCATGATAATTGTCATTATTACTATGAGGGTGAAGATGACCACAATGATAATGGAGACAAAGATTTTGATAATAGTGCCCAACGACGATAAAGATGATTATGATGAGGATCATGGTGAGGAGAAGAAGATCCCAGAGAAGCAGTGTGGCTCAGTGGAAAGAGCCCAGGCTTGGGAGTCACAGGATGTGGGTTCTAATCCTGACCCTGCCACTTTTCTGCTGTGTAACCTTGGGCAAGCTGCTTAACTTCTCTGTGCCTCAGTTCCCTCAACTGTAAAATGGGGATTAAACTTTGGGCCCCACGAGGGACAACCTGATTACCTTGTATCTCCCCCAGTGCTTAAAACAGTGTTTGGCACATAGTAAGAGCTTAACAAATGCCATCATTATTATTAACTCATAATGTCAGTGCTTAGAACAGTCCTTGGCACAAAGTAAATGTTGAAAAATGACCATAATGATCCCTCTGATTAGGAGGCTCCTTAGAGAAAGGGAACAAGTCTACTGGCTCTGTTATATCGCATTCTCCCAAGCGCTTAGTACAGTGCTCTGCACACACTAAACACCTAATAAATACGATTAATTGCTTGCTTAGATTGATTAGCCGATCCTGCTGTATGCTTGCTGGGTAGCAAACCCATCCCAGCCTCAGTGAAGAAAGCTAACTGTAGCATAGTTATTCCTGGGACTTAGCAGGACTATATCAGTAATTTATTCATTAATATCAATGCCTGTCTCCCCCTCTAGACTGAAAGCTCGTTGTCGGCAGGGAATATGTGTGTTTATTGTTGCATTGTACTCTCCCAAGAGCATACTACAGTGCTCTGCACACAGTAAACACTCAATAAATACTATTAATTGCTTGCTGGTTAGATTGATTAGCCGATCCTGCTGTCCGCTTGCTGTGTAGCAAACCCACCCCAGTCTCGGAGAAGAAAGCTAACTGAAGCATAGTTATTCCTGGGACTTAGCAAGACTATATCTGTAATTTATTCATTGATATCAATGTCTGTCTCCCCTCTAGACTGAAAGCTCTTTGTAGGCAGGGAATATGCACATTTATTCATTCATTCATTCATTCAATCGTATTTATTGAGCGCTTACTGTGTGCAGAGCACCGTACTAAGTGCTTGGGAAGTACAAGTTGGCAACATATAGAGACGGTCCCTACCCAACAGTGGGCTCACAGTTGTATTGTCCTCTCCCAAGTGCTTAGTACAGTGCTCTGCACACAGCAAGTGCTCAATAAATACAACTGACTGACAGACTGACTTAGGATATAATGATAGTAATAATAACTATGGCATTTTTTAAGTGTTTACTATGTGCCAAACACTGTTCCCTGCGCTGGGAAAGATACAAGGCAATGAGTTTGTCCCACGTAGGGCTCAAAGTCTTCATCCTGATTTTACCTATGAGGTAACTGAGGCCCAGAGAAGTGAAGTGACTTGCCCAAAGTACACAGCAGACAAGTGGCAGAGGTGGGATTAGAACCCATGACCTTCTGGCTCCCAGGCCCCTGCTCTAACCGTTATACCATATTGCTTCTACACTTTTATAGATGAGGAGACTGAGGCTCAGAGAAGTGAAGTGACTTGTCCGAGGTCACACAGCAGTAAGTGGCGGAGTTGGGATTAGAACCCGGGTCCTCTGATTCCCAGGCCCGGGCTCTTTCCACTAGGCCACGCTGCTTCCTCCCTGAGAAGAAAGATGATGAGTATATGGCTATAATTCTATTTATTCTGATAGTATTGACACCTATTTGTTTTGTTTTGTTGTCTGTCTGCCCCTTCTAGACTGTGAGCCCCTTGTTGTGTAGGGACCGTCTCTATATGTGGCCGATTTGTACTTCCCAAGCGCTTAGTCCACTGCTCTGCCCACAGTAGGTGCTCCATAAATATGAATGAATGAATGAACGAACGAAAAGAAAGGAGAAAGGCAGTGGTGGGTCACATCTGCACAGCTGAACTCCAGCCTGAAGGATTATGTTCGTTCATTCAATCAATCATATTTATTGAGCGCTTACTGTGTGCAGAGCACTGGACTAAGTGCTTTTTTCATATTTTTAAAAATACGATTGAAAGAAGCGCTTGGGAAGTCCAAGTTGGCAACATATAGAGACGGTCCCTACTCACCTGTATATATGTATATATGTTTGTACGTATTTATTACTCTATTTATTTATTTATTTTATTTGTACATATTTATTCTATTTATTTTATTTTGTTAAAATGTTTTGTTTTGTTCTCTGTCTCCCCCTTCTAGACTGTGAGCCCGCTGTTGTGTAGGGACCGTCTCTAGATGTTGCCAACTTGGACTTCCCAAGCGCTTAGTACAGTACTCTGCACACAGTAAGCGCTCAATAAATACAGTTGAATGAATGAATGAATAGAAGACTGGTTCTGTTGGGTCTCTCCCAAGCGCCTAGTACAGTGCCTTGAACACAGAAAGCACTGGATAAATGCGATTGAATGGAGAAAGCAGACGAGAACTTTACCAATGGTTAATTTTGCGAATCAGAGTTGGTAGTCAATGCTTCCAACTCCACCAAATGAATCCCCAGTCGCTGAGAAAGCAAAGCTCTTTTGACATGCCTACAACATTTGGATGTTTAGATCGTTCCCCTTTTGGATCGTTAGCTCCCCGACAGCATACTTTGTAACAGTGAGAAGTGGTGTGGGGTAGTGCCTAGATAATAATAATAATAATAATAATAATGGCATTTATTAAGCACTTACTATGTGAAAAGCACTGTTCCAAGCACTGGGGAGCTTACAAGGTGATCAGGCTGTCCCACGGGGGGCTCACAGTCTTAATCCCCATTTTACAGATGAGGTAACTGAGGCCCAGAGAAGTGAAGTGACTTGCCCAAAGTCACACAGCTGACAATTGGCGGAGCCGGGATTTGAACCCATGACCCCCGACTCCAAAGCCCGGGCTCGTTCCACTGAGCCACACTGCTTCTCTGTATTTGTGAAGCACTTACTATGTGCCAGGCACTGTACTAAGCACTGGGGTAGATCCAAGTTAATCAGATTGAACATAGTCCATGTCCCGTGAGGGGCTCACAGCCTTGATTCCCATTTTACAGATGAGGGAACCGAAGCACAGAGAATTTAGATGACTTATCCAAGGTCACATAGTGGATTTGTGTGGAGCTGGGATTAGAACCCAGGTCCTCTAACTCCCAGCCCCAAGCTCTTTCCACTAAGTCATGCTGCTTCTCAATTACTTGGCATTAGTTATTAATTTGTGTTCTCCTGGGGCAAACACACACATGCACACACACCACAGATACCCCCCCGCCCCCCCAAATTGTTGCCTCGCTTTACATAGTGTTCTAAAGGTAACCTCCAGGTGTTGAGCTTGTTGTGGGCAGGGACTGTGTCTAGCAACTGCTATACTGTGTTCCCTAAAGCACTTTGCAAACAATAAGCACTTAATAAATATGACATTGGTTGTAACCTGAACGAATGGGACAATATATAGAAAGAGGCTGGAAATGTTGTAGATGACAAATAGTGGGGAAGACTTATTGAGATTCTCTTTTGATCGATTGGGTTTGCAGTTCACCAGCTACTGGGGACTCAATATCAGTGACCACTACTAGTTCGGTCGTTCGTTTGGAGACAGTGATTCAGAGTTATCCAGGCCCGGGAATCAGAAGGTCATGAGTTCAAATCCTGACTCTGCCCCATGTCTGCTGTGTGACTTTGGGCAAGTCACCTCACTTCTCTGGGCCTCAGTTCCCTCATCTGTAAAAAATGGGGGAGCCCCAAGTGGGACAGGGACTGTGTTCAACTTGATTCATGGCTCAATGGAAAAAGCCCAGGCTTTGGAGTCGGAGGTCATGGGTTCAAATCCTGGCTCTGCCGATTGTCAGCTGTGTGACTTTGGGCAAGTCACTTCATTTCTCTGGGCCTCAGTTACCTCATCTGTAAAATGGGGATTAAGACTGTGAGCCCCCCGTGGGACAACCTGATCACCTTGTTACCTCCCCAGTGCTTAGAACAGTGCTTTGCACATAGTAAGCACTTAATAAATGCTATCATTATTAATTTGCATGTAGTACAGTACTTAAAACAGTGTTTGGCTCATACTATTACTACTACTACTAATGGCATTTATTAAGCACTTACTACATGCAAAGCACTGTTCTAAGCACTGGGGAGGTTACAAGGTGATCAGGTTGTCCCACAGGGGGCTCACAGTCCTAAGCCCCATTTTCCAGAGGAGGTAACTGAGGCACAGAGAAGTGAAGTGACTTGCCCAAAATCACACAGCTGACAATTGGCAGAGCTGGGATTTGAACCCATGACCTCTGTCTCCAAAGCCTGTGCTCTTTCCACTGAGCCACGCTGTGTATGTGTGTGTGCATGTGTGTGGGCATGTGTATTTGTGTGTGTGTGTTTTTGTGTGTGTGACACTCCAGGTCACTGGTTTCAAGCAATTTCTCCGGTCTGTGACTACCATGACCGGGGTTACTTTTCCCACTGAAACCTCTGAATCACAGCCACACTTTAAAGGCCAGAGTCTGATGAGAACAAACTTTTAAAATCCCATGATAGCGTGGTGGGTGTGTGTCTGTGTGTGTGTGTTTGTGTGTGTCTTGTGTGAATCTGGGTCACTGGTTGAGGGCAGTTTCTCAGGTCCGTGGCTATCACGAGGGGGTTACTTTTCCAACGGAAACCGCTTAATCACGGCCACACTTTGAAGGATAGCAAACTATTAAAATCCCGCGGTGTTTTGCGGGGGTGGGTTGTGTTGGGTTGGCGAGGAACTTTCTGGAAAAGGAGACTGTGGGAGTTGGGCTAGGTGGGCCCACTGGAGGATAGTGAGGGAGGAGGAGGAGGAGGAGGAAAAGTTGTGAGGGGTTTAATCCTGAGTGGTTTTGAGCGTCAGTGATGGTTTTCGAGTCAAGTAGATGGGGACATTAGAGACCCACGGATCTAGGTCAGTCTCAGTGCTGGGTGGAAAAATAGATTTTTAATGTCCTTCCTTTGGGGCAAAGAAAGCCCAGTGTCCCTCCTCGGGTCGCTGCCAAAGTCCAGGGGTAAACTTGCCCTACTAAAATCCAAGTGCTTCCCAGAAAACCGTCGGCGGCGGGAACTGGGCTCCGGCCGACCGCTCTCCGACCCAGCCCCGGCCAGAACCGTCCGGGCCACGCCGATCGTCCCCCAGCCCTTCCCCTCGGGGTCACTGGCCCAAGGTCGAACAGCCGAGCCGGGGCCGAGCCGGGCCCAGAAACAGGTCTCTGGTCCGTTGGCCCGGAATTCATCATTTCACCCCCCATCAGCGGGCGTTGACCAGTCTAGGAGTTTTCTCCTGCCCCGGTAACAACCCCCCAATCCTAATTCTGCTCCAAAACTGTCAGCTCTCACTTCACCCCACCTTCAAAACTTCCCAAATCCCTCTCCCTCAGTCAATCAGTTGTATTAATTGAGCGCTTACAGGATGCAAAACACTGGACTAAGCGCTCGGGAGAGTTCGACACAAGAATAGACAGATACATTAATAATAATAATAATTTTGGTATTTGTTAAGTGCTTACTATGTGCAAAGCACTGTTCTAAGCACTGGGGAGGATACAAGGTGATTAGGTTGCCCCATGTGGGGCTTGTCTTAATCCCCATTTTACAGATGAGGGAACTGAGGCACAGAGAAGTGAAGTGACTTGCCCAAAGTCACACAGCTGACAAGTGGAGGAGGTGGGATTTGAACCCATGACTTCTGACTCCCAAGCCCAGGCCCTTTTCCCTGAGCCACGCTGCTTCTCTCTACGAAGATATATTCCCTTCCGAAAATGCCGGGGGCTCATTCGGATTCATTTCCACCCTCCCTGGGCACCTCTGCCACCCGTAGCATTTAGGTATTTAGCCTCCAGCCTTGTATTCTTTTATTCATTGATCATCATCATCATCAATCGTATTTATTGAGCACTTACTATGTGCAGAGCACTGTACTAAGCGCTTGGGAAGTACAAATTGGCAACATATAGAGACAGTCCCTACCCAACAGTGGGCTCGATCATTTATCATCATCAATGGTATTTATTGTTATGGTATGTACTAAGTGCTCACTATGTGCCAGGAATTGTACTAAGCGCTGGGGTGGATACAAGCAAATCGGGTTGGACACAGTCCCTGTCCCGCATAGGGCTTGCAGTCTTAATCCCCATTCTCCAGATGAGGTAACCGAGGCACAGAGAAGTGAAGTGACACACCGAAGGCCACACAGCAGACAGGTGGCAGACCGACTCCCAGGCACGGGCTCTCGTGGCTCAGTGGAAAGAGCCCGGGCTTTGGAGTCAGAGGTCACGGGTTCAAATCCCGGCTCCACCACTTGTCAGCTATGTGACTTTGGGCAAGTCACTTCACTTCTCTGGGACTCGGTTACCTCATCTGTAAAATGGGGATTAAGACTGTGAGCCCCCTGTGGGACCACCCGATCACCTTGTAACCTCCTCAGCACTTAGAACAGTGCTTTGCATATAGTAAGTGCTTAATAAATGTCATCATTATTATTATTATCAACTATAGCATGATGCTTTATTGAACACTTACTATGTGCAGAGCACTGTAGTAAGCATTTGGGAGAGCACACTACAGTTGGTTGACACATTGACCTTACAGTCTAGAGAGCGTCCTTAATATAACCAAATGATTTATGACGTATAATTTAACGCGACATGTACATAAGTAGCATGGGGTTGAAGTTAGGGCAATTATCAAATGCCCAAAGGTCGCAGATCCAAGCGCATAGGTGATGCAGAAAGGAAAGGAGTTTAAAATAGTAGTATGAATGATGACAATATTACTCTCTTCCATGACATCCTGACTCGCTTCTTTGCCTCTTCCCCCCATCCCAGCCCCACACCACTGCAGTGGAAAGAGCTCGGGCTTTGGAGTCAGACAACATGGGTTCAAATTCCAGCTCCACCAATTGTCAGCTGTGGGAATTTGGGCAAGTCACTTCAATTCTCTGGGCCTCAGTTACCGCATCTGTAAAATGGGGATTAAGACTGTGAGCCTCCCAATGGGACAATCTGATCACCTTGTAACCTCCTAAACGCTTCATAAATGCCATTATTATTATTATTATTATTATTATTATTATTATTATTATTTCTAACGTTGTCATTTTATTTATTTCTTCTGATATCTATCTCCCCCCCCAGACTATAAACTCACCGTAGGCGGGGATTATCAATCTTCATTGTTGTACTTTCCCAAGCACTTAGTACATGGAAGCAGCGTAACTCAGTGGAAAGAGCATGGGCTTTGGAGTCGGAAGTCATGGGTTCAAATCCCAGCTCAGCCACTTGTCAGCTGTGTGGCTTTGGGCCAGTCACTTCCCTTCTCTGTGCCTCAGTTATCTCATCTGGAAAATAGGGATTAAGACGGTGAGCCCCCTGTGGGACAACCTGATCACCTTATAACCTCCCCAGTGCTTAGAACATTCATTAATTCAATCGTATTTATTGGGCACTTACTGTGCGCAGAGCACTGTACTAAGCGCTTAGTTTGCAAAGTGATCAGGTTGTCCCACGTGGGGCTCACAGTCTTAATCCCCATTTTACAGATGAGGAAACTGAGGCCCAGAGAAGTGAAGTGAATTGCCCAAAGTCACACAGCTGAAAAGTGGAGGAGCCGGGATTTGAACCGATGAACTCTGACTCCAAAACCCGGGCTCTTTCCACTGAGCCGCGAGAACAGTGCTTTGCACATAGTAAGCGCTTAATAAATGCCCTTATATTATTGTCATTATTATTATTACAGTGCTCTGCAAACAGTAAGCGCTAGATAAATACGATTGAATGAACGGATGAATAATCAATAAATACAATTGAATTCAATGAACATTCCCTCCCCATGACAAGCTTACAGTCTAGAGCACTGAGGAATCCCTGTTCCACCCAGGACTCCACTCAGAGTAGGAGGGAGAACTCTTCATTCATTCTTTCATTTGTATTTATTGGGTGCTTACTGTGTGCAGGGCACTGTACTAAGCGCTTGGGAAGTACAAGTCGGCAACATATAGAGACGGTCCCTACCCAGCAACGGCCTTGCAGTCTAGAAGGGGGAGACAGACAACAAAACAAAACATATAGACAGGTGACAAAATCACCAGAAGAAATAGAATTATGGCTATATGCACATCATTAACAAAATAAATAGAATAGCAAATATGGCCAAGTAAAATAGAGTAATAAATCTGTACAAATATATATATTCAGGTGCTGTGGGGAGGGGAAGGAGGTAGGACGGGGGGATGGGGAGGAGGAGAGGAAAAAGGAGGCTCAGTGTGGGATGGCCTCCTGGAGGAGGTGAGCTCTCAGTAGGGCTTTGAAGGGAGGAAGAGAGCTACTTTGGAGGAGAGCATTCATTGATTCATATTTCATTCTATTTGTTCATTCAATTGCATTTACTGAGCACTTACCGTGTGCAGAGCCCTGGACTAAGCGCTTGGGAGAGGACATTATAACAATAAACAGACACATTCCCTGCCCACAACCAGCCTACAGTCTAGAGGGGGAATAAATATATAACATGCGGTATTTACCCCACCTTTTACAGATTAGGAAACTGAAGTGCGGAGAAGTGAAGTCACTTGCCCAAGGTCACCTAGCAGATAAGGGGCAGAGCTGGAATTAGAACTCAGGTCCTCCTGACTTCTGACCTTCTTCTTCTTCTTCAGTCGTATTTATTGAGCGCTTACTGTGTGCAGAGCACTGTACTAAGCACTTGGGAAGTACAAGTCAGCAACCTATAGAGACGGTCCCTACCCAACAGTGGGCTCACAGTCTAGAAGGGTTGGCTCACTAGACCATGCTGCTTCTCAGCTATGAACTTTGATAGCCTTTTCATTCATTCATTCAATCGTATTTATTGAGTGCTTACTGTGTGCAGAGCACTGTACTAAGCGCTTGGGAAATGCACATCACTGTGGGTTTTGAGGGGTCCAGTAGGGTTAGTAGACATGATTCCTGCTCTCAGGGAGTTTACAGTCTACAGAGCCCTGGACTATTCTCTTGGGAGAGAACGGTAGGATTGTTAGATGCAATACCTGCCCTCAAGAAGACTGTGGTCTAGTAGATGAAAGTACAATCATTTTCCTATACTCTTACATTTATGATCTGTAGTTGGTGGGCTGCCTGTTTTGTTTTTTTGTCTCTCTCCCCCCTTCACCCTTTGTTGGGTAGGGACCATCTCTATATGTTGCTGATTTGTACTCCCCAAGTGCTTAGTACAGTGCTCTGCACACAGTAAGCACTTAATAAATACGGTTGAGTGCTTGAGTGAATAGTCACATTCTCCGTTCTGCTTCGACCGCATGTTCACAATCTGTTTGCCTGCCTCCCTTTATTGGATTATAAAGCTTCTTGAGGGCGTGGACCATTGATTTTACTTTACCTGCAATGTGTGGTACTTTGTAAGCGCTTACTATGTGCCAGGCACTGTACTAAGCGTGGGGTGGGGTGGGAGGGGGTTACAAGCCAATTGGGTTGGACACAGTCCCTGTCCCACAGAGTACTTACAATCTTATTCCCCATTTAACAGATGAGGTGACTGAAGCAGAGAGAATAATAATAATAATAATAATAATAATAATAATAATAATAATAATAATAATAATAATAATAATAATAATAATAATTCTGGTATTTGTTAAGTGCTTACTAGGTCCCAATCGCTGTTCTAAGCACTGGAGTAGATAGATACAAGATGGGTTGTCCCATGGGGGGCTCACAGTCTCCATCCCCATTTTACAGTTGAGGTAACTGAGGGACAGAGAAGTGAAGTGACATGCCCAAGATCACGCAGCAGACAGGTGACGGAGCCGGGATTGGAACCCATGACCTCCTGATTCCCAAGCCCGGGCTTTTTCCAGTAGGCCATGCCGTCTCCAGGCCTGCAAGGGCAAAGCATGATTAAGTGCATTATTTTATTTTGTCTATTTATTTTATTTTGTCTATTTATTTTATTTTGTTAGTCTATTTATTTTATTTTGTTAGCATGTTTGGTTTTGTTCTCTGTCTCCCCCTTTTAGACTGTGAGCCCACTATTGGGTAGGGACTGTCTCTATATGTTGCCAATTTGTACTTCCCAAGTGCTTAGTACAGTGCTCTGCACATAGTAAGCGCTCCATAAATATGATTGATGATGAAGTGCATAGGAAACGGACTATTCGGTCCGGCTGCCGTTAAAAATACAGCAACTTGAGGAGCAAAGATCGCATTTTCATAGTGTCAAGGCAGCCATCTCCCAGTTCCTCCCAGCATTGTCCGCTGTCCCTGTTGGAGGTGGAATATTGGCCCGGTCGCCCCACTGGACTGCTCCCGGAGGGATTTGTTTTAATGTCCTTTCCCTAGAACTAAATCTCTGAGGGATTTATTTTCAGAAACCCGAATCCCCCAGTCCTGCTCCCCCTCCCCACAAGGCCCAGTTGCACCGAAAGCGTGAAAGCTTGATTTGCGGTTTCGGAGCGGGAGACTCAGTCTCCCGCGCCTCGCAGGCCGTCTGGGTGGATTCAGGGGGCCGGGATTAAAGAACCATTTGTCGGGGCTGCAACTTAATGGCAGACAAATGTTCCTTGCCATTAAAGAGAGTCTGAGCGTAATCTAGGTAAATCCCGTTCTTAGATCTTTCAAAGGCTCATTTTCCCTTTGAAGAGGAGGCTGCCCTGTTGGAAAGGCCAACCTGTGTGGCTAAGAGTAGCCCAAACATCACTGACGGGTGTTCAGTTGGGAATCTCGTGTGCTCGAGGAAGAGAGGCGGGTATTAAAGCCCCACAGCAGGCAGGCAGGCAGGCAGACACACTGACAGAAAATCTCCACTACGTCTGTCTCCCTTGGTTTGACAGAATTAATCAATCAATCAATCGTATTTATTGAGTGCTTACTGTGTGCGGAGCACTGTACTAAGCACTTGGGAAGTACAAGTTGGGAACAGAATGGTCCAGTGGGTAACGCCCAGGCTTGGGAGTCGGAGGAGCTGGGTTCTAATCCCCGGTCTTCCATTTGTCTGTTCTGTGACCTTGGGTAAATCACTCCTCTGTGCCTCAGTTCCCTCATCTGTAAAATGGGGATGAAGGCTGTGAGCCCCATGTGGGACAGAAACTGCGTCCGATCTGATGAGAAGCAGCATGCTGCAGTGAATGGAGCCCAGGCCTAGGAATCAGAAGGTCGAGGGTACTAATCCCAGCTCTGCCACATGTCTGCTGTGTGACCTTGGGCCTGTCACTTCACTTCTCTGGACCTCAGTTGCCTCACCTGTAAAATGGGGATTAAGACTGTGAGCCCCACATGAGACCAGGATTGTGTCCAACTTGATTCGCTTGGATCCACCCCAGCGCTTAGTACGGTGTCTGGCACACGGTAAGCACTTAACAAATGCCACCATTATTATTAGCTTGTGTCTACCCCAGTGCTTAGAACAGTGCCCAGCACATATAATAATAATAGTAATAATAGTAATAATAGTAATAATAATAATGATAATAATAATAATAATAACAATAATAATAATAATAATATTTATTAAGTGCTTACTACATGCAAAGCACTGTTCTAAGCGCTGGGGAGGTTACAAGGTGATCAGGTTGTCCCTCGGGGTGGTCACAGTCTTCATCCCCATTTTACAGATGAGGCAACTGAGGCCCAGAGAAGTGAAGTGATTTGCCCAAAGTCACACAGCTGACAGTTGGCAGAGCCAGGGTTTGAACCCATGACCTCTGAGTCCAAAGCCCGGGCTCTTTCCTACTGAGCCACGCTGCTTCTCAAGTAGGCACAAACAAAAACCATAACGAAGACATTAAAACAAACACCAAACCAAATTCATTCATTTCATTCAATCGTATTTATTGAGCGCTTACTGTGTGCAGAGCACTGTCCGTCCAAAATGGAACTTTGTCCTTCCCTCCTTATATTGTCCCTCTTTGAACTTGCCCATTTCTGCTGTTAACAAGCCACCACCTCTGTCCCAGAAGGGTATAACCTCGGCATCATCCTCATCATTCATTCATTCGATTGTATTTATTGAGCGCTTACTGGGTGGAGCCTAGACTGTGAGCCCACTGTTGGGTAGGGACCATCTCTCTATGTTGCCAACTTGTACTTCCCAAGCGCTTAGTACAGTGATCTGCGCACAGTAAGCGCTCAATAAATACGATCGAACGAATGGAGAGCACTGTACTAAGGGCTTGTAGTGGATAGAGGGTGGACCTGGGTTTCAGAAGGACCTGGGTTCCAATCCTGGCTCCGCCACATGTCCGCTGTGTGACCTTGGGCAAGTCACTTCACTTTTCTGGGCTTCAGTTACCTCATCTCTAAAATGGGGATGGAGACTGTGAGCCCCACGTGGGACAGGGACAGGGTCCAACCCGATTTGATCGTATCCACCCCAGATTTATACGGTGCCTGGCACAGAGTAAGTGCTTAAGAAATGCTATAATCATTACTATCATTACTAAGTGCTTGGGAGAGTACAATATCACAATAAGCAGACACATACTGGACGCCTTCCCAGACTGAGCCCCCTCCTTCCTCTCCCCCTCCTCCCCTTCCCCATGGCCCCCGCCTTATCTCCTTCCCTTCCCCACAGCACCTGTATAGATGTATATATGCTTGTACTTATTTATTACTCCATTAATTTATTTTATTTGTACCTATTTATTCTATTTATTTTGTTAATATTCATTCATTCATTCAATCGTATTTATTGAGCGCTTATTGTGTGCAGAGCACTGTACTAAGCGCTTGGGAAGTCCAAGTTGGCATGTTTTGTTTTGTTGTCTGTCTCCCCCTTCTAGACTGTGAGCTTGCTGTTGGATAGGGACTATCTCTATATGTTGCCAACTTGTACTTCCCAAGTGCTTAGTATAGTGTTCTGCACACTAAGCGCTCAATAAATACGATTGAATGAATGAATGAATGAATGTACTCTCCTAATAGCGGAGCTGGGATTAGAACCCAGGACCTACTGAGTCCCAGATTGTGCTCTAGCTACTAGGTAGCACTGCCTGTATGTATGTCTTCCCTAGAACAGATTGGTGCATCATCTTGTTGCTTTTTTGAGATTTGTATTTCCCAGCTGGCTCAGTGAGGGGATCGAGGAGCAGCATGGCTCAGTGGAAAGAGCCCGACCTTTGGAGTCAGAGGTCTTGGGTTCAAATCCCGGCTCCACCACTTGTCAGCTGTGTGACTTTGTGCAAATCACTTCACTTCTCTGGGCCTCAGTTACCTCATCTGTAAAATGGGGATTGAGACTGTGAGCCCCCCATGGGGCAATCTGATCACCTTGTAACCTCCCCAGCGCTTAGAACAGTGCTTTGCACATAGTAAGCACTTAATAAATGTTATTATTATTATTATTATTATTATTATTATTATTATCTACCATGCTCACCATGTTTTCCTGGGTGCCAACCTCTAAGGAGCACATAGTAAGTACTTAATAGAGAAGTAGCATGTCTTAGTGGAAAGAGCTTGGGCTTGGGAGTCAGAGGCCATGAGTTCTAATCCCAGCTCCACCCCTTGTCAGCTGTGTGACTTTGGGCAAGTCACTTCACTTCTCTGGGCCTCAGTTACCCATGTGTAAAATGGGGATTAAGACTGAGCCCCACGTGGGACAATCTGATCACCTTGTATCTGCCCCAATGTTTAGAACAGTGCTTTGCACATAGTAAGCACTTAACAAATACCATCATCATTATTATTATTATTAATACATAGCACAATTATTACTATTATTACTATACATGATCTGATTTTTTGGCATCTACCCTAGCCCTTGGCACACAGTAGTTGACCTCTGAGGAGGCATCACGGGTCAGAGAGAGATTTACACAGCTTCACTTGGACATTCTTATCTTAATAATAATGATGCTTTTTCAACGCTTACTGATAATAATAATGATAACAATAATTGTGGTATTTGTTAAGTGCGTACTATGTGCCAAGTACTGTACTAAGGAAGCTCTGGGATAGATACAAGTTAATCGAGTTGAAAACAGTCCCTGTCCCACATGGGGCTCGCCGTCTTAACCCCCATTTTACAGATGACGGAACTGAGGCCCGGAGAAGTGAAGTGCCTTGTCTAAGGCCACACGACCGACAAGCGGAGGAGCCGGGATTAGAACCCAGGCCTTCTGACTCCCGGGTCTGTGCTCCATCCACTAGGCTACACTGCTTCTCTACCCCACCCAGGTGAATCAGCTGTTTTTCAGAACTGCTACTGGGGCCCATCCATCTCCTAGAATGCCCTGAGCGGTTCTTCGCCAGGAGCAACGTGGCTCAGTGGAAAGAGCCCGGGCTTTGAAGTCAGAGGTCCTGGGTTCAAATCCTGGCTCCTCCACTTGTCATCTGTGTGTGACTTTGGGCAAGTCACTTCACTTCTCTGGGCCTCAGTTACCTCATCTGGAAAATGGGGATTAAGACTGCGGAGCCCCCTGTGGGACAACCTGATCACCTTGTAACCTTCCCAGCGCTTAGAACAGTGCTTTGCACATAGTAAACGCTTAACAAATGTCATCATTATTATTACTATTAAAACTCCGTCAGCGTACCCTCAGCCTCAGCGTGCGGAACCCGAACCCACATCTCCCGATTCCCGGAGCCGGGCTCTTTCTCTCGCTCCAGACAGGAGGGATAGACATCGCTTAATCAGTCAATCATATTTATTGAGCGTTTACTGTGTACAGAACACTGTACTAAGTGCTTGGGAAGTACAAGTTGACAACATATAGAGACAGTCCCTACCCAACAGTGGGCTCACAGTCTAAAAGGCTTAATTCCATCATTGTGTGCCAACAGATTGTACACTGCCTACCTGGGCTGCGATTCACCGAGAGTCATCACGGTCTGTGGATATGACTATAGAGGAAGAAGAAAAGCAGCTCATTAGAAAAAATAATCCCTAAATAATTATGCAACATTTGTTTGGAAACCAAGAAAGGATGTTTAGAAACATGAATAGATTTCTCTCTATTTTGGGGTGGATTAGACGCTTTTATCCAGCCATTGCGATTTCTCCTGAGCGGTGAGATCACATCACTGAGGCTTTTTTCTCAATTGAAAAGACGAGTTTCTTGTCATCCATGAAGAAGCAGGCTGAAAGCGACGGTTTATTAATCTTGTTTGTTTTGACTAGCCTAGATACAATTCAACACTTCAGTTTTTAAATTAGAGACATCAAGAAGTTGGCAATGTGCAACTGATAGTATTTATTGAAACCTTGCTCTTCTACAAACTTAGGAACATGCAATGGAACAAGGACACACAACCTCCGTCCCTCAAGTAGCCTAAATAATAATAATTTAAATAATTTAAATAATAATAATAATAATAATAATAATAATAATAGTGTTTGTTAAGTGCTTACTATGTGTCAAGCAGCAGCGTGGCTCAGTGGAAAGAGCAGGGGCTTTGAAGCCAGGGGTCATGGACTTGAATCCCGTCCCTGCCAACTGTCAGCTGTGTGACTCTGGGCAAGTCACTTAACTTCTCTGTGCCTCAGTTCCCTCATCTGTAATATGGGGATTAAGACTGTGAGCCTCCCGTGGGACAACCTGATCTCCTTGTAACCTCCCCAGTGCTTAGAACAGCGCTTGAGCATAGTAAGTGCTTAATAAATGCCATCAAAAAAAAAAAAGCACTGTTCTAAGTGCTGGGTTAGATACAAGGTAATCAGGTTGTCCCAAGTGGGGCTCACAGTCTTGATCCCCATTTTACAGATGAGGGAACTGAGGCCCAGAGAAGTTAAGTGGCTTGCCCATAGTAACACAGCTGACAATAGTAGTAATAGTAATAGTAATTATGGTATTTGTTGAGTACTTATTATGTGCCAAGCACTGTTCTAAGCGCTGGGGGGGGATACAAGATAATCACGTTGTCCCACGTGGGGCTCACAGTCTTAATCTCCATTTTACAGGTGAGGTAACTGAGGCCCAGAGAAGTGAAGTGGTTTGCCCAAGGTCACCCAGCAGACAAGTTGCTTTTAGACTGTGAGCCCTTTTAGACTTTAGATTTTAGACTTTTAGACTGTGAGCCCACTATTGGGTAGGGACTGTCTCTATATGTTGCCAACTTGTACTTCCCAAGCGCTTAGTACAGTGCTCTGCACACAGTAAGCGCTCAATAAATATGATTGATAATGAAGTGGCAGGGCTGGGATTAGAACCCATGTTCTCTGACTCCCAAGCCCGGGATCTTTCCACTAAGCCACGCTGCTTCTCTAAACTATACAAAGTAATTTTGTTCCTGTTGTTTTTTAAGGTATTTGTTAAGTGCTTACTATGTAGCAGCAGCGTGGCTCAGTGGAAAGAGCCCGGGCTTGGGAGTCAGAGGTCATGGGTTCTAATCCTGACTCCGCTTCTTGTTGGCTGTGTGATTTTGGGCAAGTCATTTAACTTCTCAGCCTTAGTTCCCTCATCTGTAAAATGGGGATGAAGACTGTGAGCCCCACGTGGGACAATCTGGTAGCCTTGCATCTACTCCAGCAGTTAGAACAGTGCTTGGCACATAGAAAGTGTTTAACAAATACCATCATCATCATCATCATTATTATTATTATTATTGCTATTATTGTTATTATTATTATGTAGCTAAGCACTGTACTAAGTGCTGGGATAGGTACAAGCTCACAAGGATGTACACAATCCAGTCATTCACCTTCCTTGAGACAGAAGCTATCAGAGCTCTCCCTATTTTCAAGACCCTTCAGAAGCCCCACCACCGCAAAGGAGTCTTCCCTGATTAATTTATCTTCCCCCAGCAGGAAAACTCATTTCCAGCTAAGACCACCCCACGAAAGCCCCCACTCACAGCCTCCTTCGTTCACTTACATACCTTATTTAATAACGATGGCATTTGTTAAGCGCTTACTATGTGCCCAGCACTGTTCTAAGCCCTGGAATAGTTACAAGGTAATCAGGTTGTCCCACATGGGGCTGACAGTCTTCATCTCCATTTCACAGAAGAGGTAACTGAGGCACGGCGAAGTGAAGTGATTGGCCCAAAGTCACACAGCTGACAAGTGGTGGAGCCAGGATTAGAACTCAAGACCGCTGAATCCCAAGCCTGTCCTCTTTCCACTAAGCCATGCTGCTTCACTTAGTATTCGTTGAGTGTTTACTATGTGTCAAACACCCTTCTAAGCACTCGGCTAGCTACAAGTTAACTAGGTTGGACGCAGTCCCTGTCCCGTGTGGGCGTCACAGTCTAAGTAGAAGGGAGAGCAGGTATCTCCATTTTATAGTGGAGGAAACTGAGGCCCAGAGAATAATAATGATGGCATTTGTTAAGCACTTATTATGTGGCAGGCACTGTTCTAAGTGCTGCGGAGATACAAGGTAATCAGGTTGTCCCACGTGGGGTTCACAGTCTCTATCCCCGTTTTACAGATGAGGTAACTGAGGCCCGGAGAAGTGAAGTGATTTGCCCAAAGTCACACAGCTGACAAGTGACGGAGGCAGGATTAGAACCCACGACCTCTGACTGCCAAGCCCGGGCTCTTTCCACTGAGCCATGCTGCTTCTCTGTAGAAACGGAGAAGTCACTCTGCACTTTGCCCTTTCCCCTTCCCCTCCCCACAGCACTTGTGTATATTTGCACATATTTATTCCTCTATTTTATTAATGATATATATATCATTAATATATAGCTATAATTCTATTTATTCTGTTGGTATTGACACCTGTCTACCTGTTTTTTTTATTTTTTTATTTTGTCTGTCTGTCCCTTCTAGACTGTGAGCCCGTTGTTGGGTAGGGACTGTCTCTATATGTTGCCGACTTGTACTTCCCAAGCGCTTAGTACAGTGCTCTGCACATAGTAAGCGCTCAATAAATACGATTGATGACGATTGATGATGAGTAAGCGCTCAATAAATACGACTGAATGAATGAAAGTGAAATGAAGTGACTTTCCCAAGGTCACCCAGCAAGCAATTGGCCTTCTACCCCTATGCCTCTCCATTACTGCTCAGACTTTTCTTAGCCTGGTAAGCGCTTCCCAGGGTTGAGAGGATGCTCGATTTCAATCCAGCATGGTGTAGTTGATACAGCATGGACGTCGGAGGTCTTGGGTTCTAATCCTGGCCCTCCCACTTGTCTGCTGTGTGACCATGGGCAAACCACATCACTGCTCTGGGCTTTAGTTACCTCACCTGTAAAATGGGGATTGAGACTGTGAGGCCCACATGGGACAGGGACTGTGTCCACCCCAGCACTTAGTACAGCGCTTGGCACATAGTAAGCGGTTAACAAATGTCATCATTATTATCATTATTTTTGTTGAACCCCATTTCTCTGCCCCAAAGCACCCTTCAATACCAGGGAAATTCCCGTAAGACTATTAGTTCTCACAGAAGCAGTGTGGCCTAGAGAGCTCGCTGTGGGCAGGAAAGTGTCTATGTGCTATATTGTACTCTCCCAAGCGCTTAGTACAGTGCTTTGCACACAACAAGCACTCAATAAATACGATTGAATAAATGAGTGAATAGTGAAAAGACTGCAGGATTGAAAGTCAGGAGATCTGCGTTCTAATCCCCGCTCCACCACTTATCAGCTGTGTGACTTTGGGTAAGTCACTTCACTTCTCTGTGCCTCAGTTACCTCATCTGGAAAATGGGGATGAAGACTGTGAGGGCCACATGGGACAACCTAATTACCTTGTATCTCCCTCAGTGCTTAGAACAGTGCTTGGCACGTAGTAAGCGCTTAACAAATACAAAAATTATCATTATTATTATTAACCTCTTCTCTCCCACTTGACTCGGATGAGACCCTTGACTTTTTTGTGCCTCCATTTCCTCATCTGTAAAATGGGATTTGCAAATCTGTTCTCTCTTCTCCTTAGACTGTGAGGATCGTTTGGGGCCTGTTCAGAATGTACTGAATCTACCACTGTGCTTAGATCAGATGAGATGAGACGATGAGATCAGATGATGTTTCTTAGATGAGCAGCAGTGCCGCTTAGTAGAAAGAGTTGGGCTTGGGAGTCAGAGGACGTGGGTTCTAAACCCAGCTCCACCACTTGACTGCTGTGTGAGTTTAGGCAAGCCACTTAACTTCTCTGTGCCTCCGTTTCCTCATCTGTAAAATGGTGATGAAGACTGTGAGCCCCACATGGGACAACTTGATCACCTTGTATCTACCCCAGTGCTTAGAACAGTGCCTGGCACGTAGTAAGCGCTTAACAAATATTATTATTATTATTATTATTATTATTATTATTATTATTATTAGTAGTAGTAGTAGTAGTAGTAGTAGTAGTAGTAGTAGTAGTAGTAGTACCTGGGACACAGAAAGAACTAACATTCACAAATCCCCACATTTAAATTCAAATTATTATTCCAAGGACCTGGGTTCTAATCCCAGCTCTGCTGCATGCCTGCTCTGTGACCTTGGGCAAGTCACTTAATTTCCCTGCCTCAGTTTCCTCAGCTGCAAAATGAGGATTCAACGGCTGCCCCCCCCGCCCCCCCCATCCTGGGACTGTGACAGGGACTGCATCTGCCCTGATTAACTCGTATCCACCCCAGCGCTTAGAACAGTCCTCATCACGTAATAAGCACTTCACGCATAGTCATGAATATGATATCTTCATTCTCGTCCCAAAGGTTGCCTTCGTGAACACTCTACAAAGCCCTTAACAAATACCGTGGTCATCATTATTACTCCACCAATTGAACTTTCACAGCTTTTAGGAAAAATGGAAAACATCCAGAATGCTTCCATTTCACGCCCCTGAACTTTCACGAAAGAGAAGGGGAAGAGGAATTGCAGTCCGGAAGGCGATTTCTATGGCTGCCTCCAGAACGCATGTCCCCTTAATTAAAAGCATCGATACGGCGAAGCCATCTTTACAATATTAATTAAACCTCGTCTTTATTTAACCTACGCGGGCCAATCAAATACGGCAGAGGACAACTCATCACCTGCCTGTCAGGAGAAGTAAATTGAACTCTTTATGGAGCATGGAGATAGGTCAACAGGCACGCTTTTTTTTTCCTCTCTTTCTCGCTCTCGCCCACTTTCCCGAGCCGTAGAAAGAAGAGCGTAGCTGTCAAACGGGCAGCGTGGCAATCATTACGGGTTTGCAGTGAAGCAGAAAAATGCTGTAATAAACAGGTCCCGCAGCCTCTTCTGGCCCCATTCATCCTCCGCTTGAAGCGTTCGGGCCCTTCTGGCCTTGCTGATTCTGAAATCCCCACCCAGCTGTTTGACCCTATTACGAGAACATGATCTGCGCTCGTGTCACTTGAAATGCCTTCAACAGTCAGATGCACCAAATCTATCTTTCCGACAGGTAAACCGAGGGATAATTTATTTTTATGGGGTGGCGGAGGCCGGGGGCGGCAGCCAGGTAGAGCCCGGTTCTCCCGCCGGCCGAGTTGCGGGCCTCGGTGGACTCGATCACAGCGACAATAACGATGGGAGGAATCAGAAGAATAATGATCGGGGTATCCGGTAAGTGCCGGCTGTGTGCCGTTCTTAGCGCTGGGGTCGATGCAAGATAATCGGGTCGGGCACGATCCCCGTCCCACATGGGGCTCGCAGACTTCATCCCCATTTTGCAGATGAGGGAACTGAGGCCCAGAGAAGTGAAGTGACTCGGCCAAGGTCACACGGAGGACAAGTGGCAGAGACAGCATTAGAAAACAGGTCCTCCTGACTCTCAGGCCTGGGCTTTTTCCACTGAGCCATCCGGTTTCAGTGGAAAAATAATAATAATAATAATAATAATAATAATAATAATAATAATAATAATAATAATAACATTTATTAGGCTCTTACTATGGGCAAAGCACTGTTCTAAACACTGGGGAGTTTACAAGGTGATCAGGTTGTCCCACGTGGGCCTCACAGTCTTAATCCACATTTTCCAGATGAGGTAACTGAGGCCCAGAGAAGTTAAGTGACCTCCCCAAAGTCACACAGATGATAAGCGGCAGAGCTGGAATTTGAACCCATGACCTCTGACTCCAAAGTCTGTGCTCTTTCCACTGAGCCACACTGCTTCCCATAAAGCAAGAGCATGGGCTTTGGAGTCGGAGGTCATGGATTCAAATTCCGACTCCGTCAATTGTCAGCTGGGTGACTTTGGGCAAGTCACTTATCTTCTCTGGGCCTCAGTTACCTCAACTGTAAAATGGGGATTAAGACTGTGAGCCCCACGTGGGGCAACCTGATCACCTTGTAATCTCCCCAGCGCTTAGAACAGTGCTTTGCACATAGTAAGCGCTTCATAAATGCCATTATTATTATTATTATTACTTGGGGCAGGGACTGTGTCCAATATGGTTTGCTTATATCTGTTTGCTTTTAGACTGTGAGCCCACTGTTGGGTAGGGACTGTCTCTATATGTTGCCAGCTTGTACTTCCCAAGTGCTTAGTACAGTGCTCTGCACACAGTAAGCACTCAATATGATTGATTGATTGATTATATCTACTCCAGTGCTTACTACAGTGCTTGGCACTGTAAACGCTTAACAAATACGGCAATTATCATTATTATTATTGGTATTATGCTTCTCTAGGAATGATAGCGGTGTTTGGCAAGTGCGTACTCTGTGGGAAGCACTGTGGCCAATGCTGAGGTAGAGCAGCCTCTGTCCCTTATGGGGCTGGAAGATGTTTGCGAAAGGGATAACCAATCTTGAATCCCCATTTTACGGAGGAGGAGGCGGAGGCACAGAGCGGGAAAGTGACTTGCCTAAGGTCACACAGCGGATGAATGGTGGAGCTGGCATTAGGACACATTAGTGCTTCTGACTCCCAAGCCCGTGCTCTAGCCACTAGACCACACTGCTTCTCTGGTAGTGACAGTGCTATTTGGTAAGCGTATACCCTGTGGGAAGCACTGTGGCGAAGTCTGAGGTAGAGCAGCCTCCGTCCCATGTGGGGTTCTTTGAGGAAGGGCTGACCAAGAGCTTAGTACAGTGCTCTGCACACAGTAAGTGCTTAATAAATATGATTGAATGAATGATTGAAATAATAATAATAATGGCATTTATTAAGCACTTACTATGTGCAAAGCACTGTTCTAAGCGCTGGGGAGGTTACAAGGCAATCAGGTTGTCTCACGGGGGGCCTCACAGTCTTCATCCCCGCTTTACAGACGAGGTAACTGAGGCCCAGAGAAGTGACTTGCCCAAAGTCACACAGCTGACAATTGGCAGAGTGGGGATTTGAACCCATGACCTCTGACTCCAAAGCCCGGGCTCTTTCCACTGAGCCATGCTCCTTCCCCATTTTACAGGCGAGGGAACTGAGGCCCAGAGAATTGAAGTGACTCGTCCAAGGTCACACAGCAGACCAGCGGCAGAGCCGGGATTAGAACAGGGGACCTTTTGACTCATTCATTCAATTGTATTTATTGAGCGCTTACTGGGTACAGAGCACTGTACTGAGCGCTTGACTCCCAGGTCGTTCTGACTCCCTTCTAGACTGTGAGCCCGCTGTTGGGTAGAGGCCGTCCCTATGTGTTGCCAACTTGTACTTCCCAAGCGCTTAGTACAGTGCTCTGCACACAGTAAGCGCTCAATAAATAAAATTGAATGAATGAACTCCCAGGACGGTGCTCTATCCATTAGGCCACGCTGCTTCTCTAATGATGAGAGTGGTATTTGGTAAGCACGTACTCTGTGCCAAGCACTGTGGCGAAGGCTGGGGTAGAACAGCCTCTGTCCGATCCGGGTCCGTGAGGTGTCTGGGAGAGAAACGACCAGCCTGGAATTCCCATTTTCTGGATGAAACGACAGATATGCAGAGCAGGGAAGGGGCTTGTCCAGGACAGGGTCAGTCAGTCTGTCTGTCAGCCAGTCATGTTTATCGAGCGCTTCCTGGGGGTGCAGAAGCAGCATGGATCAGTGGAAAGAGCCCGGGCTTTGGAGTCAGAGGTCATGGGTTCAAATCCCGGCTCCGCCACTTGTCAGCTGTGTGACTTTGGGCAAGTCACTTCACTTCTCTGGGCCTCAGTTCCCTCATCTGGAAAATGGGGATTAAGACTGAGGCCCCCATGTGGGACAACCTGATCACCTTGTATCTCCCCAGTGCTTAGAACAGGGCTTTGTACATAGTAAGCACTTAACAAATACCATTATTATTATTATTATTATTATTATTATTATTATTATTATTACAGATCACTGTACTTAGCATTTGGAAAAGTACAATACAACAATAAACAGATGCATTTCCTGCCCACGATGGGCTTACAGTCAAATGGGGGAGGCAGACCTGAACAGAAGTCAGTAAATTAATTAATTCATTTATTCATTCATTCCTTCGTATTTATTGAGCACTTATTGTGTGCAGAGCACTGTACTAAGCGCTTGGAAAGTACAATTTGGCAACAGATATTCAATCCGTCATCCTGTCCCAACTGGATTATTGCATCGGCCTCCTCTCTGATCTCCCATCTTCCTGTCTCTCCCCACTTCAGTCTATACTTCACTCTGCTGCCCGGATTATCTTTGTGCAGAAACACTCTGGGCATGTCACTCCCCTCCTCAAAAATCTCCAGTGGCTGCCTGTCAACCTCCGAATCAAGCAAAAATTCCTCACTCTTGGCTTCCAGGCTGTCCATCCCCTCTCCCCCTCCTACCTCCCCTCCCTTCTCTCCTCCTCCAGCCCAGCCCGCACCCTCCACTCCTCTGCCGCCGCTCACCTCTGCACTGGGCCTCTTACTCCATTTATTTATTTATTTTATTTGTACATATTTATTCCATTTATTTTATTTTGTTGATATGCTTTGTTTTGTTCTCTGTCTCCCCCTTCTAGACTGTGAGCCCACTGTTGGGTAGGGATCATCTTTATATAACCCCCTCCTTCCTCTCCCCCTCTCCCCCTTCTCCATCCCCTCTGCCTTACCTCCTTCCCTTCCCCACAGCACCTGTATATATGTATATACATTTGTACGGATTTATTACTCTATTTATTTATTTTACTTGTACATATTTATTCCATTTATTTTATTCTGTTAATATGTTTGGTTTTGTTCTCCGTCTCCCCCTTCTAGACTGTGAGCCCACTGTTGGGTAGGGACTGTCTCTATATGTTGCCAATTTGTACTTCCCAAGTGCTTAGTACAGTGCTCTGCACATAGTAAGCGCTCAATAAATACGATTGATGATGATGATAGTAAGCACTCAATAAATACGATTGAACAAATGAATGAATGTTGCCAACTTGTACTTCCCAGCCGCTTAGTACAGTGCTCTGCACACAGCAAGTGCTCAATAAATATGATTGAATGAATGAATGAATGGGCTTCGTTCTCACCTGTCTCACCTGTGGACCCCCGGCCCACATCCTCCCCTTGTCCTGGAAGACCCTAACTCCACACATCCGCCAAACTTCCCGTTGTTGGGTAGGGACTGTCTCTATGTGTTGCCGACTTGTACTTCCCAAGCGCTTAGTACAGTGCTCTGCACACAGCAAGCGCTCAATAAATACGACTGAATGAATGCATCCCTACCCAACAACGTACTCGCAGTCTAGAAGGGGGAGATGGACAACAACAACAAAAAAACAGTAGACAAGCATCAATAGCATCAAAATAGAAAAGTAGAATTATAGCTATACACACATCATGAATAAAATAGAGTAATAAATATATACAAATATTCACAAGTGTTGTGGGGAGGGGAAAGGGGCAGAGCAGAAGAAGTAGGAGAGATGGGGAGGGGAGGAGCAGAGTATAAGTGGGAAGGCCTCCTGAAGGAGGTGAGCAACTGACAGATTTATTCATTCATTCATTCATTCATTCATTCATTCAATTGTCTTTATTGAGCACTTACTGTGTGCAGAGCACTGTACTAAGCGCTTGGGAAGTCCAAGTTGGCAACATATAGAGACGGTCCGTACCCACCAGCAGGCTCACAGTCTAGAAGGGGGAGACAGACAACAAAACAAAACATATTAACAAAATAAAATAAATAGAATAAATATGTACAAATAAAATAGAGCAATAAATACATACAAACATATATACATATATACAGGTTCTGTATATATGTTCTAAGTGCTGGGGTAGATACCCCAGATATGACAGATGTGGTCATAAGGCAGATGCGATTTCTGTTCCTCTGAGATCCTGAATCCAATTTCCCTCCTAATAATAATTATAATGATGGAATTTGTTAAGCGCTTACTATGTGCCCACCGCTGTTGTAAGTGAATCGGGTTGTCCCACATGGGGCTCACAGTCCCCATTTTACAGATGAGGTAACAGAGGCCCAGAGAAGTGAAGTGACTTATAATAAATAATAATAATGATAATGGCATTTATTAAGCGCTTACTATGTGCAAAGCACAGTTCTAAGCCCTGGGGAGGTTACAAGGCGATCAGGTTGTCCCAAGGGGGGCTCACAGTCTTAATCCCCATTTTACAGATGAGGTAACTGAGGCCCAGAGAAGTTGAGTGACTTGCCCAAAGTCACCCAGCTGACAATTGGCGGAGCTGGGATTTGAACCCCTGACCTCTGACTCCATAGTCCGTGCTCTTCCCATTGAGCTACGCTGCTTAGCCAGGATTAGAACCCATGACATTGGTTTTGGACGGTAAACTCATTGTGGGCAGGGAATGTGTCTGCTTATTGTTCTATAGGACTCTCCCAGGTACTTAGTACAGTGCACTGCATACAGTGCTCAATAAATACCACTGCATGAATGAATTCCACAAGCCCCCCTCAATTAACAGGGTCTCTCCTTTGCCATGCCCTGAATGCTCATAAGAGGTAACTTCCCCTGTGAAATTTAACCCCCTGGAGAGCCGCCCCACACTGCAAACATGTGTTTGTACATATTTATTACTCTATTCATTTATTTATTTTACTTGTACATATCTATTCGTTTTATTTTATTTTGTTAATATGTTTTGTTTTGTTCTGTCTCCCCCTTGTAGGCTGTGAGCCCACTGTTGGGTAGGGACTGTCTCTATATGTTGCCAACTTGTACTTCCCAAGCGCTTAGTACAGTGCTGTGCACAGAGTAAGCGCTCAATAAATACGATTGATTGATTGATTGAACGTGGACAGCTATTAGCGGAAAGAGCCCGGGCCTGAGAGTAGGAAGGTTGTGAGTTCTAATTCTGGTTCCTCTCCTTGTCTACTCTGTAACCGTGGGCAAGTCACCCCATTTCGTCACCCTATTTCTCTTGGCCTCAGTTCCCTCCTCTGTAAAATGGGGATCGAGGCTGTGAGCCCCACATGAGACAGGTTTACTGTATCCAACCCAATTTGCTTGTAGCCATTCCAGCACTTAGTATAGTGCCTGGTAAATTGTAAGCACTTAGCAAATACCACAGTTATGATCATTATTATAATTATTATTATCATTATTGTTAATACATTTTAGTGCCTGGGAGCCAGAGGACCTAGGAGCTAATCCCAGCCCTTCCACTTCTCTGCTGTGTGACCTTGGGTGACTCATTGCACTTCTCCGAGTCTCAGTATCCTCATTTACAAAATGGGGATTCTGATGCTTGTTCTTCCTCGTGCTTAGACTGCGGTGCTTACAAGAAGCAGCATGGATTAGTGGAAAGAGCCCGGGCTCTTTCCACTGAGCCACGCATCATTAATATCATCAATATGGGGGCATGTGTGTCTGACAAGGCCATAGAGAGACCCAAAGTCCATGACGTGTCTTCCACCTGTCCAAATCTGTAATCGATTTTTTTATTCATTCATATCAGTGTCTGACTCCACCTCTAGACCGTAAGTTCGTTGTGGGCAGGGAATGTGTCTGTTTATTGTTAGAGTGTGCTCTCCCAAGTGCTTAGTACAGTGCTCGGGACCCAGTAAGGGCTCAATAAATACGACCGAATGAAAGAGTGAATGCAAGCACGGATGTCCTGTTCTTGGAGGACATCTTTGAAACACTCTGCAAAGGAGACAGAGGGAAGCCGCAACCTGCGTCCTAAAATTTGCAGGAGGTCGTTCCCCTCAGTGGGCGGCCAAAAAGTTTAACCATTTGGCTTCAGTGGCCTCTGCTTTCCCCCTTGCCTCCTCCCCACTCACCCACCCACCCACCCAGCGGTTAATAAAGCTCTCCCGCTAAAGTAGGTCTTCGGCTGCTATTGCCACCCAAATCCAAAAGTGCTCTCTAAAAGCGAATGTCTTCCAAGTCACCCTCCTGATTGCCTTTTGACCATGCCTTTGCAACGGGTGCCATTTAAGTCTGCAAAATCCAATCAATGTGTCAGTTAAATTGCTTCTCATCCGTCGAGATTAAGCGTTCGACTATTACCTCAGATTTAGTAGAAGACTTGCATACTGGCACATTTCACCGAAGCTATTAGTAACACCTGGAATCACTCACATTAGTTTAAGATCTGGCACCATAAATTTCCAGCCATTAATGATTATTCTGACTCTTCAGGATAAATGGCTTAACGTTTTTGATAATGAAAATATACATTCTGCAGTAGTCCTTTCTTAAACCTACATTACCTTTGTAATGTACTTCATGGGTGATAGTAACAGACTGTATCATAACTCTTGCAAGGATTTTTAGTGCGCTGTAAAGTATAAAAGATCCGTGGTACTATTCATTTCCTGAAAATTTAATGAAGTATTTGTTTAGCTGTATACGTCCCCCAACTTTAACGAGAGGCATCCTTCGGCTCTCCCGAAATCGAGGCGCGATGACGTCCGTTGGGTGTTGTTCGGATGGTCGTGGAGCCCACCTCGAGATGTATGCGGCAGGCCGACGGTACGGAGGCGCCGGAAGAAACGGACTTCCTTCGGCTCGCGTCTCGATTGACGGAAAAATATCACGGGGAGAGTCGAGTGGGTCAGATTTCTGATAGCTGAGAGAGGATTATTTAAATCTCTCAGATAAATCTTTTCATTCCCACTCCATTCATCTCTTTTAAGGGCTCATTATGGTGGGGTGTGACAGTCTTGGAAAATGAAACACTAATTCTTTTTCTCTGAAGCCACAGGAAAGAGCTTCCCAAGGGCAGCGGTGGTTTAGGTGGCTTACATGGCTAGGGCAGAGAGGGGACAGGACGCCAACCTCTAATTGCCAAAAAGAGAAACAGGGAGGCCTAGTGGATAGAGCTCGGGGCTGGGAGTCGGGAGGACCTGGGTTCTTAACCCGGCTCTACCGCTGGCCTGCTAGTGATCTTGGGCAAGTCACGGCACTTCTCTGAGCCTCAGTGACCTCATCTGTAAAATGGAGATTAAAACTCTGAGTCCCATGTGGGACAGGGACTGTGACCATCCCAATTTGGTGCCTGGCACATAGCAAGTGGTTAGCAAATACCACATTCATATTTTTTTTTTTATTATTCTCTGTGCCTCAGCTCCCTCATCTGTAAAATGGGGATTCAGACTGTGAGCCCTACGTGGGACGGGGACTGCATCCTAATCGATTAGCTTGTCTCTGTCATGGACCTTAGTACACTCCCTGGCACATAGTAGGCACTTAACAAAGGCTATAGAAAAAAAAAAAGAGAGGGGTTTTGGTTTTTTTGACTCCCTCTTCCTTCTGGCTCACATACCTGTGATAAATAGAGAAGCAGCGTGGCTCAGTGGAAAAGAGCCCGGGCTTTGGAGTCAGAGGTCATGGGTTCAAATCCCGGCTCCACCACTTGTCAGCTGTGTGACTTTGGGCAAGTCACTTAACTTCTCTGGGCCTCAGTGACCTCATCTGTAAAATGGGGATGAAGACTGTGAGCCCCCCATGGGACAACCTGATCACCTTGTAACCTCCCCAGCGCTTAGAACAGTGCTTTGCACATAGTAAGCACTTAATAAATGCCATCATTATTATTATTATTATAAATTAATCGATGGGTTTTAGGGACAACTTACTATGTCCAGAGCACTGTACTAATGCTCAGTGGAGGCCATTTACTACATCTTGAACTCCCGTGAGGTCGACATCAACTGAAGTCTGCCTCATCCTCAGTTGATATAACTGAGGGAAGCAGGGAAGCAGCGTGGCTCAGTGGAAAGAGCCCGGACTTGGGAGCCAGAGGTCATGGGTTCTAATCCCGGCTCCACCACTTGTAAGCTATGTGACTTTGGGCAAGTTACTTCACTTTTCTGGGCCTCAGTGACCTCATCTGGAAAATGGGGATGAAGATTGTGAGCCCCACATGGGGCAACCTGATCACCTTGTATCCCCCCCAATGCTTAGAACAGTGCTTTGCACATAATAAGTGCTTAACAAATGCCATTATTATTATTAGATGCTGAGTATTCCAAAGACACAGTGAAGAAGAGAACGCCAACTTCACCCTTTCCTTGAAGTTTTTCTTTTTAATTTGTTTTTATGGTATTTATTAAGTGCTTACTATGTGCCAGACACAATTCTAAGCGCTGGGGTAGATATAAGCTAATTAAGTTGGACACAGTCTCTGTCCCACTTAAGCCTCACAGTCTTCATCCCCATTTTACAGATGAGATAACTGAGGTACAGAGAAGCAAAGTGACTTGTCCAAGGTCACAAAACAGACTAGTGGTGGAGCCGGGATTTGAACCCAGCTCTTCTGACTAGCAGGCCTATGCTCTTTCCATTCATTCATTCATTCAGTCATATTTATTGAGCACTTACTGTGTGCAGAGCACTGTACTAAGCGCTTGGGAAGTACAAGTTGGCAACATATAGAGACGGTCCCTACCCAACAACAGGCTCACTTAGCCAGAGTTAAAATATCACTCAAAGGTAATACGTACGGCTATTTGGGTCAGATTATAGACCCTTCAGAAAGAGCTGTTCAATATTCCCTTAAACAATAAAGGTTCATAAAACAATGCCTATGAACTCTTTAATGAAGTAAGAAATGGATATTGTTGTGCATTAGAGCTAACGTTCAAATGCCACTCAGAACCTAGAATTGCAGTGTCCTGAAGAAAGGCGCCAAAATGCTGTAACCAAATTGGATTCATCCCACTAGCTCCAGTTAACCTCTCCATTTACTAAAACACATTTTCCTGGTCAGTTTTCATGCATTCCTCAACAACCGTGCGGTTGGGAATATGACCGCGATTGAATTCCTTAATAAAATTCCGATTTCAAGCTCTGGAGTGGGTCCAGCGAGATGCCAAAGTGGTCACTGAGCACATTTTCCAGGCAGCGGGCTAAGATAGATAAGAGAACTCATTTTTCAGCAACGAGGTGTATCAGCCAGGGAGAGAGGGGATGGTGGGGAAAGAGAGACCTTCGTGCTAAATGTTAAAGACAAAGATCACCAAAGGTCCAAAAAAAAAAAAATCCAGAAGACCTAGCTTTCCATTAAGAAATTTCCCGGGAAACAGGAGGGAGAGAGACAGGCCAGTGGACAAGGAGGATGAAAGAAGAGCTTTTTTTCCAGGAACTTCGCAGTGGAACATAAGGGTGGAAAGTGGAGAGGAGGCCTGGAAATCCCAGAAAGTAAAAGCAATATCTTTTTCCACCTTGAAATTATTTAAACTGACCATATGGGGAAATAGGTTCCACGACGGATTGGCACATTTTGTGCTGTGACGCGTCATTAGGAAAAGAGGGAGGCTGACTTTCTAAGTTCAGAGGAAGAGACCTACGCCAACATTGTAGGCAATGACCTGAACGTGGGCTGGTTGGATGAAGGCCAGATGGGGAAGAGCATTTAAGAAGACTGAAATGACGCTTTTCTCCCGTTTTCAATCATTTATTAAATTGATCGCTAATTAATTAAATTAACTAATAGGAAGCAACCCTCCTTTCAATCGCCCCCTTGAGACTGTAAGCTTATTATGGGCAGGGAACGTGTCTGCTAATTCCGTAGCATTGTTCTCTGCCAAACGCTTAGAACAGCACTTGGCACATAGTAAATAACGTCGATTGAATGATTGATTGGTTGATTATGTCTTTCATATCCCACCCAAGTTTCTTTCTCTGGAGCTGGTTCCCAGTGGCAGGGGTAAGGCGATGGGCATGTTTGGCACATGACTGCAGCGTGTATCCTCCGCCAGACTCTAAGCTTTTTGTGGACAGGGAACGTATTTGCCCACTTTGTTGTATTATACACTCTCAAGCGCATAATACAGTGATTTGCACAAGGTAAGCACTCAGTAAGTACCACTGATTGCTTACTTCATCATCCTTGATCAAACACAAAGCTAGAATCTGGTTGCTGCAAATTGCTAAGGCCATGTTGGGTCATAGTTCAACCCCTTCTACTAGGGAGTGGAACATCTGCTATGACACCCAGACACGTTTGTCGTCCAGCTAAACACCTCTCCTGCAAATCACAGCCCTGTCGCCAACCTGGGAAGACCAGAGGTAGACAGCTAGCTAACAGAGTGGGAGGAGGATGGGGATTTAATGGAGAAATAAAGGCAAGCCAGGTGTTGTGATCGGGAGGACGGACGGTTGGAAAAAAATCTTCCGGTAGAAGGGAGAAAAAGGACCGCGGAGAAACAACAGCCAACTCGGGGCAAGGAGAGAGCTATTCAAAGCCCAAAGTTCTCACACATTTTTTTAAAAAGAAAGAAACGGTGGTGCAATGACGGGTAACAGAAGGGAAGGGGAAGCTTAGGAGAAAATGAAATCGGAATGAAAACTTAATAAATGTAAAGCAGATTGAAAAGAAAATGAAAAACTGGGAGAGAACGAGAATATAAGAGATGAAAGATGAACTAAGCTTCTCTTTGGACTGGACGGGTTCAGAGAAACAATGGGAAAGGCAATTATCCTGCTTCTTCATTCGAGCGTTTTGAGTAGCACTGAATTGGGTAATGAAATTGCCAAGGCTGTCACGCAGGAGTTGAGAACTTCCGAAATCCAACCTGTCTTATCTCCCATAACTGACCAGTTCAAATGCATTTATTTTGATGCATGCTTTAGAGAGAAGACCGTAATTTTGTGTATTGATTTTCATTTTGGTGAATGAGTGTGGATATCTACTAATCTAATTTGTTTTGGCAAAACATATATATTTTTACACAGCATTCATACATTCAGAAAAAAATTGCCGTAGTCTCATTGGGTGCTACAAGGGCACTAGCCCATTAGAAAATGTTGTTGATTAGGTGGCACTGTTAAACAGAGGGCCCTAAATTTGTTGGAAGGGGCAGAGAACGTTGAAATATGATTATGGCAAACCAAAAGAGAAAATTGATTTGTTCTGCACCTCTGATTATGGCGGTCTCTGTGCTTTTTTTGAATGCAAATAGAGCGTTGTTCCCCAAAAGATGAGAGATTACTATTAATAATAATAATAATAATGATAATGATATTTATTAAGCACTTTCTATGTGCAAAGCACTGTTCTAAGCGCTGGGGAGGTTACAAGGTGATCAGGTTGTCCCACAGGGGGCTCATAGTCTGAATCCACTTGTACTTCCCAAGCGCTTAGTACAGTGCTCTGCACAAAGTAAGCGCTCAATAAATACGATTGATTGATTACTACCGAATTGATTAAATATGATTACTTACCAAAAACGCTAAGTAAATATGATTGATTGAAGGATTGATCGATTACAAGATAATCAGGTAGGACACAAGTCCCTGTTCCATGTGGGGCTCACAGTCCCTAAAATAATAATGATGGTATTTATTAAGCACTTACTATGTGTTGAGCACTATTCTAAGCACTGGGGTGGATACAAAGTAATCAGGTTGTCCCGTGTGGGGCTCACAGTCTTAATCCCCATTTTACAGATGAGGTAACTGAGGCACAGAGAAGTGAAGTGACTTGCCCAAAGTCACACGGCTGCCAAGTGGCAGAGCCGGGATTTGAACCCGTGACCTCTGACTCCAAAGCCCGGGCTCTTTCCACTGAGCTGTGCTGCTTCCCTATATACATTCAATATCCCAAATGTCAAACTGAAATATAGAGAAACACCCTGAGAGTTTCTTCTAGCTGAGGATCACGTGGATTAGTGGAGAGAGCCCAGGCTTGGGAGTCAGAGGACATGGGTTCTAATCCCTGCTCTGCCACTTGTCTCCTGTGTGACCTCAGGCAAGCCACTTTGCTTCTCTGTGCCTCAGTTAACTCATCTGTAAAATGGGGATTAAGACTGTGAGCCCCACGCGGGACAACCTGATTACTTTGTATCCACCCCAGCGCTTAGAATAGTGCTCGACACATAGTAAGTGCTTAATAAATACCATCATTATTATTTTAGGGACTGTGAGCCCCACGTGGAAGAGGGACTTGTGTCCTACCTGATTATCTTGTAATCGATCAATCCTTCAATCGATCATATTTACTTAGCGTTTTCGGGATGCAGAGAACTGCATTAAGCACTTGGGAGACTACAATATACAATATAACAGACACATTCCCTACTCACAATGAGCTTACAGTCCAGAGGGCCTCCCCTAGGGCTTAGTACATTATTCATTCATTCATTCATTCAATCGTATTTATTGAGTGCTTACTGTGTGCACAGCACTGTACTAAGTGCTTGGGAAGTACAAGTTGGCAACATACAGAGACGGTCCCTAACCAACAGCGGGCTCACAGTCTAGAAGGGGGAGACGGACAACAAAACAAAACATATTAACAAAATAAAATAAATAGAATAAATATGTACAAGTAAAATAAATAGAGTAATAAATACGTATATACATATATACAGTATAGTCATTCATTCATTCAATCATATTTATCGAGCGCTTACTGTGTGCAGAGCACTGTACTAAGTGTTTGGGAAGTACAAATTGGCAACATATAGAGACGGTCCCTACCCAACAGCGGGCTCACAGTCTAGAAGGGGGAGACAGACAACAAAACAAAACATATTAACAAAATAAAATAAATAGAATAAATATGTGCAAGTAAAAGAGTTATAAATACATACAAGCATATACATATATACGATATAGTCAGTCATTCATTCAATCATATCTGTTGACATTACTTAGCATGTCGTAAATGCTTCACAAGTAATAATAATAATTAATGATAATGATAATGATATTTGTTAAGCTCTTTATATGTGCCAAGCATGTTTCTAAGCACTGGGGATTACAAGGCAATCAGGTTACCCCGCGTGGGGCTTATAGTCTCAATCCTCCTTTTACAGATGAGGTAACTGAGGCACAGAGAAGTCAAGTGACTTGTCCAGAGTCACACAGCTGCTCAGTGGTGGAGTCGGCATTAGAACCCATGACCTCTGACTCCCAAGCCCGGTCTCTTTCCACCAAGCCATGCTGCTTCTCCAATGCTTTCTTTGTACCACCGTTATTAGTAGTATTATGGTTAATCTCTCAAAAACGGAAAGTCTAAAGCTGTTTTCTCTCCCCAGATTCAGAAACCAGTGTGCCGTACGGCTGAGGAACTATCCCTTTAAGCGATAAAATACAGGTTCAAAGGGGAAATGTGCATGATGGTTTCAGAATTTAAAATCATTATTTCAACTAACCTTGAGAGCTAATAGGTGCCTTGATGGCGCATATGATTTTACGAGACTGTGGAGTGGAGCCTCGCTGATCTGGTTGAGTTCTCCATCCACCTCTGTTATATTAAAGACAGCATTCATTCATTCATTCAATCGTATTTCTGTACAGCCTATGACCCTAATATGTTTTCAAATGGCTTCTCTGCAAAGACATTTTCACAAGAACGGAATACTGGCGGTGTGCTTGTTGCATTTAGGATATGAACAAATGAGAGAAAGAAAGGCAGAGGGAAAAGAGAGAGAAGAGAGGAAAGCAAGAGAGAATGTATGCAGGGGGAGGGAGAGAGAAAACGGGAGACAATGAGAGAAAGACAAAAAAAAAGACACTGTGGAATTGAGTCTGTCAAGTTTATACTGTATTCCGGTTTGAAGCTTGGCACTATTGAGGCATAGTCTTAATTATCAAAAAATGAGAAGGAGGAATTTTTACGGGGTATTTAAAGAGAGAGGAGCCATGATGGATAGCTGTCTCAATTTCCTGAGCCATGAAATACTGCCTGTGTTGGATCCAGCCACTCGGAGCAGTCAAAAAATGTCTTTCTGGAAAGAAAGATTAAGGCCGCATTTTCTGCAAGAGGCTTTCCCGGATTAAGCCCTCTCTTCCCTGCTTTGCTCTCCCTTCTGAGTCATCGACACACTTGGATTTATGAGCTGTGGACATTTGGGGGAAGCAGCATGGCTCAGTGGAAAGAGCACAGGCTTTGGAGTCAAAGTTCATGGGTTCGAATTCCGACTCTGCCAATTCATCAATCGTATTTATTGAGCGCTTACTATGTGCAGAGCACTCTACCAAGCGCTTGGGAAGTACAAATTGGCAACATATAGAGACAGTCCCTACCCAACAGTGGGCTCACAGTCTAATAGGGGGAGACAGAGAACAAAACCAAACATACTAACAAAATAAAATAAATAGAATAGATATGTACAAGCGAAATAAATAAATAAATAAACAAATAAATAAATAAATAAATAAATAAATAGAGTAATAAATATGTACAAACATATATACATATATACAGGTGCTGTGGGGAAAGGGAAGGAGGTAAAATGGGGGGGATGGAGAGGGGGACGAGGGGGAGAGGAAGGAAGGGGCTCAGTCTGGGAAGGCCTCCTGGAGGAGGTGAGCTCTCAGTAGGGCCTTGAAGGGAGGAAGAGAGCTAGCTTGGCAGATGGGCAGAGGGAGGGCATTCCAGGCCTGGGGGATGATGTGGGCCGGGGGTCGATGGCGGGACAGGCGAGAACGAGGTACGGTGAGGAGATTAGTGGCGGAGGAGCGGAGGGTGCGGGCTGGGCTGGAGAAGGAGAGAAGGGAGGTGAGGTAGGAGGGGGCGAGGGGATGGAAAGCCTTGAAGCCCAGGGTGAGGAGTTTCTGCCTGATGCGCAGATTGATTGGTAGCCACTGGAGATTTTTGAGGAGGGGAGTAACAAGCCCAGAGCATTTCTGCACAAAGACGATCCAGGCAGCGGAGTGAAGTATAGATTGAAGTGGGGAGAGACAGGAGGATGGGAGATCAGAGAGGAGGCTGATGCAGTAATCCAGTCAGGATAGGATGGGAGATTGAATGAGCAGGGTAGCGGTATGGATGGAGAGGAAAGGGCGGAGCTTGGCAATGTTGCAGAGCTGAGACCAGTAGGTTTTGGTGACGGCTTGGATGTGAGGGGTGAATGAGAGAGCGGAGTCGAGGATGACACCAAGGTTGCGGGCTTGTGAGACGGGAAGGATGGTAGTGCCATCACCAGAGATGGGAAAGTCAGGGAGAGGGCAAGGTTTGGGAGGGAATACAAGGAGTTAAGTCAATTGTCAGATGTGTGACTTTGAGCAAGTCACTTAACTTCTCTGGGCCTCAGTTCCCTCATCTGAAAACTGGGGATTAAGAATGTGAGCCCCACGTGGGACAACCTTGATTACCTTGTATCCCCCTCAGTGCTTAGAACAGTGCTTGGCACATATTAAGCGCTTAACAAATACCAACATTATTATTATTACTAAGTGCTTGGTTGAGTACAATACAACATAATTTGCAGATAAGTTCCCTGCCCATAAAAAGTTTACAGTCTAGAGAGTCTACCGTCTACTCACCTCATCCTCAGCCCCACAACATTTATGTCCATGGTCATCATTTATATCAATGTCTGTCTCCCCCTTCTAGAACTGTAAGCTCCTTGTGGGCAGGGAATATGTCTACCAACTCTATTATATTGTACCCCCCCCGAGCGCTTAGGATGATATTCTGCATGAAGTAAATGTTCAATAAACAGGATTGATTTACCGATCCATTGATGTATTGATGCCTTTCTTCCCACCTCTAGACTCTGAGCCCATTGTGGGCAGAGAATATGTCTACCAACTCTATTATATTGTACTCGCCCGAGCGCTTAGGATGATATTCTGCACAAAGTAAATGTTCAATAAATAGGATTGATCTTCCGATTCATTGATGTATTGATACCTTTCTTTCCACCTCTAGACTGTGAGCCCATTGTGGGCAGGGAATATGTCTGCCAACTCTATTATATTGTACTCACCCGAGCGCTTAGGACGATATTCTGCACAACGTAAATGTTCAATAAATTGATTAATCTACCGATTCATTGATGTATTGATGCCTTTCTTCCCACCTCTAGACTGTGAGCCCACTGTGGGCAGAGAATATGTCTACCAACTCTATTATATTGTACTCGCCTGAGCCCTTAGGACGATACTCTGCACAAAGTAAATGTTCAATAAATAGGATTGATCTACTGATTCATTGATGTATTGATGGCTTTCTTCCCACCTCTAGACTGTGAGCCCATTGTGGGCAGAGAATATGTCTACCAACTCTATTATATTGTACTCGCCCGAGCGCTTAGGATGATATTCTGCACAAAGTAAATGTTCAATAAGTAGGATTGATCTTCCGATTCATTGATGTATAGATACCTTTTTTCCCACCTCTAGACTGTGAGCCCATTGTGGGCAGGGAATATGTTTACCAATTCTATTATATTGTATTTGCTCGAGCCCTTAGGATGATACTCTGCACAAAGTAAATGTTCAATAAATAGGATTGATCTACTGATTCATTGATGTATTGATGCCTTTCTTCTCACCTCTAGACTGTGAGCCCACTGTGGGCCGGGAATATGTCTACCAACTCTATTATATTGTACTCGCCTGAGCGCTTAAGACGATACGCTGCACAAAGTAAATGTTCAATAAATAAGATTGATCTACCGATTCACTGATGTATTGATGCCTTTCTTCCCACCTCTAGACAGTGAGCCCACTGTGGGCAGAGAATATGTCTACCAACTCTATTATATTGTACTCGCCTGAGTGCTTAGGACAATACTCTGCACAAAGTAAATGTTCAATAAATAGGATTGATCTACCAATTCTTTGATGTATTGATGCCTTTCTTCCCACCTCTAGACTGTGAGCCCGTTGTGGGCAGGGATTGTCCCTCTCCATTGTACTTTCCAAGAGCTTAGTAATAATAATAATGATTAGCGTGGCTCAGTGGAAAGAGCCCGGGCTTGGGAGTCAGAGGTCATGGGTTTGAATCCCAGCTCCGCCACCTGTCTGCTGTGTGGCCTTGGGCAAGTCACTTCACTTCTCTGAGCCTCAGTGACCTCATCTGTAAAATGGGGATTAAGACTGCGAGCCCCATGTGGGACAACCTGATCACCTTGTATCCTCCCCAGCACTTAGACCAGTGCTTGGCACATAGTAAGTGCTTAACAAATGCTATTATTATTAATAATATTAATATTATTATTAATAACAATAACAATAATAATAATAATTAGAATTAGAATGATAATAGCATTTATTAAACCCTTACTATGTGCAAAGCACTGTTCTAAGTGATAAATGCTTTGCACACTGTAAGGGCTCAATGCATACAATTGAATGAATGAAGGAATGATTGATGACATTACCTGTGTCTCACATTAGGGTGTAAGCTTCCTGTGGTCAGGAATTATGTTTCATCTTACCATGGCAGCTCCTAAGTGCTTAGCAATATTTGATCAGTTCAACGGCCTTGTATGAAACATCCTAGCAAATGGATGTAATAATGATAATGAGAATAATACTGGTCGTTGTTAAGTGCTAAAACTGTGTTTCAGGCTCTGTACTGAGCGCTGGAGTAGATAGAGAAGCCGCGTGGCTCAGTGGAAAGAGGCCGGGCTTGGGAGTCAGAGGTCATGGGTTCTAATTCCAGCTCCCCCTCATGCCTGCTGTGTGATCTTGGGCAAGTCACTTAACTTCTCTGAGCCTCAGTTACCTTATCTGTAAAATGGGGGTGAAGACTGTGAGCCCCACATGGGACAACCTGATCACCTTGTATTCATTCATTCTTTCAATTATATTTATTGAGCGCTTACTGGGTGCAGAGCACTGTACTAAGTGTTTGGGAAGTACAAGTTGGCAACATTAATAATAATGATAATAATAATAATAATAATAATAATAATAATAATAATAGCATTTGTTAAGCACTTACTACATGCAAAGCACTGTTCTAACCGCTGAGGGGATACAAGGTGATCAGGTTGTCCCGCATGGGGCTCACAGTCATCATCCCCATTTTACAGATGAGGTCACTGAGGCACAGAGAAGTAAAGTGACTTGCCTAAGGTCACACAGCAGACTTGTGGCAGAGCCGAGATTCGAACCCACGACCTCTGACTCCAAAGCCCGGGCTCTTTCCACTGAGCCACGCTGCTTCTCGACGGTCACATAGAGACGGTCCCTACCCAACAACGGGATCATAGTCTAGAAGACTAGTGTATCCTCTCCAGTGCTTAGAACAGTGCTTTGCACATAGTAAGCGCTTAACAAATGCCATCATTATTATTATTATTACAAGCAAATCGGATTAGACACAGTCCCTGTTCCACATGGGGCTCACAGTTTTAACCCCCATTTTACAGATGAGGGAACTGAGGCCCAGAGAAGCAAAGTGATTTGCCCATTGGTCAAGATAAGTGCTTAGTAGAGTGCTCTGCACATAGTAAGCACTCAATAAATACAATTGAATGAATAAGTAGAAGAAGTAACAGTATTTGATGAGCCTCCACTGAGAACGATGCCCTGTTCTAAGCACTTGGGAAGCCTTCAAGGAGCAGACACCTTACAAATAAGACAAATATGAAAAATGCACACTCCTAATTCCTTATAAATTTGGCCTAGTGGACAGAGAATAGGCCAGAAAGTCAGAAGGACCTGTGTTCTAATTCCAGCTCTACCACTTGTCTGCTGTGTGACCTTGGGCCAGTCATTTCACTTCTCTGAGCCTCAGTCATCTAATCTGCAAATGAGGATTAAGACTGTGAGCCCCACATGGGACAGGAGCTGTGTCCAACCTGATTAATTTGTATCTACTCCAGTGTTTAGTACAGTTCCTGGAACAATGTAAGCGTTTAATAAATACCACATGCATTTTCCCCCGCCCAAAAAAAAACCCCAAAGCAAAAGTCTATGACCTCTGAAATATCCAGTGAGAAAAGATAAAGATTCAGTAATCCCATCATGGAATTACCACACCTAATAACCCCAAATTCCTGGTCCTTGGACACCACCATGATTCAGAAGAAAGTCAGCCTTAAATTAAATTCAAAAAAGAAAATAAAAAAGGTCTATCCCTTGTTGGTTATAGACCTGAGAGCTGGAAAAAGAACTCCCTCTTTGTCTTTTCCATTTATGTTTAGAAAATATTGATTTTTCTTTCCATATTGGCATTTTAATGGACCTTGAAATTAATATGATTCTAATTCTGTGGTCTTGCCCCAGTGTCATAGATGATGTCAGGACATTTCCAGAAAAAGCAATATTTACGAAGACAGGGCTTCTGGGAGGAAGTGGACCCAGGGGAAATGCAGAAAGTCTAGTGCTGCCCCTGTGTTGGGAGGAATGTTCGTTGTCCGTAGCCGTAATTTATCTATTTATATTAATGCTCTCCTCCTTCTCTACACAGTAAGCTCGTCGTGGGCAGGGAATATCCTGTTTATTGTTCTATTGTAATAATAATAATAATAATGATGATGATGATGATAATAATAATAATAATAATAGTCATAATCATAATCATAATCATAATAGCATTTATTAAGTGCTTACTACATGCAAAGCACTGTCCTAATTGCTGGGGAGGTTACAAGGTGATCAGGTTGTCCCACGGGGGGCTCACAGTCTTAATCCCCATTTTACAGATGAGGTCACTGAGGCACAGAGAAGCAGCGTGGCTCAGTGGAAAGAGCGTGGGTTTCGGGGTCAGAGGTCATGGGTTCAAATCCCGGCTCTGCCAATTGTCAGCCGTGTGACTTTGGGCAGGTCACTTCACTTCTCTGAGCCTCAGTTACCTCATCTGTAAAATGGGGATTAAGACTGTGAGCCCCCGTGGGACAACCTGATCACCTTGTAACCTCCCCAGCACTTAGAACAGTGCTTTGCACATAGTAAGCACTTAATAAATGCTATTATTATTATTATTATTATTATTATTATTATTATCATTAAGCGACTTGCCCAAAGTCACACAGCTGGCAGTTGGCAGAGTCGGGATTTGAACCCATGACTTCTGACTCCAATCTCAGTCACAATTTCCCTCTAGTCATCGCCTTATCTCCCTCCTACCATTCCTTGTATGTAGCCAAGTGCTTAGTACAATCCCTGGCACTCTACAAATACCACAAAAAAAGAAAAAGAAATGAAAGATGACAGTGGTTAGCAAGGCCACGGGCCTCCTGGTCACCCAGCCTGTGTTCACCGCCGTTCTCAGTGGGTACTGCATGCAGAGCACTGTACTGAGCACTTCATTCATTCATTCATTCAATCGCATTTATTGAGCGCTTACTGTGTGCAGAGCACTGAACTAAGCACTTGGGAAGTACAAGTTGGCGACATATAGAGGCGGTCCCTACCCAACAGCGGGCTCACTCGGGAGAGTGCAACGGAGAAGCAGCGTGGCTCAGTGGAAAGGGCCAGGGCTTTGGAGTCAGAGGGCATGGGTTCGAATCCCAGCTCTGCCAGTTGTCAGCTGTGTGACTTTGGGCAAGTCACTTCACTTTTCTGTGCCTCAGTTACCTCATCTGTAAAACGGGGATTAAGACTGTGAGCCCCACGTGGGACAACCTGATCACCTTGTAAACTCCCCAGCGCTTAGAACAGTGCTTTGCACATAGTAAACGCTTAATAAATGTCAGTATTATTACTATCATTATTATCTGCTAACTCTGTTGTACTGAACTCTCCTAAGCACTTATTACAGTGATCTGCAAGTGCTTAGTACAGTGCTCTGCACACAGTAAGCACTCAATAAATACGATTGAATGAATGAATCTGCACAATAGTAACCATTCAATGAATATGACTGATTAATTGATACATAGTAATGAAGTACTCTATTTATTTATTACTCTATTCATTTATTCCTCTATTTATTTATTTATTTATTTATTTATTTATTTATTTAACTTGTACATATCTATTCTATTTATTTTATTTTGTTAGTATGTTTGGTTTTGTTCTCTGTCTCCCCCTTTTAGACTGTGAGCCCACTTTTGGGTAGGGACTGTCTCTATATGTTGCCAACTTGTACTTCCCAAGCACTTAGTACAGTGCTCTGCACACAGTAAGCGCTCAATAAATACGATTGATGATGATAATGAATCTGGATAGCGCCCATATAGAAGGGACAGGAGCAATATAATAATAAAAATAATGGTATTTATTAAGTGCTTCCTCTGTGCCAAGCACTGGTTTAAGCACTTGAGGTCCATCCAAGTTAAATAAGTCCGACGCAGACCCTGCCCCTCGCGGGGCTTACACTCCTATCCCCATTTTACAGAGCAGGTAACTGAGTCGCAGAGATGTTTAATGACTTGCCCAAGGTCACACAGCGGAGCTATTGGAGCATGGATTAGAACCCAGGTCCTAATTCCATTAAGCCATGCTGCTTCTCCGGTTTAGTTGACTCCCAAATCAGGAGGTGAAAATGGGGTGACAATGCTGACCTCAGAGACCTGTGGAAGGTCATGATGCCAAGAAAGAGAATGGAAAACAGCAGCCAACACCAGGAGGGAAAAACAAAAACAGCAGCAGACACCAAGAGGGAGAAAATAAAACCGAAGCAGAGAAAAATAATTGTTGTAATAATTGTGGCACATAATAATAATAATAATAATAATAATAATAATAGTATTTGTTAAGCGCTTACTATGTGCAAAGCACTGTTCTAAGCACTGGGGAGATACAAGGTGATCAGGTTGTCCCACGTGGGGCTCACAATCCTAATCCCCATTTTACAGATGAGGTAATTGAGGCACAGAGAAGTGAAGTGACTCGCCCAAAGTCACACAGCTGACAATTGGCGGAGCCAGGCTTTGAACCCATGACCTCAGACTCCAAAGCCCGGGCTCTTTCCACTGAGCCACGCTGCTTCTACTTGTTAAGCACTTGCGAAGAGAAGCAGTGTGGCTCAGTGGAAAGAGCCCAGGCTGTGGAGTCAGAGGTCATGAGTTCAAATCCCGACTGCCAGTTGTCGGCTGTGTGACTTTGGGCAAGTCACTTCTCTTCTCTGTGCCTCAGTTCCCTCATCTGTAAAATGAGGATGAAGACTGTGAGCCCCCCCGGGGGACAACCTGATCACCTTGCATCCCCCTAGCACTTAGAAATGTGCTTTGCACATAGTAAGTGCTTAATATATGATGATGATGATGATGATGATGATGATGATGATGATGATGATGATTATTATTATTATTATTATTATTATTTACTATGTGCCAGGCCTCTGGGGCAGACACAAACAAATTAGGTTGGACCCAGTTCAGATACCATGGGGAAGAGGTAGAAACAAAAAAATGCAGTGGATTTCCAGAGGGAGAAAAGAAAACATCAACAGATGCCAAGAGGGAGAAAAGAAAACAGCAGCAGACACCGTGAGGAGCCAATACTAAAGTGCTGCAGAGATCATCATCAATCGTATTTATTGAGCACTTACTGTGTGCAGAGCACTGTACTAAGCGCTTGGGAAGTACAAGTTGGCAACACTTGTACTTCCCAAGTACAAGCGATGAACTTTATGTGGTGGGACCGATTTCTGCATCATGCTTCAGTCTTCTCCAATTTGTACTTCCCAAGCGCTTAGTACAGTGCTCTGCACATAGTAAGCGCTCAATAAATACGATTGATTGATTGATTGATTGATTGATTCTCAGGCACCACATGGTCATCACGGTACATGTGGACATTTTACTGAATTAAGTATTGCTTACGAGGAAGGAAGGAGTCTGGGTTTTTTTGTGCGTGTGAATGTGTTTAAATGAAGAAAGTCTGAACTTAAAACGTCTCTTAGTTCTACAAGACCAGGGCGTAAAATAGGTTCTGCCACAGTGATGCCACAGAGTTGCTTCTAAATGTAATTAGGAAAAAAAAAATAAACACTTTTGTTTATATCCCTTATAACATTCAGACCGCACAAAACTACAGAGAATACATCTCCTAGTCTTTAATCATCATGAACGCTAAAAGCCTCCTAGTTTCAGTGGAAACTTTAGAGGGATCCCAGGGCCACTAATTGCTCTTTTCTCTCTTTCACTATCTTTCTTTCATTAAAATTGCCTTTGAATTCCCGTATCCTCAACACCGAAGCACGGACAGCCGAGAATTTCCGAAGTCCAGGCTGTGCGGAAAGAAACTACGGACTGTGGTTCCCCAAAGTGCTATTTTCGAAAGAAGCTGCAGTTGCTATATCCTATTTACGATACATAACAGGCAGGTCACCGGCAATGGAAGAGAAACAGCAGTCCAGAGATGGAGGGATGGCCAATTTAAAATGTCCAAGTCTGCCAGAGCCTGGACACTGAAGAAATGAGAAACCATTGCGAGTTCTACTTCCAGATTTAAAAACTTTCCCTCTCTCTCGGCTTCCAACACAGAGGATTAGGAACTCCATTTCCTCATTTTCAGTGGCTTTTCTGGTTCATCCTCCATGGTGAAGTGCAAACGTGATCAAATGCAAGGACGAAGACACCCCTAAAATCAACAAGCTCCCGGCTGTGACTTAGTGGCTACAGCCCAGTCTTGGAAGTCAGAAGGACCTGGGTTCTAATCCTGACACTGAGAGTTGTCCACTGGGTGACCTTGAGGAAGTCACTTAACTTCTCCTGGCCTCAGTTATTGCTTCTGCAAAACAAGGATTACGACTTAATATTACGATTAAGCAAGTAATATTCCCGAGGTCTAGGTGATGTACAGTACAAATGCGTGATCGTACGATTTCCGGCGTGTTTACCAATTTTAAAATTGGGAAGCCTGCAAGCGCTTAGTACAGTGCTCTGCACACAGTAAGCGCTCAATAAATACGATAGAATGAGAATGAGGGGAAGTACAGGCTGTTGACTTATTCCGCATCTCTAATAAAAAATTGGCCATGTGTGTGGCTTATGTGTATATATTGACACCTGTCTACTTATTTTGTTGTCTTTCTCCCCCTTCTAGACTGTGAGCCCGTTGTTGGGTAGGGATTGTCTCTATCTGTTGCCGAATTGTACTTTCCAAGCGCTTAGTACAGTGCTCCGCACACAGTAAGTGCTCAATAAATGCGATAGAATGAATGAATGAATGACTGTGAGCAGCAGGAAGGACATGGGTTGTGTCCAACTGGACCAATTTATAGCTATCACTGCGCTTAGTACAGTGCCTGGCACATAGTAAGCACTTAACAAGCTTAACAAGCTTAGTAAGCACTTCTCTAACAGCGTTAGAGAAGCAGCGTGGCTCAGTGGAAAGAGCCCGGGCTTTGGAGTCAGAGGTCATGGGTTTGAATTCCGACTCCGCCACGTGTCTGCTGTGTGACCTTGGGCAAGTCACTTCACTTCTTGGAGCCTCAGTTCCCTCATCTGTAAAATGGGGATGAAGACTGTGAGCCCCAAGTGGGACAACCTGATCACCTTGCAATCCCCCAGCGTTAGAACAGTGCTTTGCATTCATTCATTCGTATTTACTGAGCGCTTACTGTGTGCAGAGCACTGTGCTAAGCGCTTGGGAAGCACAAGTTGGCAACATATAGAGACAGTCCCTACCCAATAGCGGGCTCACAGTCTAGCCTGCTGTGCACGTAGTAAGCACTTAACAAATGCTATTATTATTATTATTATTATTATTATTATTATTATTATATGCCCCCCCCAAAATGGAATGTTATTAACTTATCAGCTGTGTGACTTTGGGCAAGTCACTTAACTTCTCTACGCCTCAGTTACCTTATCTGTAAAATGGGGATTAAAACTGTGAGCCCCACGTGGGATGACATGATTACCTTGTATCTACCCCAGTGCTTAGAACAGTGCTCTGCACACAGTAAGCGCTCAATAAATGTGATTGAATGAATGGACAGTGTTTGCCACATTGTAAGCACTTAACAAATTGAGAAACAGCGTGGCTCAGTGGAAAGAGCCCAGGCTTGGGAATCAGAGGTCGTGGGTTCTAGACTCGGCTCTGCCATTTGTCTGTTGTGTGACTTTGGGCAAGTCACTTTACTTCTCTGGGCCTCAGTTCCCTCACCTGTAAAATGGGGATGAAGACTGTGAGCCCCACGTGGGACAACCTGATTAGCTTTCATTCATTCAATCATATTTATTGAGCGCTTACTATGTGCAGAGCACTGTACTAAGCGCTTGGGAAGTCCAAGTTGGCAACATATAGAAATGGTCCCTACCCAACAGCGGGCTCACAGTCTAGAAGGGGGAGACAGACAACAAGACAAAACATATTAACCAAATAAAATAAATAGAATAAATACATACAAATAAAATAAAAAATTAATAGAGTAATAAATATGTACAAACATCTATACCTATATCCAGGTGCTGTGGGGAGGGGAAAGAGGTAAGTCGGGGGGATGGGGAGGGGGAGGAGAGGGAGAGGAAGGAGGGGACTCAGTGGGACTCAGTCTGGGACTCAGTCAGCTTGTGTCCCACCCAGTGCTTAGAACTGTGCTTCGCACATAGTAAGCACTTAACACATACCATTATTATTATTGTTATTGTTATTGTTTTATTATATGAGGTCCTCAGTCAATGAATTGTATATATTGATTTCTTTTTCGTTATTTTCATTATTATCACTCTTGTCATTGCATTATCGTTATGATAATGGTATTTGTTCAGCATTCATTTATATTACAAGTGGTAGATATGACTGAATCTACACAGTCTCTGTGTCACATGGGACTAGGAGGAAAAGAAGGCGGGAGGAGAGCTCCGGGATATCCCCATTTTACAGATGAGGAACTGAGAAGTGAAGTGACTTTCTCACGGTCACTCAGCAGGCTAGCAGAGGAGCCGGGATCCACTGTGAGCAGGGATTGTCTCTGTTGCTGAACTGTAATAATAATAATAATGATGGGATTTGTTGAGCGCTTACTATGTGCCAAGCACCGTTCTCAACACTGGGGTAGATATAATAGTAATAATAATAATAATAATAATAGTGACATTTATTAAGCACTTACTATGTGCAAAGCATTCATTCATTCATTCAGTCATATTTATTGAGCGCTTACTGTGTGCAGAGCACTGTACTATGTGTTTGGGAAGTACAAGTTGGCAACATATAGAGACGGTCCCTACCCAACAGCAGGAAAGCACCATTCTAAGCACTGGGGAGGTTACAAAGTGATCAGGTCGTCCCACGTGGGGCTCACAGTCTTTATCCCCATTTTACAGATGAGGTAACTGAGGTACAGAGAAGTTAAATGAGTTGCCCAAGGTCACACAGCAGACAAGTGGCGGAGCTGGGATTAGAAGCCATGACCTGTGTCTCTCAAGCCTGGGCTCTTTCCACTAAGCCACCCTGCTTGTACTTTCCTAGCGCTTAGTACAGAGCTCTGCACACAGGAAGTGCTCAATAAATACAATAGAATGATTAGAACCCAGGTCCTTTGACTCCCAGCCCAGGGCTCTTTCCAATAGGGCTGGCTTAACTCCTCTTTATACTTAAACTTCTGGATCTTCTCCTGTTATTTCTGTTTTTAGCATGGTTTTAGCTCTGATTATGCATTGTTCACGAGTTCCTTCCCCCCCTTTTATTCTTGGACTGTGCCGGTGACCGTGCCTAAATGAGTCTATCATATTTATTGAGCGCTTACTATGTGCAGAACACTGTACTAAGCGCTTGGGAAGTACAAGTTGGCAGCATATAGAGACAGTCCCTACCCAACAGTGGGCTCACAGTCTCACCCAGGTCTTCTTTCTCAGTCCTCAGCACAATGCTTTGCACACAGTGAGCACTTAATAAATACCATTACTACTATCGAGCATCTGCAGTATGCAGTAGGGGAAGCATCTTGGCGTAGCGGCTAGAGCACAGGTCTCAGAGACAGAAGGCCATGAGTTCTAATTCTGGCACTGCCACCTGTCTGCTGTGTGGCCTTGGACAATAATAATAATAATAATAACAGTAATAATGACATTTATTAAGCACTTACTATGTGCAAAGCACTGTTCTAAGCGCTGGGGAGGTTACAAGGTGATCAGGTTGTCCCTCAGGGGGCTCACAGTCTTAATCCCATTTTATAGATGAGGGAACTGAGGCCCAGAGAAGTGAAGTGACTCGCCCAAAGTCACACAGCTGACAGTTGGCGGAGCCGGGGTTTGAACCCATGACCTCTGACTCCAAAGCCCGTGCTCTTTAATAATAATAATGATAATAATGGCATTTATTAAGTGCTTACTATGTGCAAAGCACTGTTCTAAGCACTGGGGAGGTTACAAGGAGATCAGGTTGTCCAACGAGGGGCTCACAGTCTTAATCCTCATTTTACAGATGAGGGAACTGAGGCACAGAGAAGTGAAGTGACTTGCCCAAAGTCACACAGCTGACAATTGGCGGAGCCGGGGTTTGAGCCCACGACCTCTGACTCCAAAGCCTGGGCTCTTTCCACTGAGCCACGCTGTCACTTCACTTCTTGTGCCTCAGTTACCTCATCTGCAAAATGGAGATTAAGACTGTGAGCCCTATGTGGGACAGGGACTGTGTCCAACCCGATTCACTTGGTGTCTGGCACATAGTAAATGCTTAACAAAAGACACAATTATTATCATTATTAATATTAATAATTAGAATTTATTTATTTATGACCTATCCACTAGGTCACGCTGCTTCCCCAGTATGGTGGACCTCTAATCCCAGTCATGGCCTGCTCTATGTGACCTTGGACAACTCTGTGACTGTGATAAAGTCTGTATATATGTATATATGTACATATTTATTACTCTATTTATTTTACTTGTACATATCTATTCTATTTGTTTTATTTTGTTAATATGTTTGGTTTTGTTCTCTTTCTACCCCTTCTAGACTGTGAGCCCACTGATGGGTAGGGACTGTCTCTATATGTTGCCAACTTGTACTTCCCAAGCGCTTAGTACAGTGCTCTGCACGCAATAAGCGCTCAATAAATATGATTGATTGATTGATAAGTGGGTAGGGACCGTCTCTATAGGTTGCCAACTTGTACTTCCCAAGCACTTAGTACAGTGCTCTGCACACAGTAAGCGCTCAATAAATACGATTGAATGAATGAATAAAAGTGTTTGGGAGAGTACAGTAAGATTACTACACATCACCTCTGCTCTCAGCAGGCTTCCTCTGTGTGTCGAGCACTTCATTTCACTTCATCATCATCACCAATCGTATTTATTGAGCGCTTACTGTGTGCAGAGCACTGTACTAAGCGCTTGGGAAGTCCAAGTTGGCAACATATAGAGACAGTCCCTACCCAACAGTGGGCTCACAGTCTGAAAGGGGAAGACAGAGAACAAAACCAAACATACTAACAAAATAAAATAAATAGAATAGATATGTACAAGTAAAATAAATAAATAGAGTAACAAATATGTACAAACGTATATACATATATACAGGCCCACTTCTCTGGGCCTAAGTTCCCTCATCTGTAAAATGAGGATTGAGACCGTTAGCCTCACATGAGACAGGGCCTGTGTCCAACCTGATCTGCTTGTACCTGCCCCAGCGCTTAGTACAGTGCCTGGCACATAATAAGCGCTGAACAAACACCATAGTCGTTACTGTTGTAGCCACACTCTTCACCCCTAGACCCCAGATGACACTCTTCACTCTTCGCAAACTCACCTTCTAAATAAGCATCTCTCTCTCTTTCTCTCTTTCTCTCTCTCTCTCATTTCTCCTGTCACCAAATTCTCATTTGTGGTGCTCTCATGGCTTGATACTACTACTACTACTACTACTACTACTACTACTACTACTACTACTACTACTACTAATAATAATAATAATAATAATAATAATATCTGTTAAGCGCTTACTATATGTCATGTACTATTCAAAGCACTGGGGCAGATACAAGTTAATGAGGTTAGACACATACTCCATCCCACACAGGGCTCACAGTCCCAATCCCCATTTTACAAACGAGGGAACTGAGGCCCAGAGAAGTAAAGTGACTTGCCCAAGGTCACACAGCAAACCATTTGTTGATTGGCTGATGAACCGACAGTGTTTGGACGCAGCTGTGGGGAGATTATTATGCCCTCAGCCTTGGGAAAACGCATCATGTAACAGCATACACCATAGTCTATTCAAAGGGAAAAAAAAATCTCATTAAACAGAAGGGCGGAGAGTTTGCTCACTGAAAAAGGCCAGAGAAGATGAGATTTTTGTTATTATAAGCTCCGTAGCAATTTGTAAATAAACATACCTAGTATGTAGTGATTAACATTTTTATTAGAAAATGACTCATGCTTGTTAAATTAGCATGCGTAAATAGCTTATTAATATGCTGCAGAACTTATCGTAGTTTAAAGCTATTAACCAAGTAAACATATGTTCATTAACACGGGGTTTCATTCACGTATCCACATGCAAAGACTCCGGCCTCTCCCGTCCAAGGGAGGAGGAGAGGCAGTGCGGCCTAATGGATAGAGCCCGGCCCTCAGTGACAGGAAACCTGGTTCCTAATCACGCCTCCGCCCCTCATCTGCTGTGTGCCCTCAGGAAAGTCACTTCACCTCTCTGAGCCTCGGTCATCTCATCTGTAAAATGGGGATTAAGGCCCAAAGAAGCAGACAGGCGGAGGAGCTGGAGTTAGCCGGGTTCTCCTGACTCCCAGTAAGCACTCAATCAATCAATCAATCATATTTATTGAGCGCTTACTGTGTGCAGAGCACTGTACTAAGTGCTTGGGAAGTACAAATTGGCAACATATAGAGACAGTCCCTAACCAACAGTGGGCTCACAGTCTAAAAATAAATAAATGCGATTGATTGCTGGATTGATTGACTCTACCCATTAGGCCCTGCTGCTGCAGCTGCTGTGCGCAGAGTGTTAGAGGAGAGTGTAGCACAGCAGAATTGGTAGAAACGTTCCTTGTCTACGTGGAGTCTGCTGAGCATGGAGCGCTATACTGAATGCTTCTGAAAATAGGATAGAGCCAGTGGGCACGATCCCTCGACTCAGGGATTTCACAGCACAGGGGCAGTGCTCTACAGCAAGAAGAATTGTGGTATTTGTTACTTACTATGTGCCAAGCATTGTACTAAGCGCTGAGTTCGGGTTGGACACAGTCCCGGTCCCACATGAGGCTTATAGTCTAAAAGGGGAGGGAGAAAAGGTATTTAATGTCCACGTGAAACACATGGAAACTGAGGCACCGAGAAGTTGTTTCTTTTTCTTTAGTAGGTTTTGTTAAGCACTTCCTATTTTTCCAGGCATTCATTCAATCATTCAATCGTATTTATTTAGCACTTCCTGTGTGCAGAGCACTATACTGTGCGCTTGGAGAAGTACAAGTCGGCAACGTATAGAGACAGTCCCTACCCAACAGTGGGCTCACAGTCTAGAAGGGGGAGACAGAGAACAAAACCAAACACATTAACAAAATAAAATAAATAGAATAAATATGTACAAATAAAATAGAGTAATAAATACGTACAAACATATATACATATATACAGGTGATGTGGGGAGGGGAGGGAGGTAAGGTGGGGGGATGGGGAGGGGGAGGAGGTGGGGGGAGAGAGGGGGACATTATTGACAAAATAAACAGAATAGTAAATATGTACAAGTAAAAGAATAATAAATCTGTAAACCTTGTAAATCTTGGTGTTTAGAGATAATCTGTACTCTCCTATGTGCTTAGTACAGTGCTTTGCATGCAGTAACTCCAGCTCTGACCTCGCTCCCTCTCTCCAGTCTCTCATCTCCTCCTGCCTTCAAGACATCTCTACTTGGCTGTCCACCCATCACCTCCAACTTAATATGCTTAAAACAGAACTCCTTACCTTCCCAACCAAACCGTCCTCCACTCACTTTCTCATCGCTGTAAGACGGCACCACTCTCCTTCCTGTCTCACAGCCCCGTAACCTTGGCATCATCCATGACTTCCCTCTCTCGTTCCACCCATACAGTCAAGCCATCACTAAATCCTGTCCGTTCAGCTTTCACATCATCAAAATCTGCCCCTTCCTCTCCGTCCAAACTACTACCACATTAAGGCAAGCACTTACCTTATCCCACCTAGATGACTGCATCAGCCTCCCTGCTGACCTCCCTGCCTCCTGTCTCTCATTCATTCATTCAATCGTATTTATTGAGCACTTAGTGTGTGCAGAGCACTGTACTTAGCGCTTGGGAAGTACAAGCTGGCAACATATAGAGACGGTCCCTACACAACAGTGGGCTCACAGTCTTCCCACTCCAGTTGATGCTTCGCTCTGCTACCCCAATCATTTTCCTTTAAAATCATTCAGGTCATTTCCCCATTTCTCAAGAAACTCCAGTGATTGCCCATCCACTTCCGCATCAAATAAAATCTCCTTACCGTTGCCTTTAAAGCACTTAATCCCCTCACCCCCTCCTACCTCACCTTACTTCTCTCCTATTCCAACCCAGACGGCACACTTCGTTCCTCTAACGCTAACCTTCTCGCTGTCTCTCGATCCCATCTATCTCAATGCCAACCTCTCATCCACATCCTACCTCTGCCTAGAAGATCCTCCCTCCTCCAATCCGACAGATAATTGCTCTCCCTCACTTCAAAGCCTTATTGAAGGCCCATCTCCCCCAAGAAGTCTTCCCTGACTAGGCTCTCCTCTCTTTTTCTCCCTTTCCCTTCTGTGCCACTCTGATTTACTCCTTCATTCATCTTCCCTCCTGTTCTCACAGCACATACACATTTATTTATTTATATTAATGTCTGTCTCCTGGCTTCTAGACTGTAAGTGTGGCATGGGCACGGAATGTGACTGCTTATTGTTATATTGTACTGTCCCAAGTACTTAATACAGTGCACACTGTAAGCATTCAATAAATACTATATATATAGATAGATAGATAGATAGATATAGATATAGATGTATCTATATATCTATATCTATATATCTATATATCTATATCTATCTATATATATATATATAGATATATATATATAGATAGATATAGATATATAGATATAGATATATAGATATATATAGATATATATATATGTACGTATATGTATGTATATATATAGATATAGATATAGATATATAGATATAGATATCTATATCTATCTAATAGATATAGATATAGATATCTATATCTATCTATCTATCCATCTATCTATATATCTATATCTATCTATCTATCTATCTATAGATATATCTATCTATCTATCTATAGATAGATAGATCTATCTATCTATCTATCTATCTATCTATCTATATCTATCTATCTATCTATCTATCTACATAATGTTGGTATTTGTTAAACACTTACTATGTGCCAAGCACTGTTGTAATTGCTGGAAGGAATACAAGGTACTCAAGGTTGTTCCACATAGGGCTCACAGTCTTAATACTCATTTTTCAGATAAGGGAACTGAGGCCCAGAGAATAATAATAATAATAATAATAATAATAATAATAATAATAATAATAATAATAATATTTATTAAGTGCTTACTATGTGCAAATCACTGTTCTAAGCGCTGGGAAGGTTACAAGGTGATCAGGTTGTCCCACGGGGGCTTCACAGTCTTAATCCCTATTTTACAGATGAGGTAACTGAGGCCCAGAGAAGTGAAGTGACTTGCCCAAAGTCACACAGCTGAAAAGTGGCAGAGCTGGGATTAGAACCCATGACCTCTGACTCCCAAGCCCGGGCTCTTTCCACTGAGCCACACCGCTTCTCCATATATATATTTATATATATATAAATTATATATATATATTAATTAATAATATAAATTATTATATATAAATTATTTATATATAATTTATTATATATAAATTATAAATTTATTATATAAGTTATATATGTACATATAAATTACAGATTTATATATATATATATATATATATATATAAATCCGTAATTTACCTATTTATTTATTTATCTATTTATTCATTTCTAACAATGCCTGTCTCCCCCTCTAGACTGTGAGCTCGTTGTGGGCAGGAATGTGTCCGTTTGTTGTTATATTGTACTCTCCCCAGGTCCTAATATGGTATTTTGCACACAATAAGCTCTTAATAAATGCAATTGAATGAATGAATTCCCCAGGTTCACACAGCAGACAACTCTTCATATGCATTGAGCGCTTGCTGTGTGCAGGTTTCCACGCTAAGCGCTTGGGAGAGTACAAAATAGCAGTAAACAGACACATTCCCTGCCCACAATGAGCTTGCTGTCCCTGCCTTGCTCCATAGCGGTCATTTATTTATTTATATTAATGTCCGTTTCCTGGCTTCTACACTGTAAGCGTGACATGGGCACGGAATGTGACTGCTTATTGTCATATTGAACTGTCCCAAGTACTTAGTACAGTGCGCATTGTAAGCATTCAATAAATACAATTAAAGAAATGAATGGAGGGGAGACAGATGTTAATATAAATGCAGAAATTTTGGATATGGACATAAGTGCCGTGGGGCTGGTAGGGGCGATGAATAAAGGGAACAAGTCAGGGTGACACAGAAGTGGGTGGGAGAAGAGGAAAGCGGGGCTTAGTCAGAGAAGGCCTCTTGAAGGAGACCAGACAGTCTCACAGTCAAAGTAGGAGAGAGAACAGCTACTGAATGGCTTAGCACTGTGTCTGCCTCATAGTAAAAGCTTAACAAATACCCTTAAAAAAATATAAAATCCCCATTTTTCAGATGAGGAAATTGGGCCCACAAAGAGCACCAAATTACTGACTGCACTATATTGATGCTCTTGATGTCTGTCTACTTGTTTTGTTTTGTTTTGTTATCTGTCTACCCCCTTCTAGACTGTGAGCCCATTGCCAGTTAGGGATTGTCTCTATCTGTTGCCAAATTGTACTTTCCAAGTGCTTAGTACAGTGCTCTGCACACAGTAAGTGCTCAATAAATATGATTGAATGAATGAACTGAATGAATGAACATGAGATATTCTACCCTTCACCGAAGATCACTAGAAGAAGCGTGGCCTAGTGGGTAGAGGACGGGTGTTTATTAATAATAATAATAATTATGGCATTTATTAAGTGCATACTATGTGTAAAGCATTGCTCTAAGTGCTGGGGAGGTTACAAGGTGATCAGGTTGTCCCCAGAGGGGCTCACAGTCTTAATCCTCATTTTACAGATGAGGTAACTGAGGCACAGAGAATAATAATAATAACAATAATAAAAATGGCATTTATTGAGCACTTACTATGTGCAAAGCACTGTTCTAAGCGCTGGGGAAGTTACAAAGTGATCAGATTGTCCCACGGGGGGCTCACAGTCTTAATCCCCATTTTACAGATGAGGGAACTGAGGCCCAGAGAAGTTAAGTGACTTGCCGAAAGTCACACAGCTGATAATTGGCAGAGCTGGGATTTGAACCCTAGACTTCTGACTCCAAAGCCCGGGCTCTTTCCACTGAGCCACGCTGCTTCTCTTAAAAGGCCCATTTGGATGGATTGATAGGTGAAAGAAGTCATAGCCAAAACTCTACCCCAATTCTGTCTTCTCTCCCTTTCTCCCTACAGTGATTCCAAACCCCCAGTCTTGGGAACAATTCAACTCTTTGCTGGAGAATACAGTCTTCCCCAGGGTCACACTCTCCCATTCCAAACACTTCGCTCTAGTTCCGGGACATAAGACACTGCCATATTACATTCATTCATTCATTCATTTGTATTAATTGAGCGCTTACTGTGTGCAGAGCACTGTAATAAGCACTTGGGAAATACAAGTTGGCAACATATAGAGACGGTCCCTACTCAACAGCGGGCTCATAGTGTAGAAGGGGTAGACAGACAACAAAACAAAACATGTGGACAGGTGTCAAGTCGTCAGAATAGAAATAAAGCTAGATGCACATCATCAACAAAATAAATACATATGTACAAGGTTTATTACAGGTTTCCCCTTATAATAATAATAATCATCAATCGTATTTATTGAGCGCTTACTATGTGCAGAGCACTGTACTAAGTGCTTGGGAAGTACAAATTGGCAACATATAGGGACAGTCACTACCCAACAGTGGGCTCACAGTCTAATGATAATAACAATAATAATACTGGTATTTGTTAAGCACTTACTGTGTGCCAAGCACTGTTCTAAGCAATAGGGAGGTTACAAGGTGATCAGGTTGTCCCACGGGGGGCTCACAATTTTAATCCCCATTTTACAGATGAGGTAACTGAGGCACAGAGAAGTGAAATGACTTGACCCCTTCCAGACTGTGAGCCCGCTGTTGGGTAGGGACTGTCTTCTATATGTTGCCAACTTGTAATTCCCAAGCGCTTAATACAGTGCTCTGCACACAGTAAGCGCTCAATAAATGCGATTGATTGATTGATTGCCCAAAGTCACACAGCTGACAGTTGGCAAAGCCGGGATTTGAACCCACGACTTCTGACTCCAAAGCCCGGGCTCTTTCCGCTGAGCCACAGCAGCTTCTCCCTGAATCCAGCAGCTTCTCTTCTGAATCCAATCTGAAGAAAAAAAACAAATGTCCCCGCTAATTTGCCATTTCCAAACCGGAGCGCGGGTGAGGGAGAAGATGAGGGGCAGAGTTGTTGAGTGAGTGCTTTTTCAACTAAGCAGAAAATTCAGTAAGTGCTAAATGTCCTTGAAAGCAGAGCGCTGGTATAAAATATGCATATCAGTGTGGCTGTTTTCCCTAACAATGCTCTGAAAAATTATATTAGATCTCAAAATTATCCCCTGCTTTACGGAATTGCCCACAGAGACGGTCACCAACAGCACCATTAAGTATCAGGAACGTCCCGGCCTTGTTACAGCTAGCTTTATGAGAGCTAAGGATCAACTATTTTTTCACAGTTTTATGTGGATAGTTTCATGAAAATTGATCAGGTCTAAAAAGTCACAGTCCAAATGAAGCTAAGGTTAAAGATAATTTATACATGATATTCCTAATTTTATTCTGAGCCCTTTTATTGCTATGTAGGCCTTTATGACTTTAAAGAAAATGTCAGTGGCACCAAATGACATTGTACTGAATAATCTAGTTATGAGGGAAAAGACATTTAAAACTCTTCCCCATCAGCTTTGCTCTGTTCTGCTGAACATACAATTTTATGCTATAGGAGCTGCCCAACTATTTTAAAACTCTCCTTGCCCTAGCTCTATTCAGTAAAATACTAGCAATCCTCTATTTACCTCTCCTTTTTACCTTTCAATTCTGATATTTTACATTAAAAATGAATTTTCAAGTGGCTTTTCTTGGCCCTCCCAGGAGAAATTAGAGAATCATCTGACCTTCCGAAGTCTGTTTTCTGAAATAAAAATTTGGCCGCAAAGGTCTGAAATCATAATGATGATGGTATTTGTTCATTCATTCGTATTCATTGAGCACTTACAGTGTGCAGAGCACTGTCCTAAGCGTTTGGGAGAGTAGAAAACAACAGTAAACAGGCACATTCCCTGTCCACAGTGAGCTTACAGTCTAAGTGCTTATGTGGCGTAGCTCAGTGGAAAGAGAATGGGCTTTGGAGTCAGAGGTCATGGGTTCAAATCCTGGCTCCGTCAATTGTCAGCTGTGTGACTTTGGGCAGGTCCCTTCACTTCTCTGGGCCTCAGTTCCCTCATCTGGAAAATGGGGATTAAGACTGTGGGCCCCCCAAGGGACAACGTGATCACTTTGTAATCTCCCCAGCGCTTAGAACAGTGCTTTGCACACAGTAAGCACTTAATAAATGCCATCATCATTATTATTATCAAGTAAATGAGGTTAATCAGGTCGGCCACAGTCCCTGTCCTATGTGGGGCTCACAAAATAAGTAGGAGGGAATGGGATTTAAACCTCATTTTAGAGAAGCAGTGTGGCTTAGTAGAAAGAGCCCGGCCCTGGGAGTTAGAGGTCGTGGGTTCTAATCCCATCCCCGCCACACAGCTGACAACTGGTGGAGCTGGGATTTGAACCCATGGTCATTGTCCCTGTCCCATGTGGGGTTCACTGTTTTAATCCCCATTCTACAGATGTGGCAACTGAGGCACAGAAAAGCGAGGTGACTTGCCCGAGGTTGTTCTTCTATCACTTAGGCCTGTGCTGTAACCAGTAGGCCATGCTGCTTCTCAGCATGGGAGAAGCGCTCAGGAGAGTACAATTTCACGGAGTTAGAATTCCCTTCCTACAAGGATCTTACAGGTAGGAGGAGGAGACAGACTTTAATTTGCACAGAATTTCTGAGGGACTGAGGGAGGGGTGGATTAAGAGTGCAAATCCTAATAATAATAGTAATAATAATAATAATAACAACAACAACAACAATAATAATAATAATAATAATAATAATAATAATAATAATAATAATATTTGTTAAGCACTTACTATGTGCAAAGCACTGTTCTAAGTGCTGGAATAATAATAATAATAATAATAATAATAATAATAATAATAATAATAATAATAATAATAATAATAACAATAATATTAACAATAATAATAATAATATTAACAATAATAATAATGATGATGATGATGATAATAATAATAATAATCATAATGATAATAATAATAATGATAACAATAATAATAACAACATTTGTTAAGCGCTTACTATGTGCAAAACACTGTTCTTAGCACTGGGGGGATACAAGGTGATCAGGTTGTTCCACATGGGGCTTACAGTCTTAATCCCCATTTTACAGATGAGGTAACTGAGGCCCAGAGAAGTGAAGTGACTTGCCCAAGGTCACACAGCAGACGTGTGGCAGAGTCGGGATTCAAACCCATGACTTCTGACGCCCAAACCCGGGCTCTTTCCACTGAGCCATGCTGCTTCTCTATGCAAGGGCAGTGCAGAAGGGAGAGGGAGAAGCAGAACTGAGGGCTTAATCTGGAAATCTCTTGGAAGAGGTGAGTCTTGGAAGAGATGGAAGAAGGTAGGGAGAGTGATGGTCCAATTGGGATGAGGAAGAAGCAGCAGCAGCAGTATTAGAGAAGCAGCGTGGCTCAGTGGAAAGAGCCCGGGCTTTGGAGTCAGAGGTCACGGGTTCAAATCCTGGCTCCACCAATTGTCAGCTGTGTGACTTTGGGCAAGTCACTTTACTTCTCTGGGCCTCAGTTTCCTCATCTGTAAAATGGGGATGAAGACTGTGAGCCCCCGTGGGACAACCTGATCACCTTGTAACCTCCCCAGCGCTTAGAACAGTGCTTTGCACATAGTAAGCGTTTAATTAAAAAATGCCATTATTATGAGGAAGAAGGGCATTTCAGGCCAGAGCCGGGACGGGGCGAGGGGTTGGCAGCGAGATAGATGAGACGGTGGGACAGTGAGAAGACTGGCATCAGAGGTGCCAACCGTGCCCGCTGGAATGGGGTAAGAGACTAGCGAGGTGAGGTAGGAGGGGGTGAGGGGATGGACTGCTTTAAAGCCGATGGTGAGGAGCTTTTATCTGATGCAGAGGTGGATGGGTAACCTTGTGGGGGTCTTAAGGAGTGCGGGACATAATGAAAATAATAATAACAATAATAATAATAATAATAATGTCATTTGTTAAGCGCTTACTATGTGCAAAGCACTGTTCTAAGCGCTGGGGGGGTACAAGGTGATCAAGTTGTCCCACGTGGGGCTCACAGTCTTAATCCCCATTTTACAGATGAGGTAACTGAGGCCCAGAGAAGTTAAGTGACTTGCCCAAGGTCACACAGCAGTCATGTGGGGGAGTCGGATTCGAACGTATGACCTCTGACTCCAAAACCCGGGCTCAGCGTGGCTCAGCGGAAAGAGCTTTGGAGTCAGAGGTCAGGGGTTCGAATCCCAACTCCGCCACATGTCTGCTGTGTGATCTTGGGTAAGTCACTTGACTTCTCTCGGCCTCAGTTACCTCATCTGGAAAATGGGGATGAAGACTATGAGCCCCACGTGGGACAACCTGGTCATCCTGTATCCTCCCCAGTGCTTAGAACAGTGCTTTGCACATAGTAAGCACTTAACAAATGCTTATTATTGTTATTATTATTATTATTATTATTATTATTATTATTATTATTATTTCCGCTGAGCCACACTGCTCCTCTGACATAGAAAAATGCAGAAAAGTATAGGCCCTCAATAAGTACTACTGATGGATGGATGGACCCCAATGACACCTTCTCTGACCTTCTGGAAAGAGTAAGGAATCTGGGAATTAGAGGACCCAGAAACCTAACCCCAGATTTGCCCCTTTCCTGTTGCTTCCTGATTCCTGTTGTTTCCTGTTTGTGCCTCCTCCCCCGCCCCATCCCCCCCGCCTTACCTCCTTCCCCTCCCCACAGCACCTGTATATCAATCAATCAATCAATCAGTCATATTTATTGAGTGCTTACTGTGTGCAGAGCACTGTACTAAGCGCTTGGGAAGTACAAGTTGGCAACATATAGAGACAGTCCCTACCCAACAGTGGGCTCGCAGTCTAGAAGCGGGTATATGTTTGTATGTATCAATTACTCTATTTATTTATTTATTTTATTTGTACACATTTATTCTGTTTATTTTATTTTGTTAATATGTTTTGTTTTGTTGTCTGTCTCCCCCTTCTAGACTGTGAGCCCGCTGTTGGGTAGGGACCGTCTCGAGATGTTGCCAACTTGTACTTCCCAAGTACTTAGTACAGTTCTCTGCACACAGTAAGTGCTCAATAAATATGAATGAATGAATGAATTAATTAATTAATTAATAATAATAATAATAATAATAATAATAATAATGACATTTATTAAGCGTTTCCTTTGTGCAAAGCACTGGTCTAAGCACTGGGGAAGTTAAAAGGTGATCAGGTTGTCCCATGTGGGGCTCACAGTCTTAATCCCCATTTTACAGATGCAGTAACTGAGGCACAGAGAAATGAAGTGACTTACCCAAAGTCACACAGCTGACAACTGGCAGAGCCGGGATTTGAACCCATAACCTCTGACTCCAAAGCCTGGGCTCTTTCCACTGAGCCATGCTGTTTCTCATTAAATCACCTAACTGATCCTCAGTTTCCCCATCTGTTAAATGGGAACAATAGTGCCTGTCTTTCTCTTCCTCTAGGGGATGTTATGAGGACAGAAATGACTTAAGAGATGAGAAGCCACTCTGGGTATCAATCAATCGATCAGTGAATGGTATTTATTGAGCGCTTACTGTGTGCGGAGAACCGTACTAAGTATTTGGAAGAGTACAAAATAGCAGAATTGGTAGGCGAGTTTCCTGCCCACAGCACACTTATAGTCTGGGTGGGAGACAGATATTACTATAACATAAAGAAATAAATAAATAAGCCACGCAGCTTCTCGTCCAATACCAGTCTGTGGTCAAAGGAGCAGCTTGGCTCAATGGAAAGGGCACGGGCTTGGGAGCCAGAGGTCTTGGGTTCAAATCCCATCTCTGTCAATTGTCAGCTGTGTGACTTCGGGCAAGTCACTTCACTTCTCTGTGCCTCAGTTACCTCATTTGTAAAATGGGGATTAAGACTGTGAGCCCCCCGTGGGACAACCTGATCATCTTGCATCCTCCCCAGTGCTTAAAACAATGTTTTGCACATAGTAAGCACTCAACAAATGCCATTATTATTATTATAATTATTATTGTTATTGTTGTTATTATTGTTATTATTATTATTATAGGAGCCCATTCTGGCCATGCTTCTTTTTTCTGCTTCCGAGTGATGATGATAATAATAATGATGGTATTTGTTAAGTGCTTACTATGTGCAAAGTACTGTTCTAAGCACTGGGGATTTTACAAGGTGATCAGGTTGTCCCATGGGGGGCTCACAGTTTTAATCCCATTTTACAGATGAGGTAACTGAGGCACAGAGAAGTTAAGTGACTTGCCCAAAGTCACACAGCTGACAGTTGGCAGAGCTGGGATTTGAACCCATGACCTCTGACTCCAAAGCCCATGCTCTTTCCACTGAGCCACACCGCTTCCCGTGATGATAATGATGATGATGACGGCATTTATTAAGCGCTTACTATGTGCAAAGCACTGTTCTAAGCGCTGGGTGCTGCTTCTGCTGCTCTAGGCATGTGGCTTTTGTGTTGCTTTCTGCGTGCCTCCTCGCGATTCAAAACGAGAGCCTTTTTATCTGTCTTAGGTGTCACAGCTGGGGGTCTTTGTAACAGTCGCTGACCAGTCATTCCTTCAATCGTATTTATTGAGCGCTTACTGTGTGCAGGGCACTGTACTAAGCCCTTGGGAAGTACAAGTCAGCAACATATAGAGACGGTCCACACCCAAAAACAGGCTCACGGTCCAGGCCTGCTATCGGATAGAGGAGGGAGAGAAAGCCTCTCCTCCCTCCATAATCCACCCACACTGGCCCAAAATCACCTGTCTCAGGTAGAGCCCATCACTACCTTCGCCAGTCTCTTCCTTCTTGTTGTTTGCAGCATCACAAATTGTCACTAATAAGGCAGCCCATTGTGGGTTCAACACACCTATCGGCTCCACGCTGCCGTGGGATTCACTTTTGCCCTAAGAAGGAGTTGAGGCCAGCTCCCTCAGGAAAACAAACCATCCTGCCTGAATTCCAACCGCAAATAATAGCCATCCACCAATCCATGGGAAAGAGAAGGAGTTTGCGTTGTCCAGGACTGCTTGTGGAGGAATGAAATAGCGGGCTCCACCGCTTCATCAACCACTCCCTTCCCGCCTCTTGTTTCGACAAACCTCTGGGTTTATTTTGCAAGGCAGATTTCTCGTCTTCCACCCCCGATGCGTGAATGTTCCACCGAAATCACTGCAAGCTTCACTTGCAAAGTAGTCGGGGAAAGGATGCCTGGATTCGTCAGAGAAATAAATGTTCTCACCACTCAGCATTTTCTGAGAGTTGGTGTCTTCTTGATCAGAGTTAGACTCCCCGACTTCCTGTAGGTTTAGGTAATAATAATAATTAATAATTAATAATAATAATAATAATAATAATACATTTATTAAGCGCTTACTATGTGCAAAACACTGTTCTAAGCCCTGGGGAGGTTACAAGGCAATCAGGTTGTCCCACAAGGGGCTCAGAGTCTTAATCCCCATTTTACAGGTGAGGTAGGCACAGAGAAGTTAAGTGACTTGCCCAAAGTCACACAGCTGACAATTGGCGGAGCCGGGATTTGAACCCATGACCTCTGACTCCAAAGCCCGGGCTCTTTCCACTGAGCCCCGTAGCAGTGAATGAAAGGAGAGTAATAGCAGTAATAATACTAGAGTACTTGTAGCGGTAATAGTTGTAACAGTCGTATTCTAGTCTGGTCCTCTAGAGTGTGAACTCGTGTGAAGGGAATGATAATAATAATGATAGTAATAATAATAATGGTACTACTACTACTACTACTACTACTACTAATAATAATAATAATAATAATAGCATTTATTAAGTGCTTACTATTTGCAAAGCACTGTTCTAAGCACTATGGAGGTTACAAGGTGATCAGGTGTCCCACATGGGGCTCACAATCTTAATCCCCATTTTACAGATGAGGTAACTGAGGCACAGAGAAGTGAAGCGACTTGCCCCAAGTCACACATCTGACACTTGGTGGAGCTAGGATTTGAACCCATGACCTCTGACTCTAAAGCATGGGCATTTTTCCACTGAGCCACGCTGCTTCTCGATTGAGCTCTTACTATGTGCCAAGCACTGTTTTAAGCACTGGGGTAGATACAAGCTAATCAGCTTGTCCCACATGGCGCTCACAGTCTCAATCCCCATTTCACAGATAAGGTAACTGGGGCACAGAGAAGTTAAGTGGCTTGCCCAAGGTCACGCAGCAGACAAGTGGAGGAGGCGGGATTAGAACCCATGACCTCTGACTCCCAAACCTGTGCTCCTGCTACTAGGCCAAGCTGCTTCTCTAGGCCATGCTGCTTCTCTGTAGTAATAACAGTAGCAAAACCAGTAGTAATAATAATAATAATGATGGTATTTAATAATAATGGTATTCGTTTAGCACTTACAATGTACCAAGCACTGTCCTAAGCGCTGGGAGAGATACGAGGTGATCAGGTTGTCCCGGGTGGAGCTCACAGTCCCCCGTTTCACAGATGAGGTAACCGAGGCCCAGAGAAGTGAAGTGACTTGCTCAAAGTCACGCAGCTGACAAGTGGAGGAGCTGGGATTATTCATTCATTCATTCAATCATATTTATTGAGCGCTTACTACTACTACTACTACTACTACTACTACTACTACTACTACTACTAATAATAATAATAATGGCATTTATTAAGCGCTTACTATGTGCAAAGATAAGCGCTTAGTACAGTGGTCTGCACATAGTAAGCGCTCAATAAATACGATTGATGATGATGATGCAAAGCACTGTTCTAAGTGCTGGGGGGATACAAGGTGATGAGGTTGTTCCACGTGGGGCTCACAGTCTTCAACCCCATTTCACAGATGAGGTAACCGAGGCACAGAGAAGTGAAGTGACTTGCTCAAAGTCACGCAGCTGACAAGTGGAGGAGCTGGGATTATTCATTCATTCATTCAATCATATTTATTGAGTGCTTACTAATAATAATAGTAATAATAATAATAATAATAATAATAATGGCATTTATTAAGCGCTTACTATGTGCAAAGATAAGCGCTTAGTACAGTGCTCTTCACATAGTAAGCGCTCAATAAATACGATTGATGATGATGATGCAAAGCACTGTTCTAAGCGCTGGGGGGATACAAGGTGATGAGGTTGTTCCACGTGGGGCTCACAGTCTTCAACCCCATTTTACAGATGAGGGAACTGAGGCACAGAGAAGTGAAGTGACTTGCCTAAAGTCACACAGCTGACAAGTGGCAGAGCTGGGATTTGAACCCATGACCTCTAACTCCAAAGCCCGTGCTCTTTCCCACTGAGCCACGCTGCTTCTAAGCAGTGTAGAAGCACTGCTTCTACAGTGCTTACTGTGTGCAGAACACTGTACTAAGCGCTTGGGAAGTACAAGTTGGCAACATATAGAGACGGTCCCAACCCACGACCTCTGACTTCCAAGCCTGGGTTCTTTCCACTGAGCAACCCTGCTTCTATTCCTCCTTCCATCCACATGGTGCTGGTACTTCTGCATTGACCAGATGAGAAATATCCCGGTCTGCTTGGTTGTTCCTGACGGATGCTCAGAGAGCTTCCCAAGAGCTCAATACAGTACTCTGCACACGGTAAGCGCTCAATAAATACAATTGATTGTCCAATACAGGGTTCTGCACATAGCAAACATTCAGTAAACACCCTTGATTGATTGCTTGACAAACACAAAGACTCCGGCATATTTCTGCTTATGGTAGGGCTGATTTGATGTTTCTAGGTAAATCAATACCCTTAATAAGAACTTTCCCTTTTTGATAAAAAGCAGGCAATTTCCAGGTGATATTGATGGGTTTTGACTGGATGAGTTTCGAGGAAATCTTTTATAGCAAATTGCCGAGAAGCTCACGTGACAGGTAGCAGATATCGTTTTCTATGAAATGGAAAAATTATGTTCAGCCTTTTTGCTCTGAATTCCCTTCTGCTTAGAAGTCTAACCAACCTGTGGTCTAGTGGCTATAGCACGGGCCTGGGAATCAGAAGGACCTGAGTTCTATTAATCAATCAATCAATCATATTTATTGAGCGCTTACTGTGTGCAGAGCACTGTACTAAGTGCTTGGGAAGTACAAGTTGGCAACATCTAGAGACAGTCCCTGCCCAACAGTGGGCTCACAGTCTAGAAGGGGGAGACAGAGAACAAAACCAAACATATTAACAAAATAAAGGAGATGTAATAGATATGTACAAGTAAAATAAATAAATAAATAAATAAACAAATAAATAAATATATAAATAAATAAATAAATATTTCTAATCTAATTTCTAAGTTCTAATCTAATGTCTCCTCCACTAAGCCATTTTACCTCCCTATATCAATCAATCAATCAATCAATAGTAAATATTGAATGCTTGGGAGAATACTAAGTGCTTGGGAGAATACATTATAACAGGGGTGGTAGACACATTCACTGCCCCCAAGGAACTCCTAGACTGTAAACCCGTTGAGGGTAGGGATTGTCTCTCTTTATTTATTCATTCATTCATCCATTCATTCATTCAATGGTATTTATTGAGCGCTTACTGTGTGCAGAGCACTGGACTAAGTGCTTGGGAAGTACAAGTCAGCAACATATAGAGACGGTCCCTACCCAACAACGGGCTCACAGTCTAGAAGGGGGAGACGGACAACAAAACAAAACATGTGGACAGGTGTCAGGTCATCAGAATAAATAAAAATAAAGCTAAATGTACATTATTAACAAAATAAATAGAATAGCAAATATGTACAAGGAAAATAGAGTAATATGTACTTTCCAAGCACTTAGTACAGTGCTCTGCATACAGTAAGGACTCAATAAATAATAATAATGGTAATAATGATAATAATAATTGGATTTGTTAAGCACTTACTATGTGCCAAGCACTGCTCTAAGTGCCAGGGTGGATACAAGGTAATCGGGTTGTCCCACGTAGGGCTCAAAGTCTCAATCCCCATTTTACAGATGAGGTAACTGAGGCACAGAAAAGTGAAGTGGCTTGCCCAAGGTCACAGAGCAGACAAGTGGCAAAGCCTGAATTAGAACCCACATCCTCTGACTCCAAAGCCCGGGCTCTTTCCACTAAGTCACGCTGCTTCTCTATACGAATGAATGAATGAGATAAACAGTGAATTTTGTATCTGGCAGGTCATAATTATGACATAAAACTCTAACTAAAACTTGGATAAGACACGGACCTTTCAGTCTGAACAATCATCCTTTGAGAAGAATACTTACATGATTGGAGAAGGGGAATGGATTCTGGAATTGCTCTATTTGGATTTCTGGAGATACAAAGGTTACTGGATGGATTGGAATGTCAATAAAGAGCACTCTTAATGCCATCTTCTCATTGTGTCCAAGAGGTTTGCCCACGACTCCAATTGCATTCTAAAGAAAACACAAAAATTGAAACCACAGAATGTTTTATTTATTCATTCGTTCAATCATTCATCATATTTAGTGAGTGCTTACCACGTGCAGAGCACTGTATTAAACACTTGAGAGAGCACAATACAAAAATAGACACATTAGAACCTTCTGCCCTACTCCCGGTGGTACTCGTTAAGCACATAACAATAATAATAATAATAATAATAATAATAATAATAATAATAATAATAATTGTGGTACTTCATTCAATCATTTAATCATATTTATTGAGTGCTTATTTTGTGCAGAGTACTGTACTAAGTTCTTGGGAAGTACAAATGGGCAACATATAGAGACAATCCCTACCCAACAATGGGCTCACAGTCTAGAAGGGGGTGACAGACAACAGAACAAAACAAGTAGACAGATGTCAATACCAACAGAATAAATAGAATTATAGCTATATACATAATACTTGTGTGGTACTTATTGAGCACTTACTGTGTGCCAGGCTCTGGACTGAGCACCCAGTGGGAAGACAAGCAAATCAGATTGGATACAATCCCTGTCCCATATGAGACTCACAGTCTTCATCCCCATTTTACAGATGAGGGAACTGGGGCACAGAGAAGAGAAGTGACTTGCCCAAAGTCACACAGCAGACAAGTGGATGAGCGGGGATTAGAACCCATGACCTTCTGATTCCCAGGCCCGGGCTTTAGCCACTAAACCACGCTGCTTCTTTACCTGTTATGTGTGACAAACACTGTTCTAAGCCCTGGAGTAGGAACCATGGCTTAGCAGTGTGGCTCAATGGAAAGAGCCTGGGCTTTGGAGTCCGAGGTTATGGGTTCAAATCCCGGCTCCGCCAACTGTCAGCAGTGTGTCTTTGGGCAAGTCACTTCACTTCTCTGTGCCTCAGTTACCTCATCTGTAAAATGGGGATTAAGACTGTGAGCCCCACGTGGGACAACCAGATCACCTTGTATTCCCCCCAGCACTTAGAACAGTACTTTGCACATAGTAAGCACTTAACAAATACCACCATTATTATTGTTATTATTATTAGTGGCTAGAGTCCTGCCTGGGAGTCAGAAGGATCTGGAATTTTATCCTGGTTCTGACAGTCATTCATTCATCCATTCATTCATTCAATCATATTTATTGAGCGCTTACTGTGTGCAGAGCACTGGACTAAGCGCTTGGGAAGTACAAGGTGGCAACATCTGGAGACAGTCCCTACCCAACAACGGGCTCACAGTCTAGTAGTCTCAGCCCTACTGAGAGCTCACCTCCTCCAGGAGGCCTTCCCAGACTGAACCCCCTTTTTCGTCTCCTCCTCCCCATCCCCCTCACCCTACCTCCTTCCCCTCCCCACAGCCCCTGTATATATGTTTGGACAGATTTATTACTCCATTTATTTTACTTGTACATATTTACTATTCTATTTATTTTATTTCATTGACGTGTTGTTTTGTTGTCTGTCTCCCCCTTCTAGACTGTGAGCCTGCTATTGGGTAGGGACCGCCTCTATATGTTGCCAACTTGTACTTCCCAAGCGCTTAGTACAGTGCTTTGCACACAGTAAGCACTCAATAAATACGATTGAATTAATTAAATGAATGAATAGAAGGGGGAGACAGACAACAAAACAAAACATGCGGTCAGGTGTCGTGTCATCAGAATAAATAGAAGTAAAGCTAGATGCACATCTAGGTTTCCTAGTAAAGCGCTCAATAAATACGATTGAATGAATGAATGAATCACTGACAAAAAAAATAGAATAGTAAATATGTACAAGGAAAACAAATAGAGTAATAAATCTGTACAAACATCTATACAGGTGCTCTTGGGAGGGGAAAGAGGTAGGATGGGGGTGATGAGGATGAGGAGAGAAAAAAGGGGGCTCAGTGTGGGAAGGCCTCCTGGAGGAGGTGAGCTCTCAGTAGGAGAGCTACTGTGTCTACTGTGAAAGTGGGGTCAAATCACCTAACTTCTGTGTGCCTCAGTTCCCTCACCTATAAAATGGGGATTAAGACTGTGAGCCCTATTTGGGACAGGGACTGTACCTAACCGAATTAACTTACTTCGAACACAGATTTTAGTACAGTGCCTGGCACATAGAAAGCACTTAACGGATGCCACTATATTTATTATTATCATTATTATTATGATATTCGTTAAGCACTTACTATATGACAAGCACTGTTCTAAGCACTGGGGTAGATACAAGGTAATCAGGTTGCCCCATGTGGGGCTCACAGTTTTAATCCCCATTTTACAGATGAGTTAACTGAGGCCCAGAGAAGTTAAGCGGCTTGCCCAAAGTCCCCCAGCAGACAAGTGGGAGAGCTCGGATTAGAGAAGCAGAGAAGCAGCCTGGCGTAGTGGCTGGAGCCCGTGCCGGGGAATGAATAAAGTCATGGGTTCTAATCCCAGCTCCGCCACTTGTCTGCTGTGTGACCTTGGGAAAGTCACTTCCCTTCTCTGGGCTTCAGCTACGTCATCTGTAAAATGGGGATTGAGACCGTAAGCCCCACGTGGGACAGGGACTGTGTCCAACCCGATCTGCTTATATCCACCCCCGCGCTTAGTACAGTGCCTGGCATATAGTTAAGCACTTAAGCATTGATGGTTAAGCATAGTTCACCTGTATATATGTATATATGTTTGTACATATTTATTACTCTATGTATTTATTTATTTTACTTGTACATATTTGTTACCTCATCTGTAACATGGGGATGAAGACTGTGAGCCTAACGTGGGACAACCTGATTACCTTGTATCTACCCCAGAGCTTACAAACAGTGCTTGGCACAGAGTAAGCACTTAACTGACATTATTATTATTATTATTATTATTATTATTATTATTATTATTATTATTATTATCATTATTATTTTATCATCATTATATCATTAGTATTTTATTATCATTATTATTTTGTCATCATTTATTATTATTATTATTATTATTATTATTATATCATCATTATGTAATCATTGGTATTTTATTATCATTGTTATCTTATTATTATTATTATTATTATTATTATTATTATTATTATTATTGCTATTATTATTATCATGTTGCTATCATTATTATCATTGTCATTATTATCATGTCACCATTATCATGTTATTATTATTGTTCTATTTTATTATTATTGTTGTTGTTGTTGTTGTTGTTAGTATTATTAGTATTATTATTATTATCCTATTGTCATTATTATTTTTATATTTTATTTTTTTATTTTGTTATTTCATTATTATTAATTATTATTAATTATTATTATTAATATTATTCCATGCCCAGGCTCTATCCACTGGGCACTGCTTCTTGTCCACAAGCTCCATCAGCTCTATCTCATCATTAATATCATCCTCATCCTCATCATGTCCTCCTCACCCTACCCCCAACACACACAAACAACATCATGACCATCACGGCCATCAATTAGTGGACCTTACTGGCTGCAGAACACTGTACTAATCACTCATCAATAGCTTTCTAATCAGCATTGTTGATCTCCTACTGTGTTCAGAGCAATGAACCGATATGAACTGGTCACCTTCTAGACTGTGAGCCCGCTGTTGGGTAGAGACCGCCTCTATGTGTTCCCAACTTGTACTTCCCAAGCGCTTAGTACAGCGCTCTGCACACAGTAAGCACTCAATAAATACGACTGAATGAATGAATGAAAGAATGTCAATCAGTCAGCGCTCACTGTGTGCAGAGCACTGTACAAAACAGGAGAGTAAAATATAACAATAATAAAACAATATAACAAAAATAAGAATATTGGTCTTGATGCTTAGCTATCTGGGTCAGACTATTTTTTAGGAAAAGATTTCCTGGAGAGAAAAAAAAAAACATCAGAGAATTCAGCACACCAGCGTTTGTGAGAGCTGTTGTCTGTTGCGAAATGGATCCTGTAATAAAACCAACCCCTGGCATTTATTAATTTTAACCTCAGGCTAATTGACTTGGCGAAATATCGAGCCCCATTATTCCCTCAGAACCCCACTCTGGTCGCGTTCCCTCGCAAGCCCTAGCTAAAAGTGCACACGGCAAGCACGCAATAAATACCGTTGGCTGATTGAGGGAAGAGATATGTCGGGGCCTACACCTCGAAGGTTAAAACATTTAAATTCGACGTTTCCAAGAAGTCGAGACAGTTCATGCAGAGTGAGACAATTGTATTTATTTCATGTAGGCTTTGGGGACCTATTCAATATCTTATCATTGCAAAACAGAAAACCGGTGTCCTGGTGGCACGGAGGGTATCTATTGCAGCTTTCAATCGCTTCCGCCTTAAGCGTCGAGGGTGTTTGGAGTCCTGACGTAAAAGTGTCTGACACTGAATTAATGTCTGTACACGTCTTGTTTGGCAAATGCTCATATGTCTATTCAACTGTACGGCCGATGATTTATTCCAATTCGGTCTAATATTTCATCTTGGCGTATTTTCCCCCAGTTCTTGTCCTTCCTTCGGGTCCTATTAATAATAAAGTTGGCATCTGTAAAGGGCTTATTGCGCACCAAGCCCTGCACTAAGCACTGGGGTAAGTTCCTCTCCCCCTCGTCCCCCTCTCCATCCCCCCATCTTACCTCCTTCCCTTCCCCACAGCACCTGTATATATGTATATATGGTTGTACATATTTATTACTCTATTTATTTATTTATTTATTTATTTTACTTGTACATTTCTATCCTATTTATTTTATTTTGTTGGTATGTTTGGTTCTGTTCTCTGTCTCCCCCTTTTAGACTGTGAGCCCACTGTTGGGTAGGGACTGTCTCTATGTGTTGCCAATTTGTACTTCCCAAGCGCTTAGTACAGTGCTCTGCACATAGTAAGCGCTCAATAAATACGATTGATTGATTGATTGATTGATATGATGCCGTCAGCTCAAACCCGATCCCCGTTTCAACTGGGGGTCTGATCCTAATCGTATTTATTGAGCGTTTACTTTGTGCAGAGCATGAATCGGTGGTCCAGTGGAAAGCGAACGGGCTAGGGAGTCCGAGGACCTGGGTTCTAATCCCAGCTCTGCCACTTGTCTGCTGTGTGACCTGGGGCAAGTCACTTCACTTCTTTGTGCCTCAGTTCCCTCACCTGTAAATGGGGATTCATTCATTCATTCATTCATTCAGTAGTATTTATTGAGCGCTTACTGTGTGCAGAGCACTGTACTAAGTGCTTGGGAAGTACAAGTTGGCAACATAGAGAGGCGGTCCCCCACAATGGGCTCACAGTCTAGAAGGGGGAGACAGACAAAAAGACAAAACATGTGGACAGGTGTCACAGTCGTCGGGAATAAGTAGAAATAAAGCTGGATGCCCATTATTAACACAATAAATAGAATAGTAAATATGTACAAGTAAAATAAATAGAATAATAAATCTGTACAAACATATATACAGGTGCTGCGGGGAAGGGAAGAAGGTAAGATGAGGGGGATGGGGAGGAGGAGAGGAAAAAGGGGCTCAATGTGGGAAGGCCTCCTGGAGGAGGTGAGCTCTCAGTAGGGCTTTGAAGGGAGGAAGAGAGCTAGTTTGACCGATGTGCGGAGGGAGGGCATTCCGGGCCAAGGAATGGCATGGACTGGGGGTCAACGGTGGGACGAGTGATAACGAGATACAAAGTGAAGGCCATTCTTCTATCTATTTAGATTGGGAGCCCCATGTTGGGTAGGGACTATGCCCAATCTGATTATCCAGAATCCATACCAGTGCTTAGGACAGTGCTTGGTACGCAGTAAGCATTTAACCAATACCAAAGTCATTATCATCATCATTATTATAATTATTCTCATTTATAAACAGGTATTTAATCTCTATTGTTATTATTATGGCATTTGTTGAGCGCTTACTATGTGCCAGGCACTTTACTAAGTGCTGGAGTAGATACAATCAAATCAGGTTGGACACAGTCCCTGTCCCTCATGGGGCTCATAGTCTTAATCCCCATTTTACAGATGAGGGAATTGAGGCACAGAGAAGCTAAGTGACTTGCCCAAGGTCACCCAGCAGACAAGTGGTCCAGGTGGAATTAGAACCCATGTCCCAGGCCCATGCTCTATCTGCTAAAGAAGGCTGCTTCTCTATGTTACAATGAGGAAACTGAGGCACGGGGAAATGAGATAATTTGCCCAAGAACCCACTGCGGGAAAGTGGCAGAACTGGGATTAGTAATAATGATGATGGCATTTATTAAGCGGTTACTATGTGCAAGGCACTATTCTAAACCCTGGGGTGGTTACAAGGAAATCAGGTTGTCCCACAGGGCGTTCACAGTCTTAATCCCTATTTTACAGACGAGGTAGCTGAGGCCCAGAGAAGTGAAGTGACTTGCCCAAAGTC